>NC_138775.1:89115593-89705593 GCF_965119305.1 Pelophylax lessonae
CGGGGGGCCCCATGATCTCCTATTGCCCAGGGGCTCCATGCGCCTGCCTGAAGACAAATTCCTTGTTTGGTGAACATGCTGGCCATACATTCCAAAGCTAGAGAATCAATGACCGGCAGCTCTGTGTACAGATCTCAGAGCACCTCCAAGGAAATGTACATCTATGGAGGTTAATTGCACAGATGAGATCACCGGTCTGTCTGCGTTCTGATCCGTACATTGGGGTCACAGATGTACAGTACATTCTGGGAGGTGTTTGGAGTTCCATGCAGGCTGCCGCCTGTCATTGATTTCAGCTGGTGGGCTGCATAGAACATCTGTGCAGTGCACCCCACAAAGGTATAGGGATTGGATGTATGGATCAGTGTGGAGGGTATGGTGGAGAGTATGGTACACGGATGTATGGATCAGTGTGGACGGTATGGTGGAGAGTATGGTGCACGGATGTATGGATCAGTGTGGAGGGTATGGTGGAGAGTATGGTACACGGATGTATGGATCAGTGTGGAGGGTATGGTGCACGGATGTATGGATCAGTGTGGACGGTATGGTGGAGAGTATGGTGCACGGATGTATGGATCAGTGTGGAGGGTATGGTACACGGATGTATGGATCAGTGTGGAGGGTATGGTGGAGAGTATGGTGCACGGATATATGGATCAGTGTGGAGGGTATGGGGGAGAGTATGGTGCATGGATGTATGGATTGGTGTCGAGAGTATGGTGCATGGATGTATGGATCGGTGTGGATTGTATGGTGGAGAGTATGGTGCACAGGTGTATGGATCGGTGTGGAGAGTATGGTGCATGGATGTATGGATCGGTGTGGAGAGTATGGTGCACGGATGTATGGATCAGTGTGGAGGGTATGGTGGAGAGTATGGTTCACGGATGTATGGATCAGTGTGGAGGGTATGGTGCACGGATGTATGGATCAGTGTGGAGGGTATGGTACACGGATGTATGGATCGGTGTGGAGAGTATGGTGGAGGGTATGGTGCACGGATGTATGGATCAGTGTGGACGGTATGGTGGAGAGTATGGTGCACGGATGTATGGATCAGTGTGGAGGGTATGGTACACGGATGTATGGATCGGTGTGGAGAGTATGGTGGAGGGTATGGTGCACGGATGTATGGATCGGTGTGGAGAGTATGGTGGAGAGTATGGTGCACGGATGTATGAATCAGTGTGGACGGTATGGTGGAGAGTATGGTGCACGGATGTATGGATCAGTGTGGAGGGTATGGTACACGGATGTATGGATCAGTGTGGAGGGTATGTTGGAGAGTATGGTGCACGGATGTATGGATCAGTGTGGAGGGTATGGAGGAGAGTATGGTGCATGGATGTTTGGATTGGTGTCGAGAGTATGGTGCATGGATGTATGGATCGGTGTGGATTGTATGGTGGAGAGTATGGTGCATGGATGTATGGATCGGTGTGGATTGTATGGTGGAGAGTATGGTGCATGGATGTATGGATCTGTGTTGATTGTATGGTGGAGAGTATGGTGCATGGATGTATGGATCGGTGTGGATTGTATGGTGGAGAGTATGGTGCACGGGTGTATGGATCGGTGTGGAGAGTATGGTGCATGGATGTATGGATCGTTGTGGAGGGTATGGTGCACGGATGTATGGATCAGTGTGGAGGGTATGGAGGAGAGTATGGTGCATGGATGTTTGGATTGGTGTCGAGAGTATGGTGCATGGATGTATGGATCGGTGTGGATTGTATGGTGGAGAGTATGGTGCATGGATGTATGGATCGGTGTGGATTGTATGGTGGAGAGTATGGTGCATGGATGTATGGATCTGTGTTGATTGTATGGTGGAGAGTATGGTGCATGGATGTATGGATCGGTGTGGATTGTATGGTGGAGAGTATGGTGCACGGGTGTATGGATCGGTGTGGAGAGTATGGTGCATGGATGTATGGATCGTTGTGGAGGGTATGGTGCACGGATGTATGGATCGGTTTGGAGGGTATGATGGAGAGTATGGTGCACGGATGTATGGATCGGTGTGGAGAGTATGGTGGAGGGTATGGTGCACGGATGTATGGATCGGTGTGGAGAGTATGGTGGAGAGTATGGTGCACGGATGTATGGATCGGTGTGGAGGGTATGGTGGAGAGTATGGTGCACAGATATATGGATAGGTGTGGAGAGTATGGTGCGCGGATGTATGGATCGGTGTGGAGGGTATGGTGGAGAGTTTTTTTGTTAAACCTCCTTTGTTGCTATTAAAATAAAATTATGATACCACATTGTATCAAATTTGTCTTACTATATAACATCAATATCCGTTTTAAAACAAGGTGGGCATGGATGGTGAGTTTATTCGGTGGTTTAATGGGCCACTTGACTGGACTTGCCCCCCAGGCCTAAGGCTGCCAGCCCTCCCCTGGCTTTGCCCCCCAGGCCTAAGGCTGCCAGCCCTCCCCTGGCCACACCCCTTCCTGTTAATGACCTGCCCTGTCATCTGTAAAGCACAACCACAGACTATCAGTGCCCATCTGTGCAGCCTAATCAGTTCCCTAAAGTTCAGCCTCATCAATGCCCATCAGTGCAGCCTTATAAGGGCTAATCAGTGCAGCCTCAATAATGCTCATCAGTGCAGCATATCAGTGCGGCCTCATCAGAGGCCATCAGTACAGCCCCATCAGTGGCCACTGGTGCAGCCTATCAGTGCATCATATCTGTGGCCATCAGTGCAGCCTCATCAGTGGCCATCAGTGCAGCCTATTAGTGCCCATCAGTGCAACATATCAGTGCCCATCAGGGCAGCATATCAGTGCAGGCCCATGAGTGAAGCTGATCAGTGCTGCCTCATTACAGTAGTGCCCATCAGTGCAGTTTATCAATACCCACCATTGCCGCCTCATCAATGGCCATCAGAGCAGCATTTTAGCGCCCATTAGTGCAGCCTATTAGCGCCCATCAGTGCAGCATATCAGTGTTGCCCCATCAGTGCAGCTTATCAGTGCCACCTCATCAGTGGCTATCAGTGCAGCCTTATCAGTGCCCATAAGTACAGCCTTGTGTCACTGGATTAGTAAGATTACTCCTTTCTTTTAGGATATCTGGACTTTTTTGCTGCCACTGATTGTAATCATAGGATTATTTCACTTATTTGTATAATGACTAAGAAGTCCATATTCATTATACAAATAAATGAAATAATCAGTGGCAGCAAACACAAGTCCAAATATTTTATAAGATTGGAGTAATCTTACTAACCCAGAGACATATTGCAATAGCACATATGAGGTTAGCAGGTCCAAAATATTATTGCCATCATATACAATTAAAAGTCTTAGTTGTATATGATGCATTTCAATATTCTCGCTCAAGGAGAAGGATGTTTAAAGAAATTAAATTATATTATTGACATGATGCCTGCCATACCTGGGGGCGGAGGAGGGTAGGCAGAGCATTAGGCTCCAGTTCCACACTTATTAGCATTGGCGGCCATCGGGCAAGTTGTATCAAGTGTGGTCAGCGGCCTGCGGTCTGTCTGAATGTCCTCCCTGGCTGGTATTATCATACCCACAGGTAGCAGTGTACAGGAGTACATAGTCTATTTCATTACAGTCTCCATATGCATTTTTTACCTGCTGTTGATAGCATTACATGTAACTTGTTCTCAAGAATTGAAGGATCACAGCCACCATGTAGAGGAGTCATTCATATTTCACCAGTAAATTTATAGAGATTGTATATAATGGATTGTATATAACAGATACAGAAGAGCTGAAGTAAGCCCTATAATGTGAATAATATACACAATAGTATGAAAAAGGGAAATCAAGAAGAGGAAGAAGAAGAAAGAAGGGGAAAGGAGCTACCCTCGGTCAGCTTCTTCTAAGCACCCGTGTATCTGCATTCTCCCCTCAGATTACCCACCAGAGGCCTCCACATAGCTGCCTGTACCTGAAAGGGCAGCGTGCCCCTCTCAGGCTGGACTCCTCCACTCTGGGACAATACCCAGAGCTCCATGTGCTCTAAGAATAAATACAGTCTCCCAGCCTCTCTCTGGGACCGGCCGGGGCTGTATCAATATTCATGCTATCATCTGCATAGCTCAACACCTATCACCCAAAAACTTCTCAAGTCTCCTGTACACAGGTGAAGCTATCCAGCAGACTAGCAGTAGCAGAACGCACAGATAAGGCCTGACTAAACGATTGCTACTCACTGAGTACAGTGAGCCAAACTACGCTTTTACCTCAACCGAAAAAAAAAAAAAAACAGCCACACTGACTAGTGTAGCAATTACATTTACCCGTCAAAAACAACACCAACACTTAACTAACTATTCTCGCATCTACCTAGGAGGATGCTACATCAACACATTAATATTACCAATACTAATAACTCATATTTTATCATGCAGCATGGTTTTTAGTTTTTAGTTGATACATGCAAAGATATTCTTATTCTTGATCCAAAGTTACCAGCTCAGGAGTTAACAATAAAAATGTGATTATTTAGGGAAAGAGACATATTTAGCCATGAATGGGTATCCTGCATTTTACAGGCTAATTTTTTTTATGATAGGTCAGTAAACCTGGCCTAATAAGTTGTTAGCTTGGACTGACATATGCTAATTGATGTAATTAATTTCCACACATGCTTTCCGATGCTTTGAAAAAGGGGATCTGGTTTTAAAACCCAGGCTTGTATAAATCTGTTGTGATGAGATATGTAAAAGCCTCTTTAGCAGATCTGCAGTTGTCAGTGGTCTGCTAAATCTTGTTATGGCAGAATTAATAATGGCCTTTTCTGAGGTTAGAATAGACGTTCTTTTGAAATTCCCAGACCCTTTTGAAAAATGTTTACTCAATTTAAATGTCTTGTTCTGTATGTTGTAACTGAATTTAGGATGTCTGTGGGCCGGTGGTGCAAATTTCCTATAGACCCTACAGACAAAGATTTTAGACTCAATTTAACAGAACTTAGCAGAAAGAGGATACCACTCTATTTTCTTATTCCGTTTTTAGGGTGCCTACAACCTCATTACTGTCATAAGTGGTGAATCCCATTGACATCTATGGGGGGTATGCTGTTAATTAATTCAGGTCTTTATAAGAAATAATAGGTATAAGATATTTAAAAGAAAAAGCATGGGAAGCTGTCCACTGCCATGGGGAACATGTACCAGTATATAAAGCAGTTAAAAAAAATTAGCCAATGACAGGACATTTTAAATGTGCAAGACTAGGGCAAAATGTATCGTAGGAACACAGGGAACAGTCAGGTGTTTTTCTACACAAATCAGTGACAAATGACAAATCAGTGAAAAAAATGTTCAGCACTAGGAAAGACCGCAATGTAGCAGAACAAGGTACAGACAGGTGTTTCCATACAAGAATTATGAGCATCAGTCTGCAGATAGCCAGAGCTGTGTAAAATCAGCCAGTGGTAGTATGGATTTAGTCCCAAGGAATAGGCTTAACCAATGTATGCCAACTTTAATTTTTAATATGGAGAGTGGGGGAGTGTGGGTAATTAGTGGCATCACTACGGGCAGCAGAGGGGGCCATGCCCCCCCCCCCCAACATTATACTGTGCCCTCCAACAGGGGCCGATACAGAGGGGGGGCAACGGGGCAATTGCTCCCCCGAGAAAATATTACTGACTCCAATGATCCCCGCGCCACCTCCTGCTTTGGGATGGTGGGTCGATAAGCCCAGATTGCAGATTCCCGACCCGCCATCCCCCAGCATCAGTGTGAAGAACGGAGCTGGCACTAGAGACAGCAGAGCCAATGCTTCCTGTATAGCGCCGGCTCCTGTCACAGGCAGAGTGATACCAAATGCACTCCCCCTGTGACAGGAGTGATACAGGAAGCATCAGCTCTGCTACTGCAGTCGCATGCTTCCTCTAGCACTGGCTCCTGTCACACTGATCCTTCAAGAATGAGGTTCAGGAACCAGCCAGCAATCCCACCAACTGTCCCACCCAGCAGCAGTACCAGCCACACCCACCTAAGGGACAGCAGCAGCCAGCGATACATGCAGGAATCCTGAGGTAGATGTGAAGTAGGGATGACCTTCGAGTTTGAGTCAAATGTAAGTTTGACTTGAACATTAGCTGTTTGCTCATTTGTTGATTGATGAACAAATGGGCTTCTTTGCGGGAACTTTGAGTTCCTGCATTATCATGGACTCTGACCTCTGGATTCTATAAATCACCTTGCTGGCCAGGGGATCGAACCCACCACCATCTCAATTGCAAGCCTGGTATTCTACCACCTACGCCACCATCAAGCCTGCTTAGGCTGAACACACTCTCACTAACTTCTATCTCATCCACTGTGTGTAGGGTGAGATAGAAGTTAATTAGTTAGGCAGGGAGAGTGTGTTCAGTCTATGCCTGCTTGATGGTGGCATAGTTGGTAGAATACCAGGCTTGCAATTGTGAGGTTGTGGGTTCTAATCCCTTGGCCAGTGGGGGATTTATAAGTGGAATTCTATAGTTAATATTACATTGCTGCCAGGGAGAGAGATTTTTGTTGAGATCAGGTAGTGCAGTGTATACCACAAAGTTATATATACAGTATATATATATATATATATATATATATATATATATATATATGCACTTCAGTTTATATCAGTTTATGTCAGTATTGCTGAAAAAAACGGCGTGGGGTCCCCCCAGTCCATACCAGACCCCTAGAGTCTATGGATTTTAAGGGGAACCCCATGGCAAAATTTAAAAAAAAATGGCGTTTGGTTTCCCCCCACCCCAAAGCACCTTGCTCTCATGTTGATGGGGACAGGGGTCTCTTCCCGACAACCCTGGGCCATGGTTGTGGGGGTCTGCGGGGGGGAGGCTTATCGTAATCTGGAAGCCCCCTTTAACAAGGAAGCCCCCAGATCCCGCCCCCCTATGTGAAAGGTATCGGGTACATCCTACCCGTACCCATTCATGAAAAAAGTGTACAAAAAATTAAAGACAAAAGCCAGTTTTGGATAAGTCCTCTATTAAAAAATAAAAATAATAGAAAAAAAAGAAGCTTAATAAATTATATGACGTCAGTAATTTATTCACTGCACCTGAGCAGTGCATTCTGGGGCAGCTTGTGACGTCAGATCACTATAAAAGAGCTGTCAAACTCAAAACAGCTCATAGCGCAGGAAGAGTCCAAAGAAGCAGGAGCTTCTTTTTTTTTTTTTTCTATTTTTTCGGGCAAGTGGGCAGGCGGGCGGGTGACGTGATCAGTTGGGGGACACTATTTTTTTATTTTTCAATAAAGGACTTGTCCAAAACTGGCTTTTATCTTTATTTTTTTGTACACTTTTTTGGTGAATGGGTAGGGGTAAGAAATACCCAATATCCTTTCCAATGGGGATGGGGCTGGATCTGGGGGCCCCCTTGTTAAAGGGGGCTTCCAGATTCTGATAAGCCTCCCCCTGCAGACCCCCATAACCACAGCCCAGGGTTGTGGGGAAGAGACCCCTGTCCCCATCAACAAAGGGGCAAGGCCCCTGCCCCAAAGCACCCACCCCCACATGTTGAGGTCATGTGGCCTGGTATGGTTCAGGAGGGGGGGGGGGCGCTCCCTCATCCCCACCCCCATTCTGGCCAGCTAGGCTGTGTGCTTGGATAAGGGTCTGGTAAGGACTGAAGGGGGGACCCCATGCCATTTTTTTTTTTTTCATTTTTTTGTCTGTTTTCTCCTGGGATGGCTGTAACTCTCCTGCGTTTTTGTTATAGGCTGGATTTACAGCTGCAAAATCTCTACTCAGTAGTCATGTAGAGATGTGTTGAATACCAGATCCAACTCTCCAGGACTCATCACCGTGGGCCTGTCAGCTTCAACATACAGATATATACACACTCAATGAGATGTTCCTGGAGTGATAGGATGTATATGATAGTATGAAGGTGATGTGCTGAAGGGACAGGTGTGAACAGTGACAAGGATGGTAAGCACTTGATAGGTTTGTACAGGAGAGTTCAAGATGGTATTTAGGAATGCAGATAGGTTAGTATCGAGTATGCTAACAGGTGGTGAGGACAGCAGATGACAAATACAGGATAGACTAACCCAGTGCAAGGATAGATAGTAGTAGACAGGAGAGCTAGCAATCTATGCAGCAGTGCAGATGATAGATGTAGTAGACAGGAGAACTAGCAATCTATGCAGCAGTGCAGATGATAGATGGTAGTAGTCTCAAGAGCTAGCAATCTATGTAACAGTGCAGATGATAGGATAGTATGGATAGGTAGTAACAGTCCTTAATGCAATAGTAGTAGTGTAAGTTATGGAGGTTTCCCCTGCGGGGTACTTATCACTATAGTATAGTAGTAGAAGGGTCCGGTGATGAGGAAGTGATCCAGTAGCGAGATACAGGGATCAGTAGCGAGGTTCGGGTCTGAGGAAGTGATCCTGGTAGCGAGATACAGGGATCTGTAGCGAGGTTCCACAGCGAGACACGCTTGTAAGCATAGATGCAAGGCAGGTTGAACGAACATGTGAGTGAGAACGCCGGCGGTTGAAATAGCCGCTCTGCGGCGCTCAGTGATGACAGCATCGGTCTTAAAGGTGTATGCGCACCTACCAGAAGAGAATGGTGGGACGCATACACGGAATGGAAAGTGGAATAAGGGTACCAGAGGTACCAGAACATTACAATGGCACTCTACAATACAGTATGATACTGGAGAACCTGGTGGGGGAGAAGAGCCGAGCTGCCGTAGGGACTGGGGAGAGGACGAAGAAGGAGTAGAACCAAGCAGGAGAAGCACAAGCAAGGGCTCTTTTCTTTATACTCTCTGTATTGTCTGGTGCCTCCTCTTCTCCTTTTCTCTCCCCCCCCCCTCTTTTCCCCCTGTCTCTGCCTTCTCCAACGCTCTCTCCCCCCCCCTTCCCCCCTGTCTTTCCCCTCTCCCTCTCCCTCTCCTTCTCTCTCTCTCTCTTCTTCCCTCCCCCCTCTTTCCCCCTGTCTCTCCCCTCTCCCTCTCCCTCCCCCCCTTTCCCCCCTGTTTCTACCCTCTCTCTCTCCCTCTCCCTCCTTTTTCCTGCCTGTCTCTCCTCTCTCCCTCTCCTTTTCTCTCTCCCCCCCTTTGCCCCTGTCTCTCCCCCCTCCACCTTCTCTCTTTTTTCCCTCTCTCTCTCTCTCTCTCTCCCCCCCTCCTCCATTCTCTTTCCCTCTCTCACCACCAGTTCTCTCTCTTCCTCCTCCCCCTTACGTTTTCCCTCCCCCCTCTCTCTTTTTCCCCTCTTGCCATAACCAATATAAATAAAATATGAATACTAAAATACAATATACAATGCTATGCTCCCTTCTTCACCACAGTAACTCAATTTAAATGTAATTACATATTTTAAGTGATGGTGGAACCCTCCCTCTGATTACCATATACCAGGGTTTCCCAATTAATTTTTCCCGTGGAACCCTTTGACATGGTATAGCAAAAAAATGTGTGTCGTAGAGTAGAGTAGAGCAGCGCAGCGCAGTGCAAACCTTTTAATGAGCAGAGTGTAAGGTTATCTTTTGCTGGCAAATTCTTTTTATATCTGGTTTTATATCTGGTTTATATCTGGCAAGCACTGCCCCCTTCACATCCACAGCGTGATCAGTGGCAATACATTAACCCCCTCATGCTGCATAATACAAATACCATTGGCAATTAACCACTTGCCTGATGATATGGCATCAGGGAAATCCTACTCTATTTCTGCGGCCTATAAACAGCTACAGTCCAGTCTAAATCAACCACTTCCTAATGACCTCTTTGGGAGCTGGAAGAAAGACTTCCCTATTCCGATCTGTAAGATCATATCATGATGGGCTATTTGAAGATACGAAAATATATCATCAATGAACAATGGAAAGAAACTCAATTTAAACTGATACGTAGGGCATTTATGCCAGCCTACTACACAAAATCGACAACTCAAAAGACCTTATGCCCCCAATGCAACCTCCCCAAGCCATCATTGGCGCACAGATTTTGGCTATGTCCCCGGATCTCCTCTTTTTGGGACAGAGTTGCGAATTACGCCCACACTACCACAGGACTTGTTATCAACAAATCCCCATATCTAATGCTATTCCATCATGATCAGTCAGATCCCAAACAGAGCAAAAAGACTGTTCCGCAATGGCTCCATCTATGCTTCTTAGCAGCAAAAAATGCCATATTGAAAGCATGGACGACCAACTTACCCCCTTCAATCACAATGGTGGAAAAAGATTTGAAACGTTTGCTTTATAGAGAACAATTAGACGCCAAGCTACAAAACCATCCCAACAAAAAGGCGTTTATTAACAGATGGTGCAACCCTATTGAGCATGCCCTCCCCGTGTCTGAAAGCAAAGCAATCTTGACATCATTTAAATATATGGAGGGGCACCACCAGACACCAGTACCGCATCTCCCTCACACCCAATGGATCTGAGACGTTCCCTCGACCTATGACTTATTCCACATACTTATGGACAATTGTTGCACACTTTTTAATCAAACCCGACACTCAGCCAGACATAACTACTCCTGACCACCACGGACGTACGTCCTTTATTTTGTGACTCAACCCACTGTCTGCGAGCTATATCCTATCTTCTGTTTTTTTTAGGGCCTTGGATATAGCGTATATTGTCTGATCCTATTCCTTGTGGTAGACCAGTTCAGAGTCATCCATAAATTTAGATAGATGTTCTCCCTCCGTACTATGCAAGACCATCTTTCTTTTACTCGTGATGTTTTATCAGCTGCCTGACCTACCTTTTTAGACCTGTGTATTAAGTTTTGATTGTTTAACTGTATTGTACAATTCATTTTTTTTTTCAAATTTTATTTTTATTATTATTAAATTGACAATTTACAAGCATTCTATCAATTACAATCAAGAAGCTTACAATGATAGTAGTATAAAAATATACAACCTGTCTAGGTGTTTCCTCTTCTTTAACACTCTAGTGAGAACAGTAAAGACAAAGGGAAAAAAAACAAAATACTTCATGCTTCTTATAGAACCCAACTGCTATTCATCTTGCTCATCCATTTTCATTTTATATATAACGACAAACCAAATAACTAAAACATAAATACTAGGGCTGTCAATCGATTAAAATATTTAATCGCGATTAATCGCATGATTGTCATGAGTTAACTCGCGATTAATCGCACATTTGTATCAGTTCTAAATGTACCTTAAATTAATACTTTACAAGTTTTGTATATAAATTTTCCGTTCAGAAGACCCCTTTCTTTTTCCATTTCTGTTTGCTGCTGCATCTCTATCTCTCCAACTACGGGCTAGGCCACGGGTCAATATATATGAACTTCATGAAGTGTTTCTGTATAGACCACAGAAGAAAGAGGGTCAATTTAGTCAGCAGTAATGTTTGAGGCTATTAGTGTGTAACATAGACAGTTTATTGATAAATATATTGGGGTTTAGTAACACCCGTGCAAGATAAGGTTGTTAGTGAATACAATCAGTGCATTAATAGGAAACAAGACAGACATAACATAAAGTGACAGATAACCGGCCGGCATATATTAAATTACTTCAAGTGATATACATATATTAATCACAACATGCTTTAATAGCCGTAAATGTTCTTGAAGGGGCTCCTTTTGGGCAATCGGTCGTCGATTTTAATTGGTGACTGTGTATGGGCAGTTGTTCTTATTGAGTTGCTCCGAGGAAATCGTTTAGGGGTGGTTTTATCTAAGTATTGAAAGCAGGGCTGTAAGAACTACCGCTCAAGATTTCCTTGGTTGGGACAGCAGAATATGGCTGTATTGTCGTTATTATATAAACGTCGGTTCAGTACCGCATATAAGTGGAAACAGTGCTCCGATGGCTTAAAGCCATTTCTTCACCCCTGTGTGGTGAATGCTTTATGTACCTTTCTGCCGATCTGTAGGTCAGTGCGTCCGCTTCCGCTGTCCTTTACCGCTGTTGCTCTCGTGCTGTCATCAGTCTCCGCTCTTCCTCGTGGTTCCTGGCGTCCGATGCTTGCTTGGAGCGATGAGGGGGTGTGCCGCCAGGCTAACTTGCATAGCTTCGTCTGGACGTCGTAGGCCACGGGTCAAACAGGTGATGCGCGCTGCATTAATCGCGCGTTAAAAAAATTATCGCCGTTAAAATGAATCTGAGTTAATGCGTTATTAACGCGCTAATTTTGACAGCACTAATAAATACACAAAAAAAAAAGGGGGGGGGGAGTGAGTGAGAAGGCCAGGGGAAGGTTGAGGGGAGGGGATTGGATCCATGGGTCCAAATAGACCCCTGGTTCTTCAGTTGTCCATTTCCTCAGTTTCAGGATCTTGCTCTATAATTAAAGACTGACATTCTTCAGAGTTGACAAATGTATTACATTGTTGCCATTTCATGTTATATGTATCAAATTGCTGGTGAGTAGATAACACAAAATTTTCCAGTTTGTTTATCTCTTCAACTTTATTAATCCACATACCCACATTGGGTGCGGATACATTTTTCCATTTAAGAGGGATACACATTTTAGCAGCATTTAACCAATGAGGAACAATAGAGTTTTTATATTGCTGCTGTGCTGGTATGTTGGAGGCATGTAGGAGAAGGAAAGCAGGGTCCTTGGGATGTTGGTGGCCGTAAACCTCTGAGTTAGATTTAGGACACGACCAAAAGATGTGTAAGAGTGACCCTCTTTCTGTCTCACACTTCCAGCAGCAATCAGTAATTACTGATGAGATTCTATTCAGTTTAACTGGCGTATAGTACCATCTTGTTAAGATTTTATAATTAGCTTCTTGTATCTTTGTGCAGATCGATGTCGAGAATGTAAATTTAATTATTCTATTTTTCCACTCTGTAGAAAAGGTACAATTTAATTCTCTTTCCCATTCCTTTATAAAGGGAGGTTGGCATTGTTCCCCTGGTGTTATTAACATTAAATAGAGTTTAGATACTGTGTGATGTAACACTCCTTTCTGTGAGCACAATTCTTCATAGGGCGTTAGATTAAGATCCCCCTGATTAGGGATCGGTAGAGATCTCAAAAAATTACGCAGTTGAAATGCCCTCCAGAAGTCTAAACGGAAAAGGCCCGAAGTATCCATCAGTTCACCCAGCGTGGGCCAGCCTGTGTAATGTTCTGGTACCTCTGGTACCCTTGTTCCCTATTTCTCTCTTACTAAATTGCGTCCCATCTTGTTATCCAAGAGACGCATACACCTTTAAGACCGGATGACATCATTGCCGAGCGCCGCTATGAGCGGCTATTTCAATCGCCGGCTTTCTCTCACTCATTGCTCGTTCAAACCACATGTTCACCGCACCTTCTCCTGTGAAGTCGGAGCTGCTGACATTTCCCTTTGCTGAACTGAAGCCGGAACCTCGCTGCTGATCCGTATCTCGCTACGGGATCACCTCTCTCTAAGGACACTGTTACTACTAACCTATCTAAGTGATAAGTACCCCACAGGGGATTCTTACTAACCAATCTCCTACTGTCATCTACTGCAATTACCAGGACTATCTGTATCTATCTATCTACTGTCATCTACTGCAATTACCAGGACTATCTGTATCTATCTATCTACTATCATCTGCATAGACAGTTAGCTCTTGGGACTACCTTCAACTATCTTTGCACTAGGTTACTCTGTCTAAGTATACTCCATCTGTGTCCTCTCACCATCTGCACTATACTTGACATCAGAACCTATCTGCTTACCATCACCTGCAACTCTCCTAATACTACTCTTAGTGTTCACCATACAAACTGCCTGTCCCTCATCTATACATTCTCATATATTCTATCCCTCCATTAAACATCTGATTGAATATATTTATATTGCATAACAGGCTGTGCACTGTGATGAAGTCCTGAGAGTTGGATATGTTGTTCAACAGAATCTCTACAAGGCTACTGAGTGTAATAATTCTGCAGCTGTAAATCCATCCACTAACAAAAACGCATGAACGTTACAGCCTGATGGCGTCAGAAAGTGAGACACTTGATAACAGCCTGTCTCCATCAGAGTTTTAAACATTTTATCCTGATATCCTGGGTTAAACTGTGGGTTTCCCAATATCGGGAACAATAATGAACACTTCCATATTAATACAGACTGTTCAAACAGTCATAGAACCACTAGCTGAAAAAATCCACACACACACTTATATCTCAGCATTCCAATTTAAAGACCCTCCATACACAATAAACCTATTCGCGGATGACGTCTTACTTTTTTTGACAAACCCCTCAACATCCCTACCTCAGGTCCATTTGGTTCTGGAACACTTTAGCAAGATATCTTCTTATAAAGTTAACCATAGCAAATCCCTAATTCTGAATCTAGGAATCTCTGCACCAGAGAGCCAATCTCTCCAAGTCCAGCTACCATTTACATGGAGCTCGACTAGCATTCCATACCTAGGCATCAATTTAACAACAACTTCAGCCTCCCTAGTCCACTCCAACCACCCACCACTTATCTCAAAAATCAAGAATCAACTTACTCATATGTCTCAACAAGAGCTCACCTGGTCTGGCAGACTAGCAGCCTTTACGATGATAATCCTTCCCCAAATACTCTATCTCTTTAGAATTCTACCGATTTACATGCCGCCATCTTACCTTACTAAATTAACACATCTATTTATGGGCTTCATTTGGCAGAATAAGAAAGTCAGATGCACACACCAAACCCTCATCCAACACAAATCCACAGGGGGTATGGGCCTAGTAGGTATACAAGACTACTATTGGTCAACGCGAATGGATCAACTTAAGTACTGGTTTGGGAATAATAGCGACCCGCTATGGTTAGACATTGAAACCCCCCTTTCACCCACAAGAGATCTTCAGTCATTACTTTTTGGGGATGTTTGGAAATCCGGAGACACATCCACTCTCTCACCTCCTATCAAGATCTCAATACTTGCCTGGAGGAACCTGCTTCAACAACCCTCTAAATGGCCTCAGTCCAACCTCCCTACACTCCCTCTCCATACACTTCCACTCCAAATATGAGGTCTAAGCAACTATTAGACAAGAACGGCATCAAACCATGGATTAATTTCTAAGCAGAATTCAATCTACTTACATTCACACATTTCACATACATGTGTATCCGAAACTTCCTTTCCAAATATCCGATACCCAAATTAAATGTGCATCCCGAAGCTCAAAAATTCTACTCGACCCAAGACTCCAAGACCAAAGGCATCTCCCTCTTTTATAATCTCCTACAAGATAAAAAAAAAAACCTCAAAAACCACTAACATGCAAAAATGGGAAAAATACCTTGACACAACATATTCTCTGCCACAATGGCAGCTAGCCTTTGAAACAAGGAAATTATGTTTAAAATCACCCAGCGGTGGTACTATACCCCCTGGAAGTTGAATACATTTTTTTCCCTCCTCTCCCTCTGAATGCTGGCTCAAATGTGGCCACACGGGTAATTTGATGCATATATTCTGGTGCTGCCCTAGCCTAACTAGCTATTGGAGGCAAGTTTTCAATCTACTGTCATCCACCACAGGCACAATTCTGCCTGTCAACGCTCACCCTAGCAATCCTCAATCTAGGGATAGATTTATACCCACACCACATGAGATCTGTAGTAACACACATCCTCAGAATCATCGAATCCCAAAAGGAAGACATTATTATTTCAGGTACTTATATAGCGCTGTCAATTTACGCAGCACTTTTACATATACATTGCACATTTACATCAGTCCCTGCCCTCAAGGAGCTTACAATCTAAGGTCCCTAACTCACATACATACACAGTAGGGCCAATTTTTTTTATACAGGATCCAATTAACCTACCAGCATGTCTTTGGAGTGTGGGAGGAAACCTGAGTACCCGAGGAAACCCACGCAGGCATATGGAGAACATGCAAACTCCAGGAAGGTAGTGGCATGGTTGGGATTCAAACCAGCGACCCTCTTGCTGCTAGGTGAAAGTGCTAACCACTACACCACTGTGCCACCCTGACATGTCTGATACAAGAGCTATCTACACACTAAGCTCCTCTGGCCAAAATGAGAGACTGGACATGAGCTTATGTCAAAGATCCCTGATATAAATAACATGTTCCTCTCCCATGCAAAACCTCTACTGTGGAAACGGTATACTTTGTTAACGATGTAAAAATCTGTATTTTTGTATTGTTTGCTTGTTATCCTCTATAAAACAATACAAAGTTTGAGATAAAAAAAAATCAGCATTGTACTGCAAACAAAAGGAAATTCCCAGAACTGATGGTTGGCAACAAATGAAAAAAGAAATGACACCCCCATGAAACATAAGCCAACTTTTTCCTTTTTTGTTTTTTTAAGTAAAGCTTTGCAAAGCTTAACAATAACATAAAATAGCCCTCTCAACAACAAAATAAAGTTTAAAAAAAAAATAACAAAAAAAGGCAGCAAAGGACCAAAAGAGGTAGCAAAATCGGCTTTAATGGCCTTCTAGCAATAGTTTATTGACCATGCAAAGTTTTATTTCTTGAAAAATGTGTCCCAGGGAATCTGAACAAAAATCCACAGGACTGCAAATTGAAAACTAACAGGAATCACTGTGAAACCAAGGCCAAGGCAAATCTGAACCACAGCCCTAGATATTGACGGTAGCTAGTTCTTTGGTTTCACTTGTCCAGAATTGCTCTTTAATAGCGTACTTGGTGACACTATTATATACTTTTTGTAAAGTATAGCATTAATACTAGGCAAACAAGGAGATAATCGAAGCATTTACTCCCGTAGGAGCTGTTGGAAATGGCCCAGGTTTTTTCCCAGTGGATTGCCTAGCAGCCAGACACACACTCACTGTTTTCCTCAAAAATCAGTCTAGGGGTGTTCTTTTCGTTGTTTTTATTTTTGGAGTAACTGGTATAGGTTTGAGGGAATTGAGTGGGATACTGCAAAAGGAAAACTATGTACAAATTGAGGACTTTTGATTGAGTCCTTGCTTATAGCAAATTGCTGACTTAAATACAGACTTCCTTCTTTAGAACAACAGCAGCATAGTTTCTTTACATAGAATCAGATAGACTAAACTCTTCAGGACAGCAGCAGACACACATCTGACTCTCTAGCACAAAAGGGGTGGCATCAGCCCAAAAGTCCCTTAAGATCTCTCACAGGAGTCGGTACTCACAAAATGTACAGGGACAGTTGGTTGCCTCCAACTTCCAAGTGACACCTTTCTCCAGTGCTGCCAAACTAGATCTTCAGCAGACAGTCCCTCAGTCAGCTCTCTGTAGCTTCAGCATCCAGGCCCTCAGGTTGTCAACCTAAAGCCTTGCAAACAGCATTGCCTTGGAGGGCAGCAGCCCTCCAGGCCTAAACGATCCTTTGCAAAAATACTGTGGGACACTGAGCTTTTGGGTCTTTTCCTGCAAACTCCCAGTAGCCTTTAGGGCCCTGCTCCCTGGGATTGGCCAGGTCTGCATACATATTTATACTCCCATATGCATAACTCCACACCTATGTTCCAGAGAATTCTCCAGCTCTCTTGAAGGCAGAGGAAGCAATTAATCTATCTACAGCTAGAAACACTAAACTGACCTATTTAATCAGCTGCACTGGTTACAGTGAGCACAGCTAGATTTGCCTGACACAACAAATGCAGTGTAAGGTTCTGGCACTCTCAGTGCCTCCTATCACATCATTTCCAGGTGCTTTCCATCTACCTAGATAGATGAAGCACATATAGGTGTGTTTCCCTTTAAGAGTGCTGACATCATCACTGAGCGCCGGACTGAACAGCTATTTAAATCACCAGCTCTTACTCACATGTGTTCGTTCAACCTGCTTTGTGCCTTGATGCTAACCTGTCTTGAAGCTCTCATGCTTGCAAGCATACCTCGCTGTCGGAACCACGCTGCGCTGATCCCTGTATCCCGCTACCGGATCATCCGCTCTTGTCGAACCTCTCCTCTGCTACATTGCTACTAGTGATAAGTACCCCACAGGGGAAATCTCAATAACCTTCATACTAAAGCTTACACTGTCTAGCTCTGCATACTAAGGACTGTTACTACATCTGCACTATCTAGATTGCTATCTCTTGAGCCTACTATCATCTGCTCTTGCACTGGGTTAGTCTCTCCTGTATGTCATCTGCTATCCTATCATCTACTACCATACATGATTGCTAACCTATCTGCATCCCACCTGTTACTATCTCATTCTCAAGAACATTCCTCTCAAGTGTCTGTCACCTATCGTCTCTACTCAACCTGTCTCTTCAGCCTATCACCTCTATACTACTATAAACATAGATCACTCCAGGAACTTCTTATTGAGTGTGTGTATTTACTTGCTGAATTGAGATCATCCACACATGATGAGTCTTTGGGAGTTGGGATTGGTGTCTCAGCGTTTCTCTACATGACTACTGAAGTGGAATATTTCTGCAGCTGTAAATCCACATCATACATAAAACGCAGGAGCGTTACATGCAGCCACACTGGTTACAGTGAAGCAAGCTAAATTTACCTAGCAAAAAAAAAAAAAAAAAACACACACAGCTCCAATGAACACAGTGAGCCATTACTAAATCTAACTAATCCTACCATCTGCTGTATCTAGGAGGCTGCTACATTCACCCCATGCCAAAAATAGGCCTTGTCCTCATTGGCTAAAGCATAAGGGTCCTTTCACATGGGATTTCCGATCAGGTCTGCCTGTCAGTTTTCTAGGCAGACCTGATCAGATCCTCCAGTCTCCCCTATGAAGCGGCAGATGTCAGCGACATCCTGACACATGACAGGTCCGCTTACACCTGCCGGCATGTTAACTGTGGGCTTCACATTTGGCTGCCCACTGTGCATGCACGAGCTGGGCTGCACTTTGTGAATGGTCCTGCAGCCTTCGGGGACACCTCACAGACGTTGCCAGCGGGGAGGAGGAGAGTGGGAGAATGAGAGCTGGTACCTGTCAGAACTAGGTACCCCCAACCCCCCCTAAAAAAAATATTCCAAATATGGCAGAGGAGAGGGGAGGAAGAGTGGAACTTCTTCTGCAGGACCTACAACAAATATATTTATGTTAATAAAAAACATTCACAAATGAATGCAACAATCCCTTAGAATACAACTTGTTAACTTACAGTAAGTCCAAGGGGTCCTAGGGGACAAAAACAGCCATCTACAAGACAAACTAAATTGTTTCAAATATAAGGACGAGTAAAAAAAAAACTAGGTCAGAGGATTTTCTTTTTTTTTTTTTTTTAGACTTTCTCGCTAACGCATAAATAGAGCTTTCCTCTTTATCTCTCTCACATCACATGTGGTCACATTTTAAATGTTTACATTGACCACTGTAGAAATAGCCGATGCAGAACGTACGCTCGCTTTGGTCTCTTCCTGCGTATGTGGTGTATCTGATGAAAATGTATTTAAATATGTTTTAAGCGAAAATGATCTATGCGTTCAGCAATAACAACTAGCCTAGCACTACGCTTGATAAACATGTGAAATGTCAACATTAGATACACTAAACATTTAAAGTAGATAGGGATGTTGTGCCTCTTGTGACGTTCTCTGCTTCATTTTGTGTCTTACCGATTGCTAAAGAACAGTCTGTGCCTTGCGAATTGTGAAATTCAGCATAGGTAGTCCACAAGGTTTAGGGAGTGTGTCCGTGGGAATGTTTGACCATTCTGCCAGAATCGCATTTGGGAAGTTAGACACTAATGTAGAAGAGAAGGCCTGGCTCGCAGTCTTTGCTCTAATTTAATCCAAAGGTGTTCTATCGGGTTGAGGTCAGGACTCTGTGCAGGCCAGTCAAGTTTCTCCACCCCAAACTCGCTCATTCATGTCTTCATGGACCTTGCTATGTGGACAGCAGCCACACGCTAATGATGCATTCCTAGCACCATTCACTGCTGGCTGAGGGATCCTCCAGCTAGCTGCATGTAAATAAAGAAGCCAGGGATACTAACTGATGCCACATGAACATATTTAGTCAATGATGTCACCAGTTTCCTAGGCCCCACTGTTTACATTCAGCTAAATAGGATCAGGGGTGCATCACTGGGTGCTAGGATGCCAGTGTCTTCCTGGCTTCCTACAGAGTTAGAGGTACGCTGTGGTGGGTGGGCTAACAGGCCATATGGTTTACCTGTACACCAAAGTGTGAACAGCTAGAGTTTGGGTTGAAACCTGCATTGCCCAAATTCAAGGCTCATTCCTAACCTGCAGTCCTTTGTATTGCCCTTGTGACAGGATGAATGCTATGGCCTTTAACAGGGTCTTATACCTCAAGTGCCAAAGTTTATCTATGACAAAGCAAGGTTCAGGGGAAAGCTATAAACTGTAAACCTGTAAATGTACCAATGTTATTGTCTAATCCCATTTTTTTTTTTACTACTCGTGTGACCCCTAAAGGAGTCCATCATCCTGATTATTTTCAAATGTTGGCAACTATGATGTGTGGGGGGTGGACAAGCTGTGGCATTATCGGTAGTGTCAGTCCTTTTTCGGTTTAGAATGGCTTGGCATTTTCCCATTGCTTAATAGAATAAAAGCTGCTGCAGTTATCTGTGGGGACTTCTAAGTTCATACCTGCAAGCAGCACTCTTTTTTTAGATGATAGAGGTCACCTTCTTGAAATATTACTGTTAAGGTGACAGGAAGAATTAGTATGAATTCAATTTAAAAAGCATTTAAATTTGAACCTATGTTCATAGTATGTGGCTGGTTCCATGTATGCACTGCAGTTTAGTATGCTTTAAACTATAAGACATTTTGCATTTTGTGCATTTACATGTGTTAAGCAGGCTTATTGCAATAAATGGCAAACACACAAATTTTAAGCATTGAAAAAACACCTATAATCAATGCTTTTTCTTTATTCTGCATAATGTATTAACATAAAATGTGCATAAAAACCCACAAGATGCACATAAACATACACAAGGATGTGCATAAATGTACAGTGGGTACGGAAAGTATTCAGACCCCCTTAAATTTTTCACTCTTTGTTATATTGCAGCCATTTGCTAAAATCATTTAAGTTCATTCTTCTTCCTCATGAATGTACACACAGCTCCCCATATTGAGGGAAAAACACAGAATTGTTGACATTGTTGCAGATTTATTAAAAAAGAAAAACTGAAATATCACATGGTCCTAATTATTCAGACCCTTTGCTGTGACACTCATATATTTAACTCAGGTGCTTTCCATTTCTTCTGATCATCCTTGAGATGGTTCTACACCTTCATTTGAGTCCAGCTGTGTTTGATTATACTGATTGGACTTGATTAGGAAAGCCACACACCTGTCTATATAAGACCTTCCAGATCACAATGCATGTCAGAGCAAATGAGAATCATGAGGTCAAAGGAACTGCCTGAAGAGCTCAGAGACAGAATTGTGGCAAGGCACAGATCTGGCCAAGGTTACAAAAAGATTTCTGCTGCACTTAAGGTTCCTAAGAGCACAGTGGCCTCCATAATCCTCAAATGGAAGACGTTTGGGACGACCAGAACCCTTCCTAGAGCTGGCCGTCCAGCCAAACTGAGCTATCGGGGGAGAAGAGCCTTGGTGAGAGAGGTAAAGAAGAACCCAAAGATCACTGTGGCTGAGCTCCAGAGATGCAGTCAGGAGATGGGAGAAAGTTGTAGAAAGTCAACCCTCACTGCAGCAGAGTGGCCAGACGGAAGCCTCTCCTTAGTGTAAGACCATGAAAGCCCGCATGGAGTTTGCTAAAAAACACCTGAAGGACTCCAAGATGGTGAGAAATAAGATTCTCTGGTCTGATGAGACCAAAATAGAACTTTTTGGCCTTAATTCAAAGCGGTATGTGTGGAGAAAACCAGGCACTGCTCATCACCTGTCCAACACAGTCCCAACAGTGAAGCATGGTGGTGGCAGCATCATGCTGTGGGGGTGTTTTTCAGTTGCAGGGACAGGACGACTGGTTGCAATCGAGGGAAAGATGAATGCGGCCAAGTACAGGGATATCCTGGACAAAAACCTTAGTTAGTATGTCTCCAAAGATTGTGCATTGAGATGTTCAATTGTAGCTGGGTGTACAATCAATGACACAATGATAATGTTGGACTTTTAATATAATTTATTGGGACATTTTTCTTTTTCTTTTTTCACAAAGTTTGGTAATATAAATTTTATTCAAATTTTTATTAGGCACTGTATTTTTATAATTATGTTTATGGAGTATATTTTTTTTTGTTCAATTATTTATAATTTTCATGTATTTTCATAGAATTTTTCATGAATTGCTGATTGTAATCACTGTTTAAAGAGACAGTGCACTTTTATGTAGGTTTTATTTTTGTCACATCCATTGCCCAGATAGGTGAATGGTGCTACAGTTTTACTTTTTCTTTTCACAAATTTCACGTAGCGCAAGATTTATAACTCTGTTTTTTGCACAATATTTTTTAGGGGTTAATACACATATTCCAGGTTTTATTGTCAAAGCTTAATTCAATCACGTTCAAGTCTGGGCTCAGGCTAGACCACTGAAGGACATTCAGAGTTGTCCCATAGCCACTCTGTTATCTTGGCTGTGTGCTTAGGGTTGTTGTCCTGTTGGAAGATGAACCTTCGCCCAGGGCCGGACTGGCCTACCAGGATACCAGGAAATTCCCCTGGGGCTGCTTTGAAGGTAGCAGCACCTGTAAAAAATATGGCTGCGGCCGGGCGCGGGCTTACATGTCAACTGCACATGCCCCGCCACTCGTACATGCTCGGCCATTCTCGAGCAGGTGGGCGCGTGCACAGTGATGTAATGGCGCTGGGAAGCACCATTTTCAAATGTAAGGCAGTAGTACTGTTCCGTCCGGTGGTGGTGCGTGCCTCATCAAAGCTCCGTAAGACCCCTCTGCAGCCACTGCCTCTCCTGTACCATGCCCGCAGCCACTGACATCTCCTCCTGTGCCATGTCCGCAGCCTCTGTATCTCCTGTACCATGCCTCTAGCCCCTGCATCTCCTGTACCATGCCTGCAGCCTCTGCATCTCCTGTACCATGCCCGCAGCCTCTGCATCTCCTGTACCATGCCAGCAGCCCCTGCATCTCCTATACCATGTCCGCAGCCCCTGCATCTCCTGTACCATCCCGCAGCCACGGATATCTCCTCCTGTACCATGCCCACAGCCCCTGCATCTCCTATACCATGTCCGCAGCCTCTGCATCTCCTGTACCATGCCCGCAGCCTCTGTATATCCTGTACCATGCTTGCAGCCTCTGTATCTCCTGTACCATGCCCAAAGCCCCTGCAACTCCTGTACCATGCCTGCTGCCTCCTTCTGTACCATGCCCGCAGCCCCTGCATCTCCTGTACCATGTCCACAGCCTCTGACCATCTCCTTCTGTACCATATCTGCAGCCCCTGCATCTCCTGTACTATGCCTGCAGCCCCTGCATCTCCTGCACCATGCCCGCAGCCCCTGCATCTTCTGTACCTTGCCCGCAGCCCCTGCATCTCCTGTACCATGCCCGCAGCCCCTGCATCTCCTGTACCATGCCCACAGCCTCTGCATCCCCTGTACCATGTCCACAGCCTCTGAACCTCCTGTACCATGCCCGCAGCCACTGACATCTCCTCCTGTACTATGCCCGCAGCCTCTGTATCTCCTGTACCATGCCCGCAGCCTCTGTATCTCCTGTACCATGCCTGCAGCCTCTGAATCTCCTGTACCATGCCTGCAGCCACTGACATCTCCTCCTGTACCATGTCCGCAGCTTCTGCATCTCCTGTACCATGTCCGCAGCCTCTGCATCTACTCGACCATGTCCGCAGCATCTGACATGTCCTCCTGTACCATACCCGCAGCCTCTGACAAGTCCTTCTGTACCATGTCTGCAGCCTCTGTATCCCCTGTACCATGCCCGCAGCCTCTGAATCTCCTGTACCATGCCCGCAGCCACTGACCTCTCCTCCTGTACCATATCTGCAGCCTCTGCATCTCCTGTACCATGTCCGCAGCCTCTGACCATCTCTTCCTGTACCATGCCCGCAGCCCCTGCATCTCCTGCGCCATGCCCGCAGCCCCTTCATCTTCTGTACCATGCCCACAGCCCCTGCATCTCCTGTACCATGCCCACAGCCTCTGCTTCTCCTGTACCATGCCTGCAGCCTCTGTATCTTTTGTACCATGCCCGCAGCCACTGACATCTCCTCCTGTACCATGCCTGCAGCTTCTGAATCTCCTGTACCATGCCCGCAGCCTCTGTATCTCCTGTACCATGCCCGAAGCCTCTGAATCTCCTCCTGTACCATATCCGCAGCTTCTGCATCTACTGTACCATGCCCACAGCTCCTGCACCATGTCCACAGCCTCTGCACCTCCTGTACCATGTCTGCAGCCTCTGTATCTCCTGTACCGTGCCTGCAGCCTCTGAATCTCCTGTACCATGCCTGCAGCCACTGACATCTCCTCCTGTACCATGTTCGCAGCCTCTGCATCTCCTGAATTATGTCCGGAGCCTCTGCATCTCTTTTATAAGGTTCGCAGCCTCTGACATGTCCTCCTGTACCATGTCCACAGCCTCTGACATGTCCTCCTGTATCATGTTCGCAGCCTCTGACATCTCCTGTACCATGTCCGCAGCCTCTGATTATCTCCTCCTGTACAATGCCCCCAGCCTCTGCATCTCCTGTACCATGCCCGCAGCCTTTGCATCTCCTGTACCATGCCCGCAGTCTCTGACATCTCCTTTACCAAGTTCGCAGACCCTGCATCTCCTGTACCAAGTCCACAGCCCCTGCATCCCATGTACAATGTCTGTAGCCTCTGCATCTCCTGTAACATGTCCGCAGCATCTGACATCTCCTCCTGTACCATGTCTGCAGCCTCTGACATTTCCTCCTGTACCATGTCCCATGCCTCTGATATCTCCTGTACCGTTTCCGCAGCCTCTGACCATCTCCTCATGTACCGTGTCTGCAGCCTCAGACCATCTCCTCCTGTATCGTGTCTGCAGCCTCAGACCATCTCCTCCTATACTGTGTCTGCAGTCTCTGACATGTCCTCCTATACCATGTCCAAACAGCCTCTGACCACCCTTTCATATATGTCTTATCTGTATATAATACACTGTTCAAATGTGCTTTAAAATGCATGGTTTTCCCTTTTATGAACAAGAAAATAATGGTGTTTTGCTGTTGGGCTGGTAAAATAATGCTATGGGGCTGGTTTCAATTCCCAGTTTGGCCCTGCCTTCGCCCAAGAATGCTCTGGAGCAGGTTTTTATCTAGGATGTCTCTGTACCTTGCTGCATTCATCTTTCTCTCGATCCTGACTAGTCATCAGTTCCTGCAACTGAAAAACATCCCCACAGCCTGATGCTGCCACAAAAATGCTTCACTTTAGGGATGGTATTGGCCAGGTGAAATGCAGTGCCTGGTTTCCTCCAGACATGACGCTTGCCATTTGGGCCAAAGAGTTCACTCTTTTTTCCATCAGACCAGAGAATTTGGTTTCTAATGGTCTGACAGTGCCCTTAGGTGCCTTTTGGCAAATTCTAGGTGGGCTGTCATGTGCCTTTTACTGAGGAGTGGCTTCTGTCTGGCCACTCTACCATACAGGCCTGTTTGGTGGATTGCTGCAGAGATGGTTGTTCTTCTAGAAAGGTTCTACTCTCTCCACAAAGAAATGCTGGAGCTTTTGAGTGACCAGGGTTCTTGGTCACCTCTCTGACTAAGGCCCTTCTTCCCCGACTGCTCAGTTTCGCTGGCGACCCGCTCTAGGAAGATTCCTGGTGTTTCCAAGGTTCTTCCATTTATGAATGATGGAAGCCCCTGTGCTCATTGGGACTTTCAATGCTGCAGACATTTTTCTGTACATTTCCCCAAATCTGTCCCTTGATATAATCCAATCAAAAGCATGTCCGATCAAGAGAAAAAAGGATGCACCTGAGCTCAATTTTGAGTGTCTTGGCAAAGGCTGTGAATACTTTTGTATTTTGGAAAAAGGCTGTAACATAACAAAATGGGGAAAAAGTGAAGCAATGTGAATACTTTCCAGATGCACTGCACCTTGCACATCAGTGTCTGAGTGCTCCAGTTTTTGTAAATCTTCCCTACTGTAGCCACGGATTCCCAACCAGTTCCCAATTCTTGAACCAGTCTTCTTTGGAGTGGACCACTTTTATCTGTATTGTGTTATGTTGGGAACCCGTAAGGCCTTTTAATGCATGCTCATTAATGCACAAAGATGTAAATGGGCCTGAGTCTTTCAGTGCCAGGATTTAGTAATCAAATAATCTGAAAATTAATATTATATGATTATCATCAAAACCCCAAAAAAATAATAATATTTACAGATTTTAACAGGCTCTTCTTTAATCCCATTAACAGTTTATGTAATGCATTTCTGACTATATATTTTACTTAGTGCTTTTGTTTTATATGCAGTGGCAGGCTAGGGTTAATATCACTTTTTCTATTTATGTAACACAATATTACATTGCCTCCTACTTCCACTTGTGCATTAGCGTGTTATTTCCTCTCTTGAGTTTCAAACAACATTTACAACATAATTCGATCAACATTTTTAACTCTGTTTCACACCTGCAACAGGAGACACAAATATTTTTTTTTCACAGCATAAGGCTCGGTTCACATTGGTGCGATGGAAGGCATTGCATGTGATTCGCACCGCAGCTACAGATTGTAGGGCTGAATTGGCATCACATTCAGACCAAAGTCGTGGAGGACCTTTTTTTTGGTCCGCACCAGAATCAGATTGCATGGGTGTTTACACTTCTGGGATACGATTCCTGTCTGAATTGACAGTCCGCACTGCGATATGCGAACAGCTCTGGTGGTGTCGGTAACTTTGCATTGACAATCCCAGCAGTTTGCATATGGCAGTGTGCCTGCGAGTCTGGTGCGATACAAGAACCCGCAGTGGATTTGCAGGGTTTCCCGCATCGCACCAGTGTGAACCGAGCCTTAAGTATATATACTAGGGATAGACCGATATGGTTTTTCCAGGGCGATACCGATACCCATATTTTGGTCACAAAGTATCGGTATCGGCCAATATGGGCCAATATTCTGAACATTCAATCACACATCCAATGCAGAGTGACCAGTGACCCCATCAATGCAGAGTGACCAGTGCCCCCATACAATGCAGAGTGATCAGTGCCCCCAACAATGCAGAGTGGCCAGTGCCCCCAACAATGCAGAGTGACCAGTGCCCCCATCCAATGCAGAGTGACCAGTGCCCCCATCCAATGCAGAGTGACCAGTGCATGGGGATTAGAGCGCCACCTGATTAAACAGAGCAGTGTTCTCCTGCTTACCTTGTGCAGGGGCTGTCATACGAAGTCCCGCCTCCTGGTCGTCCAGGAGGTGGGACTTCGAATGACAGCGTCCGTGCCGGGTAAGCAAAAGAACCCTGCTCTGTGTAATCAGGCGGTGCTCTAATTGCCAGCCCCCCCCCCCCTCTGGAGGCAGCCCAATAGATCCTACCTTAAGAAAATATCGGTCATATCGGCAAAGTTTGTGGCCAAACCGATAATCGGTCGATCCCTAATATACACATACTATTTATACATACTACACTGAATTTTTGTTTAACTACACTGGGCCTTATTTTTTACAAAGATTTGATAAAACTAAACAATATTGTACAGTAAAGATTGTACAACCAGATTTTATAGATTATAACCACTTTAAAGAGGTTGTAAACCAAAATTTTTTTTTCTTTCCATCCTGAAAGAGAAAGACATAATGAGCTAGTATGCATCGCATACTAGCTCATTATCAAATACTTACCTTAGAACGAGCCCCCGCCGTGCCGCTCGCTTACCTCTATGACGGGCGACATGTCCAGTCGCCCCGTCTTCCAGGATCGCGGCATCCGGCCATCTGATTGGCTGGAGCCGCGGTGACGTCACTCCCGCGCACGCGCGCGGGAGCCGACCGTCACGGCACGGGGGTCTGAAGGAACGGCACGAGAGCATGCGCGAGTGATGTCACTGGCTGCATGTAAGGTAAATATCTCCTAAACGGTACATGTTTAGGAGATATTTACAGTACCTATAGGTAAGCCTTATCATAGGCTTACCTATAGGTAAAAGTGTCAGAGGAGGGTTTACTTCCTCTTTAAATATATAGATTATAACCACTTTAAAGCAGGTGGAGGTTCATCATTTAAACATCTCAATTTCTATAAATATTTAATGTCTGGCATGGAAAATTCAGTGCAATTTAATGGGGATAGTGTCCTTGGGTTTAACACCTGGTAATGATTCTGAGCTGCAAGCTCACATATTGGGACATTACACCCCATCGAGCCTGGGGCCTCTCTGGCAGGCTTCTCCCCAGCTATCATTGAGCAAGCTGGGGAAGACAAAGGTGAAGGCTCCTCAAAAGATCTGAGGCCTACAACATGTGCTCAAGCTGCAGTGGATCCTGGGCTCGCCCCTATGCAAGGAGAGTCCTTACCAGCCTTCTAGGACAGAGTGGTGAATATACTTTTCTGTGTTACTAAGGAGGAACAGATGCTTGCTGTCCTGAAAGCAGATTTCAGGAAAAATAGATCTCTGCATAGTAGGACCGGGAGCAGTAAGAGGGAAGATTCCAAGCTGAAGTCTCTGAAGGAGGCATAGAAAAAGCAGAAGAAGTTGGCCGCCTCGCTGAAAGAAAGCAGTGGTATGTTTAAGGAGAAGTATGAGTGTTAGTGTCTGGAACCCCTGGTCCCGCTGTTCTTATGCTCGTTTTGTGTCTGGCAGGCCTGGGAGGCTGGTTTCTGGAAATAACACAGACGGAGACAGATGTATAGTGAAACCAAGCTCTCAGTTTATTATAGGCTCGTTGCGGCTTATATAGTAAAGATAAAGGCATATAATCATAGGTATAGGGCACTTGTTACGTTCTTATTGGTTAAACAGCTTCAGGAGACAAAAGGTCACCTTGGGGAATAATACCATATAGGACATATATCTCGTGTGACTAGAATCACCTGACACAGCCTTATCTCGAACTGCAGAAATTTTCCATGGTACGTAGGCACTTTTCATATCTTGTGTAACTAAGGTCACATACACACACAAACACACAGCTTATAAGACATTAATGCATACAAAATGGGGTAGGGACATACAAAATGGAGGACACATAGAATTTGATATCTCCCCATCTCCCACAATCCCCTCTTAAAATCATTAACCCTAAATTGATTTTCCCTTGTCACCCTGTATATCATTGGAATATATAATTCTTAGGGATATTATCAGGAGTCCTAAACCTCCTAGGAATATAGTACCACGATTGGCAGATTAATTTTCTATATCCCTGCTGCTTGAAAGACCAGATCATATATCATCCTTTAAACAATAAGGTTCTTTTTTTTCTTTCTGTTTATACCTCTTAATGTACTCAGTATATTCTTTAGGGTTATTAGTCGAGGGGGTCTGGTAGCCTGGGACTTGGTGGGATAGCATAGAGACATCTTTCACCTTTGGTCGGGAAACTCTAGCAATAATACACATTACGAGTTTGAAGCATGCATATAGGAATAATAAAAAAAGCAAAACCATTATAACAGTCATAGCGATATTTTTCAACCATGAGGATATTCCTCCAAATTCAAAATTCCCACTACCAAAAGGACTCCATGTCTTAGCAATATTCCTAGCTTCCTGTTGCAACTTGTCTACTTCTTCCCGGTGCTGTGCAATAATATCATAATAATCGGGTATCTCAACAGATGTATTGTGTATCCATGTGCAACATTCATAATCCTCCGTAACTTCACATAACCCAGTAAGAGCAGCACTCATGCTTTCTATGGCTAGGTCATGGAGCTCAAGTTGTTTCTTAATTGCCCTCACTTCTATATTTAATTTGGTAATGTCCCCTGAGTTCTTATCTAGGATGTCATCGAGAATTTTAGAGTAATTATTCAACCTTTTCATCATGTCTATTCCCCATCCGGTCCATGAGGGGAACCAGGCCCATACCATATCCTTTTCAAGGAATAATTCCCTTTTATTGCGGTGTTTGAGGGGGTACCTAGGATACATACTAGCTTCGAGGAGATGTCCTCCTTCGTTGTCTCCCACTACACCCATGATGGGAACTAGGGATGCGAGGTAACACCACCCTTGGGGTTCAATGGGGATCCAAGGGTGACAAATCTTTCCACAACAAATATAAGTACTGTTTCCCAAAGCCAGGGGACGTTTGTGAAGTAGTGCCATTAATTGATCATCATAACTGGACCAAGCTAAATTTGACAACAACTGTCCTACTGGGGAAGAGGAAGTGGAACTGGAGTTAAGAAAGTTCATTAGAGTGGCGTTTAGGGCTGGTTCTGAGGTGTGCCAGAAGGAGCTGTCCATCGAGGTCATTGAGAAATTAATCTTAGTTTGCCGGCACACTTCAGCTCCCTTGGTGGAGTTTCCCAACCTAAAACACCAGTCTGGGGAATGACTCCTACCAATAATTTGGAAAGTGAGGGTATCATTTGAGAGTGTTCTCGTGACATTGGTGAGGACAACAGGAGGTGTACCATTTAGGAAAGGGGTGAAGTTTAAAGGTATCGCTATTAGGGGGATTCTAGCGGTGCTAGGATGGAGTTTACTACATATCCAACATTTTTCATATCCGGACTTCTGGGCATATGCATATTTAAATTGCAACAATGACATTTTATCTGTAAGACTTTTTGAGCTTTCATCTCTCTTTTGTCTGTTATGTGCATTACTCTGTGTTGGGGTGTTGGAAGCTCTGCAAATGGCCTGTAGCCCTACCAGGTCTTCTGGATAATAAATACAGTTAGTGGTAACCCATACTACAGAGAAGACTGAAAATGATACAAGTCCTATAAGTAACCACAGTTTTCCAGAATCTGGTGCTATCAGGAATGTCATTCTTCTACAGGGTCAGGGCCGCCTGCCTCTGAAAAACCCCCTTTTCTTGACTATCCTGTTCGAGGTCAGAGTCGTCCACTCCCGTTAGTACCTCTCTTGCTTCTGGACCTTCCTGTTCAAGGTCAGGGCCGTCCGCCCCCGTTAGTACCTCTCTTGGGTCTGGATCTGGACTTGCTTCTGGGGGTGGAGCCTCCTTCACCAATTTCACTCGAGTAGCATGGATCCAGGCTTGTTGGTTCTCCACAAGGACAGCGATTCTGGTCACTGCGACTACCTTTGTCTTTTGGTCCAAAACGAAATCCGGCCTTGGTCTTGTGATGCTACTTCATCTCCTTCCTTCAAGTGATGGGTTGATACCTGTGAAAAGAAAAGAAAGGTGCGAGCAACTTTTTCGTTCCACTTGATTCAAAATTCCAATTTACTGTTTCTCAACTCGTCTTTGATTGTCCTATTTATCCTTTCCACTGTACCTGAATTCTGGGCAATGCAAATAGGAGCACTATTACGGGGTATACACGGTTTCCCCTCTTTGCAAATCAATCCTGTTTCAGGATTCCTTTGCAAAACAGGATAACACCAGTCCTCCAATTCCTCAGCAGTGGCTGAGGCCTGTAGATCTGTGATCAACTGGGCATCATCGGGGAGGATGTGGGTTAGGACAGGCATTTGTTTTAGGGCTCCTAAAGGTAACTGTTGTGCGGCTGCTTTTGCTATTTTGTCTGCTAGTGCGTTGCCCTTGGAGATGTCATCAGTACCTCTGGTATGTGCCCTACAGTGAATGATAGCTAACTCTGAGGGTAACAACATAGCTTGAAGAAGGTTGGTGATGAGCTCTTTCATCATGTCTGCACGGGGTGAAGTGACACTTTCAATAGTTTCTAGGCAGTCATGTGGTTCTTGGCCCATATCATCTGCTGAATCCATCTACTATTGACTAAAAGGAACTCTTATTTCTTCCCTGCTTTGGGCCTATATGTAAAAACCTATTTCTAGATGTTCATGTTTGGCATTATGTGTTTGTTTGTGTCGTTCCTAATACAGGTGATGCACCTAGCAACATATGCTTTCACTAATTTAGGCCTGTAAATGCAAAAAAAACTTCAGTAATACTTCATATGTTCTTTCCCACCCCCTGTGTCCTATTCCATCATACTAGGCAATAGACAGTGGGGCGCTAGCTGCGGGGATACAAGATCTCCCCTTCTTTTAGAAAAAGGCCACTCTCAACTTTTTCTAAACCATCACCTAATTCCTTAAACCTGTTCTGTAGCATGCGTTTGTAGCTCTAATAATGTGTGATCTTTTGGCCTGACTTTCAGCTCTACAACCAGGAACCATCTACAAAAACATCCTCTTCTCCCTCTATGGCTGTCTAGATATATTATGTCTATACAATCATGTTGTTGTGTAACACACCCTTTAATCCCAGTAACCCATTTAAAACTGGGGCCTACCTAGGGCAAAAGATGTGGCCATCCCTATTACCATCTCACAAGATGCTATGTTTGGAGTCACCTCAGGCATGCCTTAGACCTGGACTGCGACCATCTTTGGACAAAAACTATAGGGCAAAATCCATCACCATACTCCTGGGCAAGTACACCTGTCATGGTCTTACAATTGTCCCTTGCATAAACACAAAACATTTTTCCATAATTTGGGAGGCCCAGTGCAGGCGCTACAACCATAGCATTTTTCAGATACATAAACGCATTCAACATTACTTGTGACATTTCTGGACCTGTGGCTTGTCTCAAAATGTTGTCATAAAATAGGAGCAGTCGGATCCATTGTAATCAATGATCCTGGTTTTGTGGGCGGGCAAGACCCACTGTGGGCTGGCAAGACCCACGTGACTGACTCTCCTTTTCCCCCTCTGTGAGAACAAAACCAAGGTAAACAACACTTTCCTGACACCATTGTCATTATTCCTGTGACACTTTGTGTCCACATACATGTACATTTCTCAATGAACTCACTCGCTCTGACTGGCCTCCACAGAGTGACTACATATGTTATCCACATATTGTAGCGGGACTGACTCATGAGCAGGTGTCCATCCCCTCTTGCGTGGTCTGGAGAACTATAGAGCAGACAACTAAAACTGTCTATTTAGCCCTGAGGCATTTCTACACCAGGTCAGTTACCTGGACTGATTATCAAAACAAGAAACAAAGATGGCTGTGTCTCCTCGTCCACTAGGACGGTAAAAAAAACGCATTACTTCAACCAATCACTGTAAAGTGGGTAGCATCGGATGGTATGGCTATCAGTAGAGATGGCACATCAGATACCACTTGCATACTACATACTTCAGTCAGATAAAACTAAAACTTTTTGGCTCTGTGCCAATCTTACTAAAAAAAACTTTTTTATTTTTTTTTCTTCTGCCAATCTAACAAAAACCTGTCCAGAGGTTCCCCTCCCTCAATAGAGGACTCCCCTAAAATATCACCCAAAAACTGAAATCAGATAAAAAGTTAATCTGATTTGAAACTTTTGGCTCGGTGCCAATAGGGTCCAATGGTCACACTAATTGCGGTAACCCTTTCTGTCCCAAAATAAATTCCATAACTTATAACAGGAATGAAAATATTTAAATTTGAACCCCTTCTTGGCAAGTAGCCAATTTTCAAAATTTTGCACCAGAGCTCCCTTTTACATTTAGGGACACAAGGGACCCATTTGTAAAATGTAATTTCTCATTATCTATAATTCTATAAAAAATAACCTCAAAATATCTTGCCGACTACGGCGAACTATGTTTTGCCTGATAAAAACTGTATTTGTCCACTATTATTACTCTTCCCAGAGGTTCCTATGCTTTATGCACAAATGTATAAATGGCAAAACTCCAAAAATTCCATAAAAAGGTAATTGCATATGTTTGGCAATGCTGGTGGCCGCATAGTCCCACAAGCTGGGACCCATAGTCCCACGAGCTGGAACACATAGTCCTATCAGGCTCCGCACAAGAATTGACCCCCTCCCTAGGAATGTGGGAACCGCCTCTCCCTAGAAATGTACCAACGTCAGGGTCAACGTCGTAGCTTCAAACAATTATGTATATCTAACTTGGAAAATGAATATTCAGAACAACAAAAACAGGGGCGCCATGTTATCTTGTGAGGTAACACTATTTTAAATGTACCTTCGGCCAAGAGTCTGTCTAATGTATGCCTGACTTCATACTCCCTAACAAACTAAGTGGACACCTAGGTATTATTCTGAAACAGTGCCAAATGATTGAGTACTCTCCTGACTCTTCTATAATTGGTAAAGGGGGGGGGGTTTCTAAATGTCTTGGTGGGGATCCCATTGAAGGTTCGGCTTCTAATGTCTCTCCATTCCAGAATTCTTGTGATATGGAACTGCTAATCACTCCACAATCCACGAGAACTAGAAGATTCATGCCATCTACACAAAGTGAAATCATAGGCAGTTGTTGGTAATTGAGAGACACACGGGGAAATGCCGAGTCCCCGCCTTCTGGGCACCATCATTGTTGGTTATTAAAAGGGGGCCTATTCTGAGAATGCTCTGCTCTGCCCCTGAATCCCCCCTTGCCTCTTCCACTTTGATAGCGTCCCTGATAGGGTGTCTAAAAATATGTAGCAACGGGCTGTTTCTCTCTGGGGAGATCAAAACATCCCGCCGCATCCTTTTCTGTTGAGGCTTTCTGGAAACCATCCATGTCTTTGTTTGTCCAGTCTGAAACTTGCTGTTTCACAATCACCATGTATTGGGACTTTAAATTATTGATAAATGTCTGAATCATGAGGCTGTGCCGTTCCTTGGTGACACTTAAACCGGCCTCCTGATTCCATACATTTTTAAACCTTGTCCAAAATTCCAGGACGGTTTCACTTGACTTCTGCTTACAGGTGATTGCTGTGGCAAGTGAAGGATATAGACTAGCAATGGGGGCACCAGGGGCATATGAGGGTGGACATCCCGAATGACCCAGATGTGATTTTTCTGTATTTGAGCAGAATCTCTGTTTCTCCACGGCGTGGAGACCTGGAGCTTCTTTGCCTTTCAGGTTACTTTTCGGCCTTTTTGTCCTCTTGTCTGTTTTATTAATCTCTGTCCAGATTGCTAAATTATCGACCCACGGGTCTGTATACGTATATCCACCCGATACCCGGGTGACACACGCTTTGCATGTCTCCCCCCGGTTCAGGTGGGGGGGATGTTCTTAGACTGACTTTTCCCCATTCCCAAGGATATCACAAATATCTCTCCCTGACAGAGAATATGTACAGATTACAAAGCTTTCTTTTCTGTGATATACCTGACTCTTAATATCTTCTAGGCTAAAACCTTTAATACATTTCACATAACAATGTATATTAATTCTTAATACTCTAACTTAAGGTAGACCGTTCTTCTACCTTAATTTACTTTCAGGAATATTACTCACCAAATATTCCTGGCCATTTACATAACAAGACAATAAACAAATACCAATATTCTCTCACTCAATAAGACATGTCTCTATGATTTACACATTCACATAATCACTTGTTACCATGGTAACCTTTTATGGTTTCAAAACCCTCCTTCAAGCCACTGATGTATATAAATTAAACCCATATACTTTTGGACTCGGGTGTCCCTTTTAGGACAAAGAGAAAAAAAAAAAAACCCTTTCCGAGTCTTGACCAATACCTCCCGGGTACAGTGGCTATCAAGAAAGTTTTCCTACCATTATAGACAAACAATACAAATTATCTTATACTTCTATGCGACAGAGAAGGAAAGCTTAAAGATTTTTCAGACACAAAACGAGCAATTTCTCTAACACTTCTTAAGTCTCCCTGAGACTAAAAATATTTCCCTGAAATATTTCAATTATGGGTCTGTTGCGTGTGTTCCCGGAACACACCAACCCCCTTGGTTCACTTATGGGTCTGTTGCGTGTGTTCCCGGAACACACCAACCCCCTTGGTTCACTTATGGGTCTGTTGCGTGTGTTCCCGGAACACACCAACCCCCTTGGTTCACTTTGATATGATTTTAGTCAGTGTCCCGCCCCGGAGCCACACTACAATCGGCCGTATAGAAAAGGATTTTTCTACTTACCGAATGAGCGTGGTTGTCCGCGAGGGATGACTTTCATATCCCGGCATACGAGCCCCCAGCTGTTAGTGTCTAGAACCCCGGGTCCCGCTGTTCTTATGCTCGTTTTGTGTCTGGCAGGCCTGGGAGGCTGGTTTCTGGAAATAACACAGACGGAGACAGATGTATAGTGAAACCAAGCTCTCAGTTTATTATAGGCTCGTTGCGGCTTATATAGTAAAGATAAAGGCATATAATCATAGGTATAGGGCACTTGTTACGTTCTTATTGGTTAAACAGCTTCAGGAGACAAAAGGTCACCTTGGGGAATAATACCATATAGGACATATATCTCGTGTGACTAGAATCACCTGACACAGCCTTATCTCGAACTGCAGAAATTTTCCATGGTACGTAGGCACTTTTCATATCTTGTGTAACTAAGGTCACATACACACACAAACACACAGCTTATAAGACATTAATGCATACAAAATGGGGTAGGGACATACAAAATGGAGGACACATAGAATTTGATATCTCCCCATCTCCCACAATGAGAATGAGGAGAGATTCCAATGGATGAATGAAAGTGCCTGATCCAGTACCAGCCAGAGTGTGGATGCCACAGCAATGGCGACAATACGGATGGGGGTAAGAAATTTGCTTTACATGGTGTCCCCAGTACTACCCCTGTCTCAGGATCTGTTGTGTCTGAGTCCGTATCTGCCCCCTCCCTCCCCAGCAGTCTGGGCCATCTCAGGCGGAGGTTGAGGAAAATGTCGGATTGCTGCAAGCCATTGTGGAAAAGGAATCTCCCTTGAGTGGCAGGAAGTTTCGGTTTTCCACTCGTCAGATAAAGATAAGGAGGAAAGTTGTGGAAAAATGTTGTTAAGTCTGATTAAAATGACAGCAATGCTAAAGTGTCTGCAAATAGAGGACATGCTGGAACTGTTTCAGTTCAGGAAAATGCAGGTAAAGGAGTACCTATGGAGAATCTCTCTCAATATGTGGAGGACTTTTCTGTGATTGCTGCTACAGACAAAGATATTGCATCTGTCAATGGATCCTTGCAATTGGCAAGGAATGCAGGACTCAGGAGGAGATGGCAGGAATCCAGACAAAGATGTTTCTGCTGGCTGTGAGAACAAGGAGCAGGAGTGCTGCATGGACACTAAAGCTGCAGAGCAGGAGTGCCTCATGGACTCTAAAACAGCTGACAGTTTTTTACCTGATAATGGGACTGCTGGTAATTGTGGTACTTCTGGGACTATGGTGAGCAGCACTGCTGTGCCGGGGGGAGGAGGGAGGATCAGGTGGTGGGTAATTTACGCAACTTGAATTTTGAGGTTTCTATGCAGCCAGTAAATGTACCTAAATCCAGAAATTCTGTGCCAGATAGAAGCTATTCTAGGGCTGTGTCTGGACAAGGCTATGCTGCTGGTGCTGCTGGTGGCAGGGAGCCAGTTGTGGGACTTTCAACTATCGTACCTTCTTCCATTAAATGCAGTATTGTGGTACAGCACTGGTGGGAAGAAGGTGGAATTTCACCTATCAGGAGGGTTGTTGTGGATAGGATCCTAGCCATGGGATTTAGGGCAGAGGATATATATGCTCTCATCAGTCCAGCAGGTTCCTACAAATTATGTTTTATCATTTGTGCGTCCAGAGTCACTGGATCTGTTTTGGGAGCGGTATGAACATGTATATAGGTGCCAGCTGGACTGGAAGGGGCTTGTTTCCAAAGTTATTTCATGCATAGGTGTGCGCAGGGGATGTGCCAGATTTGCCTGGGCACACCCTAATCACTACCCTGCATGATGGAGAGTGGGGAAAGGGGCTAGTAAATATGTAATTTACTGGTGCCTTCCTTTTCCAAGTAAACATTGTGAACACAACTAGATTTACTATACTTCAGTTTGTGAATGAACAGGAAGCTGCTCAGCACAGAGCACTTCCCATTTATTCACTGTTCAGTGCAGCTGAGGCTGCAGAGAAAGACATGTGTGTTTGAGCTTTGGGGTGCACACCCTAATGCAATAGGCTGCGCACACCTATGATTTCATGACAGCCCTTGATAAAGAATGTAACTATCTTGACAAGGAATAAGTCTATACCCCCTGAGGATTTATGGGTCTGGTTGAGGAGGTTTGGTGATACATTGTGTACCCTAAAAAAGATTGTGGATGATAGAGGAATCTGAACTGGTGGTTGGTCAGTGTCAATGAGGTTGAGAGTGTATGAGAATGTGGTCCAGCATTTGCCCTCCTCTGCCTTTATTGGTAGGGATAGGCTTACCATCTTCTACCCTGATCAACCTAAGCTGTGCCATAAATGTGGTGCCAAGGGACATTTCTCCTCTTCCTGTCCAGAACAGAAATGCTCTTTGTGCCATGAACTGGAGCATCTGGAGAGGGACTGTAAGATCAATAAATGTAACCTATGTGATATGGTCGGTCACCCTTATAGCCAGTGCCCTGAGGATTTGAACAATAAGCCAGCAATAGTGGAGAAATGTTTCTGTCTGGATAGGGAAGAATCCTGGTTGGCTGAGGTTGTGTCAGGGGATCCTAGTGTCTCTGTCCCATCAGCATCTGTGTCTATGAGGCCATCTGGGGTGTCCGTGTCCCCCCAGTCTGCGGTTCCCCAGTCAGTGCAGAATGTGTGGTTGTCAAGTCTGTGTCTGCACTTGTTGTTTCTCCTAGAGTAGTGAAGGCAGTGGTGAGTGCTGGACCGGCAAGTATGGTTGTGCCAGCCCCTCTTCCTCGGCGTGGCATAAGTGCGGCTGGAGGTCAGCAGATATCGAGGGGTGGAGTGGGTGATGGATTGGATAATGGTGGGGGGAAGAGGTGGGAAGAGAATGAGAGTGGCTGGTGCAGAATGCAAGGTAAGTGGTGTGGAAGTTGGGGTGAAAGATGTAGAAGTTGGGGTGAATGATGTGGGGATAGGCGTTAATGGGTGGGGGGATTAGCTAAGGATGTCCTGGGGGGTGGGGTTCCTGCCGTCAGGATTGTCGAATGAGGATATGGAATGGTTATAGGCTAAAAAAGAAAAAGGGCAAGAGGTGGAAAAGGAGGAAGGATGTCAGTGCCCCCGAACCTGGGAGGGTGGAGGTGTCAAATGCTTTTGAGGTGTTTTCTGAGGTGGGGGGTGAAAGTTCTTCTGGTGAGGAGTCAGTGATTTTCATGGAATAGGAATCACAAGGAACATTGAAGCGTGTAGGGTCTATAAGTAGGGAGGGGGGTAAGCAGGCTAAGAAGCGTGTACCTCAATCATTCTGATGGCGAATTCCACTGCACTGAAGGTGGCGACCATTAATGCCGCCAGCATAAAATAAGTAAGTGCTCGTAACATGGCCCTATTTTTGCTCAGCAGGTTTGATGCTGATATTTTCTTTTTGCAAGGCACCCAGTTGTCTAGTTTGGCTGATATTCATGTGGTAAAGAAGGAATGGAGGCGCAGCCCCTCCTTCTGGTCTCTTGCGGCCGAGCCTTACACTGGAGTTGCGGTACTTTTTTCCAGCATGGTAACCTGTCAGCGGATTATTGAGGTATAAATGGGGAGATGCATGATTTTTGACGTCTCCATGGGTGGCAGGACCTGTGCCTGATCATCATCTATGGGCCCCAGACAAAGTGGGACAGGAAATGCCTCTTCATCAAGATCAAGCCTTTTCTTTTTACAGCTTAGCAAGTTGTCTTCTGTGGTGATTTCAACACCGTCACTAGGACGAAGGACAGGAATGGTACCGGAGCCAGACTGGACTGTGATGGCTTTTTAGTCAGTAGTCAGAGTAGAATAAATCTTTTTTTTAAGGGTAACTCCGCCTTCTCGGCATCAGCGTGTCAGGCGGTAGAGTTTTCCGATCACTCTATTCTGCCTGTGACTCTGAATACCCCTGATACACCACCTAGAGGGAGGGGTACTTGGAAGCTGAATTTAGCACTCCTGGACAATGAGAAGGTGAGTCAATCCTTTGAGGATTTTTTTTCAGGCACAGGTATCGATCATGGTCTTTTGCAGCAGTAAGTCAGAGTGGTGGGAGATCACAAAACTAAGGATCGTTGGGTTTTTCAAGGGCATAGGAAAAAATAAACAACTTGATAAGTATAAAAAAGTGTGAAAAATAAACTCCCACAAGCTGCGCAAAAACACTTCAAAGAAATAAGTGTTCAAATAAATATGTGCAAAAAATACAATATTGCAACAAATAATCATAAAAAATAAACACATATAAAAAGGTGGAATTGTGCACAAAAAAAAAAATCACATAAAGTCCATTAATCAAATGTGCTAAAGTAGTGACAGGTGTGAAGACAGGAGCTCCGTGCTGAATGTTGGGCACCACTTAAATCCACCACCTACGTGATCCCTCTCCCATCAGGTGGTAACTCACCCCAACAAGATGCCCCCCATTTGCATGGTCAGGGCTACAAGCACAATGACAAAACACCGTTAAGTGTAGGGGTCCTCCTTAAATGATATCTCCTCTCGCATGTACATATAGGGAAAAACATAGGGGAATTCATTAGTGCAATACAGTTTTAAAGCTCCAATTGTTATTGTTAAAACATAGTAGTTGCACTCACATAAACCAAAATCAACAGCGCATGTAAAATATGGGGTTTGGGGTGTTCCCCATGTCCTCACCAACTCCACGCTAGTGTGCCAGACATGGAGACTCCGCCATGTACACACAACCGCCGGAACACTAGCGTGAAGTTGGTGAGGACGTGGGAAACACCCCAAAACCCATATTTTACATGCGCTGTTGATTTTGATTTATGTGAGTGCAACCAATAAAAATTGGAGTTTTAAAACTGTATTGCACTAGTCAATTCCTCTTTGTTTTTTCCTATATGTACATGCGAGAGGAGATATCATTTAAGGAGGACCCCTACACTTAAAGAGGAAGTAAACCCTCCTCTGCAAGTTGTACCTATAGGTAAGCCTATGATAAGACTTACCTATAGGTACTGTAAATATCTCCTAAACATGTACAGTTTAGGAGATATTTACCTTACATGCAGCCAGTGACGTCATTGGCGCATGCGCTCTTTAGGAACGGCCACTGGTGCCATTCTTTCAGAGCCCCGTGCCGTGATCGTCGGCTCCCGCGCCCATGCTGCGATCCCGGAAAATGGGCGACTAAACATGTCGCCCGTCATATAGGTAAGCGGGCGGCACGGCGGGGGCTCGTTCTAAGGTAAGTATTTCATCATGAGCTAGTATGCGGTGCATACTAGCTCATTATGTGTTTCTCTTTCAGGTTGTAAAAAAAAAAAATGTTAAATGAGTTTACAACCTCTTTAACAGTGTTTTGTCATTGTGCTTGTAGCCCTGACCATGCAAATGGGGGGCATCTTGTTGGGGTTTGTTACCAGCTGATGGGAGAGGGATCACGTCGGTGGTGGATTTAACCACCTGCCATCCGCGCTATTGCCGATAGATGGCTACAGCGCGGACTCACATTTCCGGGAGGCCGTCTTTATACGGCCTCTCAGAGACAGGCTCCCCGCGCGCTCCCGCAAGCGCGCATCAGGGAAAATCTGTGTTGGCCGTGTCCCTTGGACACAGCCAATCACATATCGTGGTAAATGGCCAATCACAGCTGCCATTTACCACGTGATCGGCTCATGCAATGAGAGATGATCTCATATGTAAACATATGAGATCATCTCTCATCGCCAGCGCTCCTTTCTCACACGGAGACTGCAGTGTGAGGAAGGAGGAGAACCGATCACAGGGGACACAGTGGAATGTAATCAAGGCACTGATCACCAGTGCCCTGATTACTACAGAGGTAAAAAAAAAAAACAATGTGCCCACAGTGCCCTCCATCAGTGCCCCCCATCAGTGCCCACAGTGCCCTCCATCAGTGCCCACAAACAGTGCCCATAGTGCTGCCAGTCAGTGCCCATCAGTGCCTGCTCATCTAGGCACTGATGAGCACTGACTGGCAGCACTATGGGCACTGAGTGTGGGCACTGATGGTGCTGCCCATCAGTGCTCATCAGTTCCATCCGTCAGTGTCCATCAGTGCCACCTGCCAGTGCCCATCAGTGCCGCCTATCAGTGCCCATCAGTGCTGCCCGTCAGTGCCGCCTCTCAGTGCCCAGCAGTGCCACCTCTCTGTGCCCAGCAGTGCCACCTCTCAGTGCCCAGAAGTGCCACCTATCAGTGCTCATCAGTGCCGCCTATCAGTGCTCATCAGTGCGGCATATTAGTACCTCCTCATCAGTGCCACCTCATCAGTGCCCATAAGTGCCACCTCAACAGTGCCCATAAGTGCCACCTCATCAGTGCCCATAAGTGCCACCTCATCAGTGCCCATCAGTTCAGCCTATCAGTGCCCATCAGTGCCGCCTCATCAGCGCATATCAGTGAAGGAGAAAAATTTGTTTATTTTCAAAATTTACTCGCAGAAAATGAGAAAAACTTTTTTTTTTTTCAAAATTTTCTGTCTTTTTTCTTTTTTTTTTGTAAAAAATAAAAAACCCAGAGATGATTACATACCACCAAAAGAAAGCTCTATTTGTGTGGAGAAAATGATAAAAATTTCATATGGGTACAGTGTAGCATGACCGCGCAATTGTCATTCAAAGCGTGAGAGTGCTGAAAGCTTAAAATTGGCCTGGATGGGAAGGGGGTGAAAGTGCCCGGTAGGCAAGTGGTTAAGTGGTTTCCAACATTCAGCACGGAGCTCCTGTCTTCACACCTGTCACTACTTTAGCACATTTGATTAATGGACTTTATGTAGTTTATTTTGTGCACAATTCCACCCTATATGTGTTTATTTTTTATGATTATTTGTTGCAATATTGTATTTTTTGCACATATTTATTTGAACACTTATTTCTTTGAAGTGTTTTTGCGCAGCTTGTGGGAGTTTATTTTTCACACTTTTTTATATTGATTTTGTGGTTTAAGCTGCAGCATATGTATTTATAAAACAATAAAATTGCTGCGCTAAAGAAGAAATGTAATAACTGAAAAAACAGCAAATGTAGTTGGGTCCAGCAGCCACACTAATCCGAATTGTAGCAGATTAAAAAGAAATAAAAACAAAACTGTAGCGCTAAAAACCCTTGGTCATGACAGTCCCACTTAAAGATGTGAATAAAGCAATATGATGACAGTCCATATGAATCCGACTCTTCATTCAAAAAGTGATTTCTAGGATAGAAAACCGCCACCAGACAGCACTCCAACACCAGTAATTCTAACTTCTTACCAGAAGCTGTTGATCCCCATGACAGAGATCAAAAATTGCTCATAACCAGTGATAGGTGAAGGCTTCTCCAGTGTGTTCCTGATATGCTCACAGTAGAATGTAATATGCAGAGAGAGAAGGAACATCTCATAGCGTAGACTGTTTAAAAATGCTTTATTCTAAAAAGAGGTATGGTACTCACAAACATCATGATGTAACTCGTATGTAGTAATGAGCATAGAGACCTCCGGGTGTCTATAGGGCGTCCTGTACGTGGACCACCAAACCTATGGTCGTCCTGTCTCCTCCAGGGATTCCAGCACGCGCTACCCAGCACGCCACCCGACGTACGTTTCGTCCGATTGGACGTCGTCATGGGGTGTGGCTACAGGGTGCACCAATGCCTTCTATAGTGGAGGAGAGAGCTGCCCACCGGAACTGAGCAGCCGGAAGTGAGGTGGCAGTTTTCTATCCTAGAAATCACTTTTTGAATGAAGAGTCGGATTCATATGGACTGTCATCATATTGCTTTATTCACATCTTTAAGTGGGACTGTCATGACCAAGGGTTTTTAGCGCTACAGTTTTGTTTTTATATGTATTTATACATCATTTAATATTGAATATTTATTTGATCTACACACTGGTATCACATTTATATTTTGTGTGATTTAGTGTGAGAGCTATCCTATTATCAACTTGATAAGTATGTCGCCTACCAACATTTACGACAGAAGATTGATAGGCTTTTCTCGATTAATGGAGATCCAGGGATGATCTCTGAGGTTAAACTCTTGCTCAGTGAGTGTCAATATGAAAGGCATTGGTTCTAAAAAGGGATTTTGGGAAATATCTATGTCTCCCTCATTGTGACAATCTGCAGTGATTCTTCTGTCAAAGGGTAAAGATTCTTCAATAAATGAGAACTGGCAGCCCATTAGCCTTCTCAATGTTGATAGGATACTGGCAAAAATTATTTTCTGGCATTTATCGTCTATAGCAGGCAATCTGCTTTCTCACCACCAGCACTGTTCGGTTCAGGGTAGAAACATTTTTTCAGTGCTGTTAGCTGTCCGGGAGGCACTGGAACAGTGCAGGGCTGCAGGCTGGAGAAGGTACCTGGATGTACCTGCAATGGATGCATCCATTAGCAGCCATGTGCTCCCAGTGTGGAGACACTAAATTAGGAAGTGTTAGGAACTGCAGATAAAACAGGGTGCGGTGTAGTGGCTCTGCAGCTACCACATGCCTTTGCAAATGTGTGTCAACTAAACCCCTGTTCTTTGTATCAAGGTCTACTTGGTTGGTGACAGACTGGAGGGTGAGTACATCAGACTGGGGGCTGGCTGACTTCCATGCACCTCTTAAAATCCTTCGACCTCCTACCTGCTGGGGTCTCACTTAAAGTCCCACCTAGCCCATTGTGTTTAAGCAACCAGGGATGGAGACGCCTTGCCTACAGCTTGGTGCCTCATATAAAGTCCTACCGTGCGATTTTCGTGCGTTTTTGGTGGATGCAGTCTGATTTGACCTTAGTTTTTCCTTATACAGGGATGGAAACCAATAGCATGACCTGCTTGTCTCACACAAAGTCCCAAATAGGAAATTAGGGATTGAAAGGGATTGAAGGGCATTGTACTTTACAGGCCATGCCCCATATATAAAATCCCAATCTGTCTTTATACTGCATCGACTAAGGGGATGGAGGTGTAATGCTTCTCAGCTGGTCCTTTCCAGTTTGTACCATCGTTACAACTTAGTTATTTGAGTTTTGAGACAACAGACCAGTCATGGATGGGGGTGGGTTGGGGAAGGTTTGGGCTGTCTCCCTCCCACCTGTTCCCCCATCCATCCATTAGCAGCCATGTGCTCCCAGTGTGGAGACACTAAATTAGGAAGTGTTAGGAACTGCAGATAAAACAGGGTGCCGTGTAGTGGATCTGCAGCTTACACATGCGTTTGCAAATGTGTGTCAACTAAACCCCTGTTCTTTGTATCATGAGACAGGTCTACTTGGTTGGTGACAGACTGTAGGGTGAGTACATCAGACTGGGGGCTGGCTGACTTCCATGTACCTCTTATAATCCTTCAACCTCACTTTTTTTTTAGTGATGAAGCAGTATGCTGAGGCATCTGTTCAAAGATCAATCAGTATAAGAATGTGGTTTTCTGGATGGGAGAGGAAAGCGATGGCTTTCAACTTCTGGACACCTTCTCAGAGCCCGGAGAGGAAATTAAAGTTTTAGGTAATAAATTTGGTTCTGGCAATTACGGCCTTGCAAATAGTGAAAGCAGGCTAAAAGTTGCTGATGCCAAGGTTGCCAGCTGGCAGGATTGGAACCTCTCTTATAGGGAAAGGATTGACCTGATTAAAACTTACCTGATCCTGGTATTTCTGTATGTCAACTTTGTCTGTGTTTTGCCAGTGTCTCTCTATGCGAGAATCTACAACTGTTTCCTCCAGCTGTTATGGGGGGAACTAACTGAACCTCTTTAAGAGGTCTGTAACCTACCTTCCCAGGTGGATGGGTGGCCTAGATATGGTCAACACCGTGGTATTCTTTTCTCTCATGTTTTTGAAACATAATTTTGGTAACATGCTGGCAGAGGAACCCCCTGGGTGGGTTGGTATTTTTCAGTCCTGGTTTAGGCCTTTTTTGCAAAGCTGGGAGAATGGTGGGCCTGTAAAAAGCCTGAGGGTCCAATGTGGTAAGCTCAAAGCTTATGTTGCCCCATGGCTGTAAACAGTGGTGAGCGACGGCAGAGGAAATGAAGTCTCTTCCTAGAATGGCCCTGGAGAGGAGGGTTGTTGAATCTGCCTTTAGTAAGCCACTGGCCTTGAGGGATTGCCCAGGCCTTGTTATGAGGGAGGGTCTGTGGTTGATCAATCTGGAGAGAATCCCTTTAAAGTTTCAGAATTTGGCCTGGCGCTTGTTCCATGGTAGACTATGTGAAAGGTAACTTGAAGCACCGCTCTGCAGAGAATCGTGGTTGTCCAAGAGTGGAGTGTGGTGGGCTGGAGGAGATGATGTACCATTTCTTGCTTCAGTGCCCTTCAATATAGAAGTCCTTAAGCGGGTGGGTGGGGCTCTGGTTATTCTTTTCCCTTCCCGCTTGAGTTACGCAGAGTGGCCGTACGAGTCTTTTGAGACGCATAAGGATTTCGATTTTGAGACACATTTTCTAGTTAGCTTAGTAGTCCATTACTTCACGTGGAATGCACAGTGTCAGGTTTTCACTCAGGAAAAAAGTCCTTCCTGTCGAGGTGGTGGTGCCCAAAATTCTTTGTGAGGTTTGGAAGATTCGGGGTCTTGAGAAGGATAGGTGGCGGCCGGGGGCCTGGACAAAGGCATGGCTGAATCTCAGGTCCCCATAACTGCTGTTTGTCAGTCTCTGGGTGTGTGGCTTTTCTTTCTGTTCTTTCATGCCCCCTAGATTTTTAAAAGATCAGATTTTTGTAAAAAGGCTGCAAGCATGGGTTAAATGTGTAATAATTTCTTAGCCTGAGTGTGTGTTTAGGTGGAGGTTAGGGCTTTGTTGCGGTGCGTTATTGTTATACTAATAATAAACATACATCTTTGTATATTTAGTTCCATATATGTTTTTTTTTTTTTCTGGGGAAAAAAAAATGTGTTTCCTATGCTGAAGTAAGATATATTTGTTTGTTTATATTTAATTTTTTTAACCACTTCTGGACGGAAAGGTTTTACCCCCTTAATGACAAGGCCATTTTTGTGATTCGTACTTTAACTGACAATTGGGCGGTCGTGCGATACTGTACCCTAAAAAAAATTGATGTCCTTTTTTCCCACAAATAGAGCTTTCTTTTGGTGGTATTTGCTCACCTGTGCGATTTTTATTTATTGCGCTATAAACAAAAAAACAAAAATTCTGGAAAAAAAAACAATATTTTTCACTTTCTGCTATATAACATCCCCCCCCCCCCCCCCCCCAAAAAAAAAAAAAATTAAAAATCAAATTCTTTCATCCTTTTAGGCCAATTTGTATTCTACTACACATTTTTGGTAAAAAAAAATCCCAAAAAGCGTATTTTGATTGGCTTGCGCAAAAGTTATGGCGTCTACAAACTAGGGGAAAGATTTATAACATTTTTATTTATTTATTTTTACTAGTAATGGCGGCGATCAGAAATTTTTAGCGAGACTGAGAAATTGCGGCGGACAGATCGGACCCCTAACTGACATTTTGACACTTTGGGGGGACCAGTGACATTACTAAAGTAATCAGTGCTAAAAATATGAACTGTTAACCACTTTAGCCCCGGAGGATTTGGCTGCTCAATGACCAGGCCAAAATTTTCGATTTGGCACTGTGTGAATTTGACGGACAATTGCGCGGTCGCGCGCCGCTGTACCCAAACGAATTTGATCACCTGTGCGATTTTTACTTTTTGCGCTATAAACAAAAAAAGCGACAATTTTGAAAAAATAACAATATTTTTCACATTTTTTTATATGAAATTCTCAAAAAAAATGTAAAAATCCAAATTTTTTAACATTTTAGGCCAGTTTTTTTGCAATTGCAATAAGCGTATTTTGATTGGTTTGCGCAAAAGTTATTGCGTTTACTAACTATGGGAAAGATTCATGTAATTTTTTTTTTGCGGGACTGCGACATTGCGGCGGACAGATCGGACCCCTAACTGACATTTTTGACACTTTTGGGGGTACCCCAAAATTACTACAGTAATCAGTGCTATAAATATGCACTGTTACTGTAAAAATTACACTGGCAAGGAAGGGGTTAACTGTACTTGTGATCAAGGGGTTAAATGTGTCCCTAGGGGCGTGATTATAACTGTCAGGGGGCATGGTTTGTGAAGTAATCACAGAGATATGGGATCCTATATAGCAGGATCACATAGCCTCTGTGATCACTTCAGGGAGAATGACAGACGGCTGTGTTTACATCAGCCGTCTGTCCTTCTCTCTCTGCTGCGGGAGGTCGCGAGTGGCTGGCGGCCATGGGAGCTGCCGGTCACACGCGTTGGTTCCCAGCTAACGAGCGGGGGCGGGAGTGCACCGCCGGTGGCGCACGCTTGCCCCCTAGAGTCTCCTGAGCGAGCGACGTCACTTTGCCCAGGAGCGCCTGACTGCCCCAGTAAATGTGCGGTGGGTGGGTCGGAAGTGGATAATGTAATAATGACACTGGTATGGAAGGGGTTAACCCAGGGGCGATCAAATGGTTACGTGTGAGCCTAGGGGGTGTTTTCTAACTGTGGGGGAGGGACTTGTGGAATATATAGAAGGATCACAGGCGCTCTATGTTCATTCCAGAGAGAACAATGGTCTGCTGTGTTTACAACAGCAGATAGTCGTTCTCTCTCCACGACGAGTGATCGCGGGTGCCTGGTGGCAATCGCGGCCACTGGCCCATTGGATCAGCTTCCCCGTTGCCTAATGGGAGTGGGCGCGCGCCCCCAGAAGCTCTCCTGCGAACTGCTGTACAAGTACGGTGGTTTGCACAGCCCAGCCAGCCTGCCGCAGTATATCTGCAGCAGGCAATCGGCAAGTGGTTATTTTGTATATATGTAAATATGTTTTTATTATATATGTTTGTAGATTAACAAACACAAATTGACACCCTATCTGTGTGGGTTTGATTCTAATTAGCTTGTCACCTGGCATTTAGTCCTTGTGGTAGAGTAAACTGTTCCTAATTTCCTAGTGGCCTGGGATTTATAGATCTTTTAGGGTCTTCAGTGTGCCATAAACATTGACATTATTTAGGCTCATGCTGCAAACAATTACATACTGTAAGTTGCATGCCATGCTGCACAAGCCACTTTTAGTCCTACCCCCTGCTCCTCCTGGGGGGGACAAAAATTATAATTTTTGCCCTGGTCACTGAATCACCGTGTCCGGGCACTGATTACACATATTAAAACATGCCATGTTATGTTACACCTAATAACACATAATAGTATGTTTTTATAATGCGTAATAAAAATGTATTTTTATTTTTTGAAGTAGTGAATAAGTAACACATAATGTCTAAATGCATGCTGTGACATATGATTGTTAAAGTTTTCGCAGAGTATATTTTATTGCGATTAGATAGTAACAATACAGTAAATGTGGTCCTAGTTTTCCTAATGGCGGCGAAGGATACAAAATGTTTGTTTAGAGAAAGCTCTCAAACTGGAAGCAGGATGGACAGCACTTGGGTCTACTCAGGTGTCCTTCATGCAAATACGCAAATAAGAAATATATAGGGATGAGCGAATTTCCCTGGGTTCAATTTACAGATCGTGTGTCATAAGTTGTGACCATAAATCTGAACTTTTTTGAAGACTATAGTACCAGTGCAAAAAAAAAGATTAAAAATTAAAAATACTTTACAGTCGGAAGAGGGATCTCCTCTTTATGAGGCTTTGAAGGTGACATAGGAAAAGCACCAATCTTTTCAATTACAAGCTTGGGAGATGCTTTTAGGCTGTATGTGGTGTTACAGAACAGTACAATTTTTACAGACGGCACCAGCCACACCATATTCTGTCCCAAGTGTTCGACTTAATCTTTCCCTCACTACTCCATAGGATTCAGATTTAACGTTTTAGGCAACTGAACGTCTCTTGTGGTTCGTTAGGGTCAATGTCCTCAAGATGGATATAATCCCTCGCTTTTTATACTGGTTTCAGACTATCCCGATCTGCCTCCCTTCGTCATATTTTCAAAAAATCTACTGTATGTTCTCTAAATTCATTTGGAGCGCAACCAATCCCAGAATCCTTTTGAAAACATTGTTTCTGCCGAAACATATAGGGGGTCCAAGGCTCCCCAATGCTTCTCTGTACCATAAAGCCGTGTTTTTTTTACACAAATATTTGACTGGATCCATCACTTTTCATCCAAATTATGGGTGCAAGAAGAAGGCTACATGAATCCCTCTGACCGCTGCGCCCTTTACTGGACTTCTCCTGCACTTAGAAGGAGACTCCAATCCCCATTCACCTTACCCAGCAGATGCTTCACATGTGGGATCATGCACTGTCCAAACCAAATATATATATATATATATATATATATATATATATATATATATATAAATATTTTGGCCCCTTGACTCCCTTTTTTGGCACCCAAACGTTTCCACCAGCTCTTCGAGCTACTGGTTTTGGCCTTTGGAGTAAACAGGACCACAGATGTCTCTCTCAAGCTCTTCAATCAGACCGATCATTAACTGCAATGTCTTCCCCTGCAGTTCCAATACAAACCCAATGCAATGGTTACAGAGGCAACAAGCCCTACAATTCATTCAATCTATTCCTTTGATATAGATATTCTTGCTCAACCGACTGCTTTTCAATCCTTGACCCTGCAGAAAGACCCATTAACACATGTGGTCTCTTAATTATACTCCATTCTCCAAGCTGTCGCCTACCCAGACCTCCCTTCATACACACAGGCGTAGGAAAAGGAATTAAACCTAGCTTTTTCCCCATTGGAATAGCAAAAGTGTTTTACACTGACCCACAAATTATCTCTTGCCACAAAAACACAGGAAAAGGGCTTTAAACTTGTAGCCAGTACTCTACCACCTTAATCACACAATACCTGAGACATGCTGGTGGTGCCATACCTCACAGGGCACCATTCTCCACATTTAGTGGGACTGCCCAACAATATGGTCATTCTGGGAATAAACTTTTTGACCTATACTGCAAACTCAAACTCAACATTTATCCAGGCTTCATCCGGGATAGCTCTCCTATCCATGATCCCTGGATCATTTAAATCCGCTAAAAGAGATAGTCTCAGACACTTTATTGCAGCAGCTAGAGCAGTTATTTCTCGCCACTGGAAATTGACAGCTGTACCCCCCCCCCCCCCCATGGGGAATAGGCAATCAAATTAGGACCATAAAGGACCTGGAATACTTGTTGGCACAGGAAACAGGAAGGGATGTCCAATTTTCCCACACTGGACAACATAATCCATGTTCCGCTACTCCTACAAATTTCAGGTTTGGGCCAAAGAAGACCCGACCCACAATCCTCCTTGGCCATAAAGGTGTGTCTCTGATCTTACCCCTTGATTCTATCCTGCTTTCTACTTTGCTCCCATAGCAACACTAATTTCCTTACATAATTGCTTTTACTGCTGACTTTTACTTTTCTTCACGATGATACATATGAGATAGTTAAAACGTAGATGTGTTTCCTTATACACTAACATAATTATATATTGCGTGACAGTTGCTCTTTCCCCCAACGTACTAGGTTACCGGTACATTTGCTATAAGTATGGGCTTTGGGGTTGTATATCTAAATGTTTTTCAGACTGCTGATAATATTCCAATATTGGAGATTTTCTGTTATTTGTACCTCCTAATCCTTGTTCTTTGCAATCCTAAATAAATAAAATAAGATTGAACCAAAAGATTTGTCTTATTGAAGCAATCAATAAAAATAATGTGTCAAGAGCCAAATAGTGTGTAAACAATTTTATTAGACATCAATTTTCAGAGTGAGAAACTAAGCAGGTTAATCAATAAATCAAAAGTAGAATGCATTTTGTATGCATTACTATTTTTGTAAAGTTTCAGCAGTGACTTTTGGTTTAAGAAATTAAATAAAATTATGTAAATTGGAAAAGTGGAACTATGGGCAAAATAAAAAAATGACATGTATGATGCAGTCTGTCTCTAGCAGTAACACAGTAATAAAACAGTCCCCAGCACCCATCCCCTCCATCCTTCCTTCTCCAACATCTTCTCATTGATCCTGCCAGGAGATACATTATTTAACAGATAAGCTCTACAAAAAAACACTGACAGGTGTGCTTACAATTGTCATCTTTTATCTATATTGCTTAATTATTTGCTGTAACTACCTAAAACATGTTAACTGGTAACCCTAGAAATAAAAGATTAAAAGTCAGCAGCTACAAATACTGTAGCTGCTGACTATTATTAGGACACTTATCTATCCAGGGATCCAGCTCTGTCCTCACTCGAACCAGCTTTTCAGCCAGCATGTTTACTTTAGGAAGCCAGCTGTGACTGCTTGCGGCTTCACACTGCTCAACCCAGATAGCAAAGATAACTTGCCACAAATATGTGATAGTGTTGAATTGTAAGTCTTTTTAACTTGCTGCACATTCACTGGCAAGATGTACACTTGCAGAGCTCTTGAAGCACAAGTTCTAGTTGACACTTTTCCAATTTGTAGCAAATTTGTGTGGCAAGTCTCTAGCAAGAGCAAAGTTGCAGTGGTGAGTCTACAGCAAGAGCTCTGCAAGTCACAGTGATCCCTGTGGTGGGATGACTATTGCACAACATAACTGGACTAGAACTTGTAAGACTTGCAGAATGTTTTCAAAGAAAGTTCTCGTTGACACTTTTCCAATTTGTAGCAAATTTGAGTGGCAAGTCTCTAGCAAGAGCAAAGTTGCAGTGGTGAGTATACAACAAGAGCTCTGCAAGTCACAGTGATCCCTGTGGTGGGATGACTATTGCACAACATAACTGAACCAGAACTTGCAGCAGACTTGTAGAATGTCTTCAAAGAAAGTTGATCTGGAATCATACAATGCGGACTTGCTGCAATTGTGCAACAAACTTGTGAAGCCTGGCAAGTCTAGCAATAGCTTAGCAAGTCATTTTCAAACTTGCAGCTCAATTGCTTGTTTTTTAGGATAGCAAGTCATGCTGCACTTTGTGAATGGTCTTGGGGGATGACCAACTTCCTCTTGGATCGCTGCTGCGACCTGTCAAAACCAAGGATCCTCTCCACTGGCACAAAAAGGGGGGGGGGGAGGCGGCAGGCAAACAGAACTTCCCGTTTTGGGTGAAGTTCTGCTTTAACACCTGCCTACCAAGGCAATTTTAAAATCTTAATTTTCTGAGAAATTACTGTAACTCCCTCAAAAAAGTATAACATTTCTAAAAGCAGAGACCCTGCAGAAAAAAATGGAAGTAGTTGTAAATTGTTATGTTGCACAATAATTGCGTAGTTATTTATCAAACACATATTTTCAGGAATAAATAAGTTTTAGTGCAAACAAACACACAGTTATACCAAGCTTTTTGGTAAAACATAAACAATTAGGTTACATCAAGTATATAGATACCAAACATATCAAGCCTTAAAATTGCACACACCTATCGAATCACAAAAACAATGGTACCCAAAATTTTCCATAGCAACACTGTAAAAACTTTTACATGGGAGCCAGCTTCTGACAAATATAACAAATTATTCCAGAAGAGACCTCATACAATCACTTTTAAAATAATATCACTAACAATACCCCCCCCCCCCCTACACACCACACACCCACCAGCAAGCTTGCGTTCTCCAAAGCAAAATCAGTAGAGAAAAGGGTGTGAGACTATTTCTAAAAAACACAAATATTTATAGAAAAGGATCACATTTTAATTCTATTGTATTACCCAACAAAAATAATTTCCCTAGAATAAAAACATGCTGGCCAAGCCATACTGTAAATTAATCAAAAGTGCAGTTTTTGAGCTTACTCCAAAAGCAAACCCTTGCACCTAAAACAAGAAGAAATCAAGGAAAAATTTGCCAAAATATGTTTAGCTGTTCTGTCATACCAAAAACACACTGCAGAATAGCTCGAAATTAAACAAATTAAGGGCTCTTTCACACGGGCGTTCCGTATGTCCGTTTTTCATCCCATCCGTTTGCGGATGAAAAACGGACATAATGTATCTCTATGTAAATACGGATGTCAGAGGATGATCATCCTCTGACATCCGTTTTTTGTCAGTTCAGTTCAGTTTTTTTGAACGGAGGAGAACCCTATTTTTTCTTCCTTTCAAAAAATGGAACTGAAGCAAAAACGGATGTCAGTGGTGTCATCCGCAGACATCCGTATTTACATAGACATGCATTATGTCAGTTTTTCATCCGCAAATGGATGGGATGAAAAACGGACATACGGACCGGATGACACAAGTGTCATCCATATCCGTTACAAAAAAAAAAAAAGGACCTGATCGGGCAAAAAAAAGGAACGCCCGTGTGAAAGAGCCCTAATAGTAAATTCTAAGTGAACATACTGAAAATCCTAAATCAGGTACTACACTCCTGATTGGCTTGGTCAGAGGGCATGGTGTTATCAGCCTACCTCTCCACCTCAGCCAAAGGAAACTTTGTATTCATTCACAGAATGCAAAGCTGTCTATGAATGGCTAAGGGCCGCTCATAGCCCCTCTGCATTATTCCGGGTGTGAGATGGGAAGTCCCAGTCTAGCACTGTGTACTGTATGTAGCTGAAGCTACATGCAGTACATACAGTGCTTAGAGCTGCTGCAGCACTTAGTGAAGGAAATAGTTAATTTGGACCAGCTTGGTCTAAAAAAACTATTTAACCTTCCTAGCGGTATTCCCAAGTGTGACTCGGGGTAAGATTTTAGAGCCAAAAGCGGTAACCCCGAGTCACACTCGGGGTAGCGCTAGGAAGATCGCTGGATGCTGGAGGAGGTTTTACTTACCTTTTCTCCGGGATCCAGCGAAGAATCCCGGCGGTGTGCGGCGGCGGAGCTTCCTCCCGATCGTCTGCGAGCCCCGGCTTCCGTCTCCGGCGACGTGACGTCAGCCGGGGGGTGGAACCGGCGGCAAATTCGAATGTAAAACACACCAAACACACTGATACCGTTCAAAATAAAAAAAAATCACATTACATTGCCCCCCAGTGCCCTTTCCTGCAGTTTTACTGTACTTTTTATGTAAATATATATATATATATATATATATATATATACACGTGTGTGTATATATATATATATATATATATATATATACACGTACGTATATATATATATATACACACACGTGTATATATATATATATATATATATATATATATATATACACACACACGTGTATATATATATATATATATATATATATATATATATATATATAATTCTTGTGGATGAGCAGCCCAAACCAACTGTATACATATTATATATATATATATATATATATATATATATATGTGTGGTGTGGGGTGCGCTAAACAACAAATAAATAATGAATATATAACATATATCTATGTGTGAACCAAATCAACAAAAGTGAATATATATAACATATATCAATCTGTGAAGCCAATTAATAATGCAAATCAATTGGTGCATAAACATAAAAGTTCATAAGTGTCCATAAATATTTTGCAGGTGAGTAGAATTGTATTCTATCCGAATAATACGTGTATCCACCACCGAGTGAAATTCATCCTTACCAAACGGAAATAAATAAGGTGCAACTATATTTTCTTGTGCTGAAAAAATATCCAATCTCCTTGTGAACAAACACCACGTGTAAATCACCAAGAATTAGCCTCTTACCAGATGGTAATAGGTATGCACTTGTTCAGTGAAACCACCGCCTTGCTTCCTCTTTAAAATCCTGAAGTGGGATGTAGAACCGCTCTACCTTTCTTTCTCCACTAGATGGCAACGAGTACCAGCAAGAAACACAGCCTCATCCTTCTTTACAGAGCGCAGCACGGACCGCAAGTTGTGTGTGACGTGTGCGCCTCCTGTCTCAGTAGAAGTCCTATGGGAAGAAACCGGTCAGATTAGGAGGCGCACACGTCACACACAACTTGCGGTCCGTGCTGCAGCCGGCCGCAAGCCTTTGCAGGAATTCGTATGCCTATGTTTATGCTGAATACAAGACATCTAATTGTAAGTGCATTATCAACTGTTTTTTGAATAAATCTCAAGGGTAATACACTATTAGCCCTTTTTTTCCTTTAATACACGGTGGTTTTGTGAGCTTGTAAAGAAGGATGAGGCTGTGTTTCTTGCTGGTACTCGTTGCCATCTAGTGGAGAAAGAAAGGTAGAGCGGTTCTACATCCCACTTCAGGATTTTAAAGCGGAAGCAAGGCGGTGGTTTCACTGAACAAGTGCATACCTATTACCATCTGGTAAGAGGCTAATTCTTGGTGATTTACACGTGGTGTTTGTTCACAAGGAGATTGGATATTTTTTCAGCACAAGAAAATATAGTTGCACCTTATTTATTTCCCTTTGGTAAGGATGAATTTCACTCGGTGGTGGATACACGTATTATTCGGATAGAATACAATTCTACTCACCTGCAAAATATTTATGGACACTTATGAACTTTTATGTTTATGCACCAATTGATTTGCATTATTAATTGGCTTCACAGATTGATATATGTTATATATATTCACTTTTGTTGATTTGGTTCACACATAGATATATGTTATATATTCATTATTTATTTGTTGTTTAGCGCACCCCACACCACATATACATTTATCTATATTCAAAAGCACTGAATACCGGGAGCAGCTTCAACACACTCTCAGCGCACCCATCCCCCCTTACAACATATATATATATATATATATATATATATATATATATATAGATATAGATATATATCTATATATATATATATACGTATATATATAATAAATGTATACAGTTGGTTTGGGCTGCTCATTCACAAGAATTACATGCAAAATAATGGTACCGCTTTCAGCACCTAAAATCCAAAAGAATCATACCGCCAGGGAGGTTAAAGTGAAAGAAAATATAGAAATCTGCTTTAAACCTTCCCACAGACCTGTAATTTACCTAGTTAAAGCAGTTGTAAACTGCTGGGTGCCTTTTTTTTATACACCTGCAAGATAAATCCATAATTTTCTAGTTTGCATCACATACTAGCAAATTATGTGAAACTTACCTGAAATTGCAGCGATGTGTTGTCATCACTAGTGGCCGCTTCCATCGTCACCCATCTTGCTTCCGGGTCCACGGACTCCAGCTGTGTGACTAGCCAGAGCTGGATGACATTACTCCCGCGCATGTGTGGGGGAGCCATTCCTTCAGACAGCATTAACCGATGACGTCATCGGTTGCATATATAGTAAATATCTCCTAAACGGTGCATGTTCAGGAGATATTTACAGTACCTATAGGTAAGCCTTAATATAGGTAAAAGGTAAAAAGCAAAGATTAGAGTTTATAATTATAACCACTTTAAGTACCAACTTGTAATTAGTAAATGATACACCTTTAAGGTTTACTAAGCTGCGCTCACCTTAAAGGGTAATTGTGGTAAAAACAATACCTCTAAAATTACCATATAAAGTGCATAATGACAAAATTATCAAATATTATAAAAACATAGATGCTAAAAAGAGTGCAATTAAAAGTGCATCAAAAGTTCATAATGATAAGTCCCAATAGGCGAATAGATGGATAAAGGTACACTCTCCAAGGGATAAAAACTCTTTTCACATAACAAATCTTCAATCCCTTCACCATATAGGCACCCAATGTGTGAGTGTGCTTACCAGAAAGCACAGACCCCTTAATTACAGGGGGTCAGTGCAAGCAGGATAAATCAATGCGACCAGTATATAAGCGTACAAGAACAAGCCCTCTAGAGTAGTCCAACCGCCTGTAAACCACAGAACTCCACATTCCTCCTCCTCCTTACGCTCCTCTGCTGCCTTGATAATTTTGTCATTATGCACTTTATATGGTAATTTTAGAGGTATTTTTTTACCACAATTGCACTTTAAGGTGAGCGCAGCTTAGTACACCTTGTGTGTATCATTTACTACTTAATACGTTTTTACGATTGAGTTGCAGCTCCCTACTCTATTGGTTCACACCATTCCACTGTGCACATTCACATACAATTATTGATCTTAACCTCATTTAATTTAAATACAAATAGTTCACATATTCACCTATAATCATTTTGCTCAAATATTTATTTTGCACAAATAATTTATTTTATACGGCACGTTTGCACTTTCATCCAATAAGCGCAGGTACTTTTGGCGCTTAACGCCATTTGTTTACCAACTTGTAATACCTCTTCATTAACAGGCCATTTTTTCAGTTTGGATGACAATTACACAATTCTATATCCAAAATAATTAAATAATTATATTCTATTTATTGGGGATAGAGCTTTCTTTTGGTGGCTTTTAATAACTGCTGTTTTTTTTTTTTTAGTTTTAGTTTTTTTTTTTTACAAGGAAAAGGAAAAAGAAACATACTGGTGTTTAGGGGGTTAAAATATGGAGCTTGGTAATGATGCATTTAAGACAATATTAAACAGGTTATACACAGAGGGTCAAGGAAATGAAGGGTTTAATGTACACATCACATACAGGTGTCCATTTATCAAGCAGCGGTAAATTACCATTGCTGAGTTCTCTCTCTTATGAAGTGGTGTAGATCGCGTGTCCTTTTGAGGAGTGAAACGATTTACAAATGCTTCAAACTGTGGAGAATGTCTCCTGTTACTGTAATTTCATGGGACATAGTGAGATTACTGTAATAGAAAATCTATGAAACACAGAGGTGTTAGCTAATTAAGCAGCGGAGAATTTTCACGCATGTCATATTTACTAATAGTAAATAGACTGTGCACTTTGCAAAGTGCAGTTGTTCCAAAATATATTAAATGAAGCAAAGCTTTCCTTTCCAAAGAACACCCAATTACGTGCAAGGAAAATAAAAAAATATAACAAAAACAGCATTTTTGCATACACCTGATTGGATGATGGAAGTCAGCAGAGGTTCTACTTATTAAACCTCTTAACCACCGCCAGCCGGTTTTACTGTGGCAGGTCGGCTCTGTCCCGCGAAATAGCGTAACTGTACTTTGCTTCTTAGGACCACTAGCAGGGGCGTGCGCGTCCCAATCCTTCACAGAGGAAGCCGATCAGCGGGTCTGGCGGCTGCGATTGCCCCCTGTGGAGACAGAATGGCGGTCTGCTGTTGTAAACAGACCGCTGTTCTGTCAGTTATAAACACAGGGATCCTGTGTTCCTTTTATTTAGGAACACAGGTCTCTGTGTTCATCAGTGGCGGCCGGCCGATAGGGGGCGCAGGGGCGCCCCCCCCCCGGAAAAAAAGAAGAAAAAAAAAGATTAAAAAAAAAGTAAATTTTTAACCCACTAGGGGCACTGGACAAGTGGTGGGTATGGGGGGTGTGACGGATCACCCTGTCCCTGGATTGTAAACCCCTTCGTTTCATTTTCCTACGAGCTTGGGACATTGGCCTTTTATTGCATTTTATTTTCTCTTCATTCATCCTCAGAACAAAGGAAGATGGCAGGACTCATGGCATTGTGTTAATGTAATGTAATGTTACAGCCCATCCCCCCCCCCCCCCTCCTGTTCCTGTGTCTAAGGGTGTGTATTCATGACACAGACACTTGTCTGAGCTGGAGACATCTCTCCGCAGGGGGTGTGTATTAAGACTGCCTGGTTCAATTGTACAAATGTTCAGTTCTCATTGGTTGGTCCTTGTCTCATTCCCCCCCCCCCCTTGCAGGGCTAAAGGGAGTGCCCCTTAGCTGTGTGTAACTGTATGTCTTGGAATGTAATAAACAGTTCTTGGTTAGACTCACAGCATAGAGTGTCATCTCATGTTTGTGGGAGAAAGCTATACCAGCTATATCTCCCTTCTGCTTGGAGCGCTAAATCCCTAGCTCTGGTAAGAGCGGTTCCTGCTCTACTCTACAGCATCCCTCACACTAGGGGGAAGAGACCCTCTCTGGCGGCGAAACCCCTCTTTCGATCGGGGCGTCCGCTACAACTGGTGGCAAGCAGTGGGATGGTTCTTTTCCCCTAGAGGAGATGCCACAACTGGTTCCAAGAACGGAATGAGCAGATGGAGAATCGCTACAGAAGCTTGAAGAGGTCAACTTTGAAAGATTTGTTGGAGAACCGTGGCCGACCAACAAATAACCGTACCAAAAAGCAACTACTGGCCGAGCTGATGAAAATGGACCGAAACGACGGTGTGACTGAAGCAGTAGCCTCGAACCTGGAGGATGAGTTGATGCGGACTGTGCGTATTCGGTTGGCGTTGTATGGACCCAATCCTCCTGCAGACATCATTTCCCTTTCATATTAATATGCTCAAGGAGTATCAAGAGAGGCAGGAGGACATAGCCGCTATATGCGCTCCAGTTACGGATGACCCAGACAGCCTTACCGACCTACTAGAAAGAGATGCGCAGACCGACCTTATCAGTCAGGTGAAGCTAGGAGCTAGGCTAACGGAGACAGAGAAGGAGCAGGCTCATCAGTTATTAGAAAAGAAACAACAGATCTTCTCCCAAGAGCCAGGGTACACCACGTTAGCTACCCACAAAGTAGACACCCCCGGGCAAGCTCCCCTTAGACAACCTCCCTACCGTGTCCCTGAAGCAGTCCGAGAGGGGATGCGGAAGGAGATACAAGAAATGTTACAGCTAGGTGTCATCGAGCCCTCGGACAGTCCGTGGGCCTCCCCGGTAGTCCTCGTCCCTAAGAAGGATGGAACCACCCGGTTCTGTGTGGACTACCGGCGTTTAAACGACCGGACTGTTACAGATGCGTACCCGATGCCCAGAATAGATGAGCTGCTAGATCGCCTAGCCCGGGGGCGCTAACCTCACAGTCAGCAGACACATTCCAGCCAATCAGCATACCTCCCTCCCACACCCTCCCACCTCCTATAAATAAGCAAGGGCCGCATCCATCTTAGATCATTCTGAAGCAGTGTGTTAGTGAGAGCAGGGAGAGTGCTGCTGTTAATAGCTAGGGACAGTTGTTAGTCAGTGTTCCCGGTCTTGTTAGTCAGTGTTCTTGGTCCACTCCTGCTGTAAGGACAGCATCCTGACAGCACCCCAAAAAGCCCTTCTTAGGGCTGGTATTTGAGTATTTTTTTTTGCATATATATATATATATATATATATATATATATATATATATATATATATATATATATACATACTGTATATATATATATCTATTGTCCCCAAAAAGCCCTTTTTAGGGCTGGTATTTGTGTAATTTTATATATATATATATATATATATATATATATATATATATATATCTATATCTATTGTGCACTGCAATTGCCTGCCCGCTGTGTGTGAGAGGCCACAGACCCACCACACACTGTACTGTGTGCACACCACACTCATTTTGGGTGACACAGGCACAGTACCTTGCATTTTAAAAAATATATTTTTTTCCTCTGTCATAAATTGCAAATAAATAATATTTTTTCTAATTGCAGTTGCCTGGGCTGCCAGTGACTGTCAGGTCCACAGAGTGTACTGTGCCCACTGCAGTGCCACTGCCCACCCACCACTGATATATATAGTGGCACAGCAGCTTGCAAATTAAATATATATATTTTTTTTCTAATTGCAGTTGCCTGGGCTGCCAGTGACTGTCAGGTCCACAGAGTGTACTGTGCCCACTGCTGTGCCACTGCCCACCCACCACTGATATATACGGTGGCACAGCAGCTTGCAAATTAAATATATATATATATATATTTTTATAATTGCAGTTGCCTGGGCTGCCAGTGACTGCCAGGTCCACAGAGTGTACTGTGCCCACTGCAGTGCCACTGCCCACCCACCACTGATATATACGGTGGCACAGCAGCTTGCAAATTAAATATATATATATTTTTTTCTAATTGCAGTTGCCTGGGCTGCCAGTGACTGTCAGGTCCACAGAGTATACTGTGCCCACTGCAGTGCCACTGCCCACCCACCACTGATATATACGGTGGCACAGCAGCTTGCAAATTAAATATATATATATATATATATATATATATATATTTATAATTGCAGTTGCCTGGGCTGCCAGTGACTGTCAGGTCCACAGAGTATACTGTGCCCACTGCAGTGCCACTGCCCACCCACCACTGATATATACGGTGGCACAGCAGCTTGCAAATTAAATATATATATATATTTTTTCTAATTGCAGTTGCCTGGGCTGCCAGTGACTGTCAGGTCCACAGAGTGTACTGTGCCCACTGCAGTGCCACTGCCCACCCACCACTGATATATACGGTGGCACAGCAGCTTGCAAATTAAATATATATATATTTTTTTCTAATTGCAGTTGCCTGGGCTGCCAGTGACTGTCAGGTCCACAGAGTGTACTGTGCCCACTGCAGTGCCACTGCCCACCCACCACTGATATATACGGTAGCACAGCAGCTTGCAAATTAAATATATATATATATATTGTTGGTATAGGCCAGTCTAGAATACAGGATATCTTACTCATATCCATCTTAATTCCAGTTTTGGATATGAAGTATCCTAGAAATAATATTTCTTCTTTATGAAATAGAAATTTTTTTAATTTCACATATAGTCTGTGTGAGAGCAGTCTGGACAACACAAGTCTTACATGTTTTATGTGTTCAGGCATAGATCGAGAATAAATAAGTATATCGTCTAGGTATACTACAACACAGACATCAAGTAAGTCTCTAAAGATGTCGTTTATGAATCTTTGGAAAGCTGCGGGAGCATTACATAGCCCGAATGGCATCACAAGGTATTCGAATAGTCCGTATCTGGTTCTGAATGCTGTTTTCCACTCATCCCCGTCACGGATTCGGATTAGGTTGTATGCCCCTTTCAGGTCTAATTTGGTGAAATAAGTAGCCCCACGCACCTGTTCAATAAGTTCAGGGATGAGCGGCAAAGGATAGCGATCCTTTATCGTAATCTTGTTTAATTGCCTATAATCGATAATAGGCCTGAGACTGGAATCCTTATTGCGGACAAAGAAAAGTCCTGCAGCAGTGGAAGAAGTAGAGGGTCTAATGAACCCTTTTGTCAAATTCTCATCCAAGTATTCCTTGAGATGAGAAAGTTCATCCTGTGAAAGGGGATAAACATGACCGAAAGGCAATTTGCTGTTAGGGAGTAGATCGATAGTGCAATCGTAATCCCTATGGGGAGGCAACACTTGAGCATTTTTCTCAAGGAACACTTCGGACAGATCCTGATAGCATAGTGGTGCAATTTCATCTGACACCACAGACAGAATCTTCCCATAAGATGGGAGGTTACACGTATTCTCACAATAGTGAGAAGGGAAAACCAAAGTCCGTTTTTTTCAATCTATGATTGGTTGGTGTGTGTGTAACCAGGGAAGTCCCAAAATAATAGGAAAATGGGGTGAGGATAGTATGTCAAAGGTGATGGTCTCCACATGTGATTTGTTGGTAGTGGCAAGGAGTGCCTGTGTCTGGTTGGTGATTGGACCAGAAGACAGTGGAATACCATTAATGAAACTAACAGAAACAGGCTTAGATTTTGAAATAATAGGTATTATATTTAAGGTAACAAAGCGTGTATCAATATAGTTTCCACAAGATCCAGTGTCGACCATAGCCTTGGTGGTGATCCTAGTTTGGTCCCACTGTAATATTAAATGAACAAAAAGATAGGGGTTAGAAAAGGAAGTCGTTAATCCTCCCAGCAAGACATGTGAACACTCACCCTCTTTTTTGCGGACAAGGGGACAGGTGCTTATCAAATGATCCGAGGATGCGCAGTACATGCAGAGATTTCTGGATGTTCTTCTAGCTCGTTCAGTAGTCGTTAAAGGTGGGTGTATGGTTCCTACATCCATGGGAGTAGGGTCAACGGCCGAAATATGAGAAGGACTAGACAATGGCATTCCCATCTTTTCAGCCCTTCTTTCTCGCAGTCGTCTGTCGATGTTGATACTAAGTTGTATCAAGGCCTCCAAGGTGCCAGGTAAATCCGCTCGGGCGAGCTCGTCTTTAACAGCTTCCGATAACCCGAGTCTGAATTGAGTTAGCAAAGATGTGTCATTCCACCCTGAATCAAGGGTCCATCTTTTGAACTCAGATACAAAGTCTTCTACAGGTCTCCTTCCTTGTTTTAAGGCCCTCAACTGAATATCAGCAGTACTCTGCCTATTGGGGTCATCGTATAAACTAGCGAGTTCCGCTAGGAATAAGGAATAGGTGTTGAGAATCTGATCATCATTCTCAAAGAGAGAGTCTGCCCAGGCCCGTGGATCACCCGTCAAGTATGAAATAACGTTACAGACTTTTATTTGATCAGTGGGGTATGTACGAGGTTTTAACAAAAAAAAGCAATTGACATGCGTTTTTGAATTCACTAAATTTTTTCCGATCACCTGTAAACACTAGAGGAGGGTTTATTTTAGGTTCAGGAGGCTGAACAGCAGTAAGCCGTGAGAGCTGGGTTACCTGCTGTGTCAGAGTCTGATTCTTTTCTTGTACGTCTGTCAGAGCAAGTATTAACGCTTTTACTTGTTGTGTTAATTGTGTCACTTGAGTGGGTAATTCTGCTGAATCCATTTTTAAGGTTCGTTCAATCTGTAACGCTCCTGCGTTTTTAGTATAGGCTGGATTTGCAGCTGCAAAATCTCCACTCAGTAGTCATGTAGAGATGTGTTGAATACCAGATCCAACTCTCCAGGACTCATCACCGTGGGCCTGTCAGCTTCAACATACAGATATATACACACTCAATGAGATGTTCCTGGAGTGATAGGATGTATATGATAGTATGAAGGTGATGTGCTGAAGGGACAGGTGTGAACAGTGACAAGGATGGTAATCACTTGATAGGTTTGTATAGGAGAGTTCAAGATGGTATTTAGGAATGCAGATAGGTTAGTATCGAGTATGCTAACAGGTGGTGAGGACAGCAGATGACAAATACAGGATAGACTAACCCAGTGCAAGGATAGATAGTAGTAGACAGGAGAGCTAGCAATCTATGCAGCAGTGCAGATGATAGATGGTAGTAGGCTCAAGAGCTAGCAATCTATGTAACAGTGCAGATGATAGGATAGTATGGATAGGTAGTAACAGTCCTTAATGTGCATAGGTAGATAGTGCAATAAGGTTATGGAGGGTTCCCCTGCGGGGTACTTATCACTTGTAATGTTAGTAGTTTAGGGAGGTCCAGTAGATAAGGAATGATCCGGTAGCGAGATACAGGGATCAGTAGTGAGGTTCCGGTCTGCTCCAGGTAAAGGGAATAGCTGGAGGTTCCGATCGAGAGACAGGCTTGAAAGCATGTGGATAACAAGGCAGGTTGAACGAACAATGTGAGTGAGACCGCCGGCGGTTGAAATAGCCTCTCTGCGGCGCTCAGCAGTGACATCATCGTTCTTAAAGGTATATGCGTACCACCTGAAGAGAAAGGTGGGACGCATTACAGAGAAAGTGGTGATTAAGGGTACCGGAGGTACCAGAATCTTACACTGGTCTGCAAAGCACGGTCAGGGCAGGTATATCACTTACACTGTGCATTGGGTAAACCTGCTGGCGGCTGCCAAGCATGGAATGCGTGGCTCTGCTGCAGAGGAGTTGGTGACACCGCCACGACTTGCAGGCAGGCCTGCTGCCACCTCCTCTACTCCTCCTACTCCATCCTCTTTGCTAACCTCCTCGGCTGAGTCTTCTTCTGCTGTTGCGTCTTGCTCCACACCAACTGCACCCCCCCAGCTCCCCAGGGGCTATTCCACATGCCGGATACGACAGTGTCACGCTGTCTTGGGGTTGACTTGCCTGAAAGCAGAGAGTCACACCGGACCAGCACTACTGTCCGCCCTGAACGCACAGGTGGATCAGTGGCTGACCCCGCACCAACTGGAGATCGGCAAAGTGGTGTGTGAAAACGGAAGCAATTTTTTGGCGGCATTGAATTTGGGCAAGTTGACACATGTGCCATGCATGGCACATGTGTTGAATCTGATTGTACAACGCTTTTTTCAGAAGTACCCAGGCTTACAGGACGTCCTCAAGCAGGCTAGGAAGGTGTGTGTCCATTTCAGGCGTTCCTACACAGCCATGGCGCACTTTTCAGATATTCAGCGGCGACATGCCAGTGAGGCGCTTGTTTTGCGACAGCCCGACACGTTGGAATTCAACACTGCTAATGTTCGACCGCCTGCTCCAACAAGAAAAAGCGGTCAACGAGTATTTGTATGACCGGGGTGCTAGGACAGCCTCTGCGGAGCTGGGTATTTTTTTGCCACGTTACTGGACGCTCATGCGCAATGCCTGTAGGCTCATGCGTCCTTTTGAGGAGGTGACAAACCTAGTCAGTCGCACCGAAGGCACCATCAGCGACATCATCCCATATGTTTTCTTCCTGGAGCGTGCCCTGCGAAGAGTGCTGGATCAGGCTGTAGATGAGCATGAAGAGGAAGAGTTGTGGTCACCATCACCACCAGAAAGAGCCGTACCATCGCTTGCTGGACCTGCGGCAACACTGGAAGAGGAGTCTGAGGAAGAGGAGTCAGAGGAGGAATGTGGCTTTGAGGAGGAGGAACACCAACCACAGCAGGCATCCCAGGGTGCTCGTTGTCACCTATCTGGTACCCGTGGTGTTGTACGTGGCTGGGGGGAAGAACACACCTTCAATGACATCAGTGAGGACGAGGAATTGGACATGAGTAGCTCGGCATCCAACCTTGTGCAAATGGGGTCTTTCATGCTGTCATGCCTGTTGAGGGACCCTCGTATAAAAAGGCTGAAGGAGAATGACCTGTACTGGGTGGCCACGCTACTAGACCCCCGGTATAAGCAGAAAGTGTCTGATATGTTACCGAATTACCGGCAGTCGCAAAGGATGCAGCAGCTACAAAATAAGTTGAAAAGTATGCTTTACACAGCATATAAGGGTGATGCCACAGCACAACGGGAATCCAACAGGGGAAGAGGTGAAAGTAATCCTCCTCCTACCACGACCACGCCGGCAAGGACAGGACGCTTTACAGACGTCTTGTTGATGGAGGACATGCGGAGCTTTTTTAGTCCTACGCATCGCCACAGCCCTTCGGGGTCCACCCTCAGAGAACGACTCGACCGACAGGTAGCAGACTACATTGCCTTAACTGCAGATATCGACACTCTGAGGAGTGATGAACCCCTTGACTACTGGGTGTGCAGGCTTGACCTGTGGCCTGAGCTATCCCAATTTGCCATTGAACTTCTGGCCTGCCCCGCTTCAAGTGTCCTGTCAGAAAGGACCTTCAGGGCAGCAGGAGGTATTGTCACTGAGAAGAGAAGTCGCCTAGGTCAAAAAAGTCTAGATTACCTCACCTTTATTAAGATGAATGAGGCATGGATCCCGAAGAGACTGACAGTGGGGGATGCATTTCACTAAAAAAGGCCTGATGAGATGCCTTGGGCTAAAAATGGTCCACACTCTGCTGTATTTAATCTCCGGATGACTTACGTGACTTCTCCGCCACCAACTACGGTTCAATCCGCAATGTTTTAGTGCACTTTCTGCCTTGAAAACCTCAATTTTTCCGGCCGCTGCTACATCCAGAAAATGCAAACACATCTACTTTGTAGAATTTTGTGAACGTGTGCACAGGCGACCAAGTTGCCGCCTTGCAAACTTGCAATACTGATGCCTGATGGCTAAAAGCCCAAGAGGCACTCAGCGCCCTAGAAGAATGCGCCTTCACAGGGAAAGGTGGAACCCGACCCTTCAGTGAATAAGCCTGTACCACCGTCTGCCTGATCCAACTCGATATGGTCTCAGCAGATGCATTCAATCCCTTTTGAGGTCCTTCTGTGAGGACAAGGAGAGAGTCTGATTTCCTGAAAGATTCAGAAGCCGCCAGGTAAACCCTAATTGCCCGAACCACATCCAAAGAATGCAAGGCAATCTCCTTGAGATGCTTGAGCTTAGGATAGAGTGAAGGCAGCACGATGTCTTCATTCAAACGGAAATCGGACACCACCTTAGAAGAAACTATTAGGTCGAAGTATAACCTTATCTCTGTGGACCACCAATTAAGGTGAACGGCAGGATAGCGCCACCAATTCAGACACTCTGCGGGCAGAAGTAATAGCCATCAAAAAGGCAACCTTCTGTGACAGTGTAAGCAGAGGAATCTCCCTAATGTTTAAAAAGAAAAATTCTTTTTTGAAGAACAGACAATACCAAGTTAAGATCCCATGGAGGTAGCTGGAATCCCCTCAGAGGAGCCATATATAAAAGTGCCATTGTATAAAAGTGCGAATCAAGGTATGCGTAGATAAAGGACGCTGGAAAAACACAACAAAAGCTGACTCTTGGCCCTTGATAGTACCCAAGGCCAACCACTGTTCAACCCCTATTTAAAAAAAGGTCAAAATCCTATCCACGAAAAAAGGCGAGGATGCACCTGCAGCGATTCACACCATGAGATGTACGATTTCCACGTACGATGATAGATCTTCCTGGAAGTAGACTTTCTGGCCTTCAACAGTGTAGGAATCATGGAGTCAGAAAGACCCCTGTCATTCAATACCTGGCTTTCAACAGCCACGCCTGAGAGGAAGTCTCTAAGGAGTATCGGCGACCAACCTTACCAGATCTGTGTACCAAGACCGATGAAGCCAATCTAGGGCCACCAGAATGACCGGAATCCCTTCTGCCTCTATTTTGCGCAGAAGCCTCGGCAGGAGTTTCAGCGGAGGGAATGCAAAGATCAGCCGATAATGACCCAAGGAGCCACCAGTGCATCCGCGGAGTCGGCCAGAGGGTCCCGCGACCTGGCTACAAACCTCTGAACCTACTTGTTGAGTAGAGAAGCTACCAGGTCGACATTGGGTTTCCCCCACCGGACACACAGGAAATGAAACACCTCTGGGTGCAGAGACCATTCCCCCTGATCCCACACCTCTCGACGGTAATCCGCCTGCCAGTTTTCCACACCTAGAATGTGCACTGTGGAAAGGGCTGGAATAAAATTTTCTGTCCATTTCAGGACCTCGGCCACCTCCCGGGCCACCAAGACCCTCTTAGTGCCCCCTTGATGATTGATGTAAGCCAGGATCGTGGGATTGTCCAATTGAATCCAGACTGGATAACCCTGTAAACGTTTTGTCCAGTGACTCAGGCAAAGCTTTATCGCTCTGACTTCCAGAATTGTGATCGGAAGTCTGGACTCTTCTACTGTCCAGGGCCCCTGGACACACAGCTTCCCCAAAACTCCTCCCCAGTTGGACAGGCTGGCATCCGTGGTTACCACAGTCCAATACAATGGGAGAAAGGACTTGCACCGGTGTAGTGCTAATGAGCAAAGCCACCATAGAAGAGCAGTATTTGTGTTGTGACTCAATCAAATTATAGTGTCCAAGGACTTTGTATCCTTGTTGCATTTGACAAGAATTTCCCTTTGTAAGGGTCTCATGTGGAACTGAGCAAGCAGAACCGTCTCGAAGGTCCACACCATCAGACCGAAGCCTCGCATGCAAGTCTGCAGAGAGGAAAGATTGCTGGATAACCACAAACAAATCGCCCCCTGCAACTTTTGCAGCTTGTCCCTGGGAAGAAAAACCCTCGCTGAAGCAGAGTCCAGAATCAGGCCCAGATAATCCAGTTTTGAGGATGGTACCAGAGCAGATTTTTTTAAATTGTTGTTCCAACCAAACTTATGCAGAGTCCATACAGTGATTGTCAAGTCGCCCAACAGTACCGAATGTGAGTCTGTACCCCAATACCGCATTCCACCGTTGTCGCAGTAATGCCAATACCAGAGCCAACACTTTGGTGAAGACCCTGGGGACAGAGGTGAGACCAAAGAGTAACGCCACAAATGGATAATGCACCTCTCCTACAGCAAAATGAAGAAAACACTGGTGTCTAGCGTAAATGGGGATGTGTAGACATGAGTCCTTGATATTGATGGAGGCCAAAAAGTCTCCTTGGTGTAGGGACGCCACTACCGTGCGAATGGACTCCTGTACCCGCAAAAAGCGGTTCAGAGCCTTGAGGTCCAGGATTGGACATACTTTGCCCTCTTTTCTGGGCACAGATAACAGGTTTGAATAGAACCCCTGAAAGCATTCCCGAGAGGGAAATGGCACAATCACCCCTTGCAACAGCAGATCTTGTACCGCCTCTCGTAGATCCCTTAACCGATCTGGAGTTAGGTGTAGATTGGAAGGGAAGAACCTGTCCATCGGTCGAGACCGGAATTTATCTTGTAACCCGATTGGATCAGTTCGTGGACTCATCTGTACTGAATCAAGGAAGTCAATGTCCCCCCACCCCAGATTTGGCTGAGGGCGTCCCTTCATGCAGACGGGGATTTGTCTGCAGGTCTGGATTGGCCTGCTCTCAGCTTACCCCCAGCTGAGACCTATATGGCTTAGATCCTTTTTCCTGGGTACCGGAGGCACGAAAGGGCCGCCTGTGGGCTTTAAAATAAAGCCCCGGTCTATTACGCCGTGACTTGCCCTTGAGAAAGAAGAGTACTCTTCCCTCCTGTGAGTCCTTTGATTAATTCATTCAAGGAGGATCTAAACAATCGGTCTCCAGTAAAGGGGAGATCAGATAGAGCCTTTTTTGAAGCCTGATCTGCACACTAGCTTTTTAGCCACATCATGCGTCTAATAGCTACCCCCACCACAGACACTCTAGCTACAAGGGGGGCCGGGATCTAGCGACGCATCACATATAAATAGTAGGGCTTGGACCATTTGGTCCATTAGCTCTGTCAGGTCCAGAAAGAGCTGTTCTGTTTCTAGGTCACTTTTTAGTAACGTAGCCCATTACGCTATGGTCAGGGACACCAGAGTGATCACGAAGATCGGTTTACGTATTGAGCCTGCTATCACATGTAAGTGACGGGACAAAGACTCAAGTCGTCTATCCATGGGGTCAGTAAAAACTGGGGATTCCTACGCCGGGACCACAGTAGATTTGTTCAGTCTGGAAAACGGATGGTCCACCTTCTGTGGTACGATCCATCTTGCGGATACCACGTCCGTGAATGGGTAGTGCCTTTTAAAACACTTCGGCACCACTAACATCTGTTTGATGCTCCCCCACTGTTCATTGACAATTTTGTCAAAAAGTTCCGGACAAGGGAAAACCTTGCCCGACTTCTGGGATTTGCGGTTGACAAAGGACATCTGCGTCCCTGACGCTGCAGAATCATCCGCCATTTTTAGAGTTTCCCGCACTGACATTATAAGTGCCTCCACTGCGTGCTTTCCTGTGTGGCTGCAGACAAGGATATATCGTCCTCACCATCTGAGTGCGATGGCGCAGGGTGGCATGCGTCCACAGCAGCCATATCTACCTTAGAATCTGAGGATACAGGAGAGGCAGGGGAGGGCATAAGGCACTTTTTACTAGTGGCATTTTTTAAAACCAAATCCACCTTTGACACCAGGTTTTCTAAAACTGCCATTAAGGCCGACAGGGGTTGCGACCCGGAGGTCTCCGCAACCGCAAGGAGGGGATCTGTAGGTGAAATTTGTTCCTGGGACTCCATATGGACCCTGAAATAACGCAGTGTCACTTTAAGAAAACTGCAAAAAAAAAAGACAGCTGCACCAGCGGTACTATAAGTCCCAGACACTAGCACTGCAGATAGCAGGGTGAGAGAGAGAGACCTACAGGGACCCCAACAGACATACCACCAATCGATATGGAGGAGAACAGGATCGGGTCTGCTGTGTAGAAAAAAACAATCTTCAAAGGAAGAGGAAGTACCTGGGTCATTCACTAGAGTAAAGGCCTAGTTGCTCCCTGCTGTCTAGCGATTGCAGACTCAGAGAAAATGCCGCCCAATGCATTCTTATGAGGAAACCACAAAAACATGGCCGCCCATGCATTTCGATGGGAAATTCTGCAAAACGCGCCTGAACAATTCTACAGCAAAATGGCAGCCCCCCCCCCCCCCCCCACAGCGCACCATGCAGTCTCCAGCACCCTCTAAGGGGTCCAAACAATTAGTATCATTGGGGGATCCCCGGCAGGGACCCCCACCAGAATTAAAGCCCCCCCAGCAGATCCGCTATAGCGGTCTTGGCGCGTCCACCTCCCCAAGGACCCCTGTCGCTGACTGAGATAGGGACCTTTGGGGTAGTGGGGAGGGAGGTCTTTGGGGGAGCCTGGTGCATACCGAAAGGACAGGGGAAGTGAGGGGTACCCGATGGTCCGACCTTCCCAGGTAGGGGCCCACGTCCGCCCCGAGACCGCCAGAGCTATGGAGGGACTTTTTACTACTCACCATACCAATGACAGCGGGTGGGCACCACTCCAGACAGACTACCTCTCCACTAGGAGTGGGGGTGCTGACGGCCAAGAAGTACGCTGCGACTCAGGCCAAACCAGGCTGTTTGTGTCCCAGCGAGGTGTTTGACTCGCGGGCCAGCCCAGTCCATTGTGGCTCTGTCGTGGCGAGGCCTAGCGCTGGGCTATAACCTGCCCAGGCTGGGAGACATTAAGGATCTAGAATATTCAGTTCGAAATCCAGTCCGGCTGTTGATTACAGTTCTCCCAGGAACATAGCTAGCTAAAAAATAAAACTTTAACAAAGGTTCCCTTAAAAATAAAAAGACAAGCTAAGACCGAAGTCCCAGCCGGGAACTAGGTCCTAGTTCTTAGGCGGAAACAAACTGAATTCTATAGCAGAGTGTGTGGCTGTATGCCTGCAGGGACTGCCCCATAGGCGTGGTAAAGATTTTTCCTGCCTAGTGTCCTACTCCTGTAGGGGGCAGCATAACCCAATCGTCAAGAAGAATATGGAGCTGCGTCTGTCAATGACGATAGAGAAATATAGTTTTTTTTGTCAGAATTGTCACTCTTTTTTTGTTTATAATAAAATTTTTTATTTTTAACTATAGTGGTATATAGTGGTATATAGTACCCTAACTACACTAGATATCCCTTTTCTTGCAATAATTGCTAAATGACACTTTTGTAGCAGGAGTAACAGAACTGCTTCCACTCTCTTCCACAGCCCCTGTATTACAGTGCTAGCTAGCTATGTTATATACTAGGGGGCGTATTCACTACTGATTGCCCTCTGGACTCCCTAGTCACTCCAATCACATTCCTAGCATCCTCCTGCCCCCTTAATTGGCTTTTACTGATGTTTCTGGTCCAATCACAGGCTTTTAAAGCCCAGTTCCTGTCCCATTGCATTTTGGTCGGTTCTGGTTGCCGAATTCCGAACTTTTTCCGCAAACAGTTCGGAATTCGGCTGAATTTCGAACAGTCAATGAACCGTTCGATCATCTCTACTCAAAAGTACACTAAAATATAGAAAAAATAAAAAAAGGGACCTTTAAACCGGTTGCTAGGCAACGACGTTTGCCGTAGCTCCGGTCATCCAAGACCATAGAGTTGAGTGAGGGCAAGCTTGCCCTCACTCGACATCCTGTCTGTGAGGATCCGGGACCGGCGGGGAAAAGGACCGGAACGCGGCGGGAGGGGGGGGCACCTCTTCTGCCATCCTGGAAGGGTGATCCCGCGGCAAATCCGCCGCTAGGACCACCCTTATCGGAAAGCCAACCGTCCACCGTTTAAAAAAATCTATCTGCTGCCATAACACCGGTATTTAGGTTTAAACGGAGGACGTATATAAACCTTTTTGGACTTGGACATGGTGGCTGTATGAAGGCTGACAGGTACTCGGGTACTTTGCTGGGCAGGTGACAGGCAGATGACAGGTACTCTGGTACTGATGAGCAGGTGGCAGGTACTCGGGTACTCCGATAGGCAGGTGACAGGTACTTGGTTACTCTGATGGGCAGGTGACAGGCAGGTGATAGGTACTGATGGGTACTGATGAGTAGTATGGATACTGTACTGATGGGTACTGATACTGATAGGTGATAGGTACTGATGAGTACTGATGAGTACTGATGAATAGTGATGGGTACTGATGAGCAGGCGGCAAGTACTTGGGTACTTCAGGCGTCAGGTACTCTGATGAGCAGGTGGAAGGTGCTCGGGTACTCTGATGGGTAGGTGGCAGGTACTCGGGTACTCTGATGGGTAGGTGACAGGTACTCGGGTATTCTGATGGGTAGATGACAGGTACTCGGGTACTCCGATGACGGGTACTCGGGTACTCCGATGACGGGTACTCGGGTACTCCGATGACAGGTACTTAAAGTACCCAAGTACCTGTCATCAGAGTACCCGAGTAATTGTCATCAGAGTACCCGTCATCAGAGTACCCGAGTACCCGTCATCAGAGTACCTGACGGGCTGGTGACAGGTACTCGGGTACTTTGATGGGCTAGTGACAGGTACTCGGGAACTTTGATGGGCTAGATACAGGTACTTTGATGGGCTAGTGACAGGTGCTCTTTATTGGGGGGGGGGGGCAATCAGTGTGTTTTGGGGTGCACTGTAATTGGTAACTAGCTGTTACCGCAATCTCCTCCTCACACAGAATCAGTGTGTGAGGAGGAGAACACGGTGACAGCTAGTTACCGTGTTCTCTGTTGACATTTGTGACCGGCTGTGATTGGACACAGCCGGTCATGTGGTAAAAAGCCAATTTCATTGGCTCTTCACCTAGATCGGGGATGGGCTCTGTCCGAAGGACGAGCCTCGTCCCCGATCGCTGCTCTGCGCACCCCCGGGGGGCGCGCATTGAGGAGGGAACAAGCTGCTCACGCTGGAGCCGCTCATGTGATCGGCTGTGATTGACACAGCCGATCACGTGGTAAACAGCCAATTTCATTGGCTGTTTACCTTGATCAGGGTTGGGCTCAGTCCGTGGGACGAGCCTCACCCCCGATCGCCACCCCGGGGCGCGCAGTAGCGGCGAGAGTGGGCGGACGTCATATGACGTAGGGAAGTGGTTAAATAGTAATAAAGTGTATATAAAGAGCACTACCCTATATAGGTTCTTTCTATTACCTCGTGTTTAAATATAAAAGAAAAAAAGAATTATCAACCATGAACGATTAATACAAATCAACTTAAATGCATCATAATGCACATAAAGTCTATTATCTCAAATCTTCTTAATAGTGAAGTAAAGTTCCATTATGCTAAAGTGCCAAGTGCTGTAAACTCAAATGCAGTGCAAATCATGCTCCCCTCCTGTGTGCCCACTCACTCACCAGCTGCTATGGGCTCCCAATGACAGGAGTCATATGCACTTGTGCACATATCCTGGGTCTGCTGAGCTTTGTAGTCCTCCTTCATCACTCGTTAATTATTAGGCAATGGGATGCTCTGAGTCTTACATGATGTAAATAAATGGCAGAGAAATATCCACATAACGTAATTTTGTTGTATTATAAAATTGAACAATTTAAAACATATCCACTCACATGGTATAGTAAAAAATAAGCATAAACCCAAACCGGAAGTCCACAACGACCTACGTCACTACCTGCGGTCAGCTGACACATTTCGCCCCTCCCACTGGGCGTTATCAATCCATCAATGGACTTCTAGTGAATTGATGCATTGCATTTGATTTATTTGTATTGATCATTCATGGTTAAAGTGGAGTTCCACCCAAAAGTGGAACTTCTGCTTTAGGTAGTTCTAACCCCTTGACATGCCACATTTGGCATGTCATTTTTTTTTGGGGGGGGGAGCGGGTACCTAGTTTTGACAGGTACCTGCTCCCACTTCCGCTCGGAGCACCGCGGCACCCTGAGCGGAAGTTCTCCTCTCCCCCTCCCTCCCTGCAATCTTCTGGGACATGTCAGAGGTCAATCACGACGCGTAGCGCAACTCGCGCATGCGCAGTGCGTACCCGGCTGTGAAGCCGCAAACTGTCACAGCCGGGTGCCCACACCAGTGATGCTGGTGCCGCAGAGCAGAGAGGGAGAAGAGCGAGGCTTCGGGCAGCCGAGATGAGTGTGTGTTTAGGCTGGAACTCCACTTTAAAGAGGAAGTAAACCCTCCTCAGGAAGTTGTACCTATAGGTAAGCCTATATTAAGGCTTACCTATAGGTACTGTAAATATCTCCTAAACATGCACCGTTTAGGAGATATTTACCTTTAATGCAGCCAGTGACGTCACTGGCGCATGCGCTCTGAAGGAACGGCAGATCGTGCCGTTCCTTCAGAGCCCCGTGCCGTGACCGTCGGCTCCCGCGCGCGTGCGCGGGAGTGACGTCACCGCGGCTCCGGCCAATCAGATGGCCGGATGCCGCGATCCCGGAAGACGGGCGACTATACATGTCGCCCGTCATACAGGTAAGCGGACGGCACGGCGGGGGCTCGTTCTAAGGTAAGTATTTCATAATGAGCTAGTATGCGATGCATACTAGCTCATTATGTGTTTCTCTTTCAGGATGTAAAGAAGAGAAAAATTTTTTTTCTCGGTTTACAACCTCTTTAAGTGATTTTTTTTGTTTACATTTAACCTCTTCCCGACCTCCCGCCGCCTATTTACTGGGGCAGTGCGGCCCTCCTGCGCAAACTGACGTAGACCTACGTTGGTCGCGCACCTGCAGCTAGGGGGCAAGCGCACGCCGCCGGCGGCACGCTCCCGCCCACACTCGGCAGCAGGGACTCCAATGCATGGGGCTGGTGGCTCCAACTGCCGCCTGACATCGCTGAGAAAAGAACGGTCAGCTATTGTAAACACAGTGGTGGTGGTGTGCTCCCACCTCCACTAGGCAGTGGGGACTCTGATCCACGGGGCCGGTGGCACTGATCGCCGCTGAGCACCCGCGATTGCTCCCCGCTGAGAGAGAAGAACGGTCAGCTGTTGTAAACACAGCTGACCGTTCTTCTCCCTGAAATGATCATAGAGCTCCTGTGATCCTTCTATATAGGAACACAGGTCTCTATGGTCATTTCACAAGCCACGCTCCCCGCATAGTTATAATCACTCCCCTAGGCTCACGTTTAACCCCTTGATCACCCACAGTGTTAACCCCTTCCCTGCCAGTGTCATTATTACGGTAACAATGCATATTTTTAGCACTGATTACTGTAGTAATGTCACTGGTCCCCCCAAAAGTGTCAAAAATGTCAGTTAGGGGTCTGATCTATCCGCCGCAGATCACCGCCATTACTAGTAAAAAAAAAAACAATAAAAATGACATAAATCTTTCCCGTAGTTAGTAGACGTGATAACTTTTGCACAAACCAATCAAAATATGCTTATTGTGATTTTTCTTTACCAAAAATATGTAGCAGAAAACAATTGTTAAAACATTTTGATTTTTAAATTTTTTTTTTTGAGAATGTTATATAGCAGAATGTGAAAAATATTTTTTTTTCAGAATTGTCGCTCTTTTTTTGTTTATAGATTATAGATGTCTTTGATAACGCCCCTTGCAGGCGGGCGAAACGCGTCAACGCACTTTCGGCAAACGGCTACCACACTACGTCACTTCCTGGATTCCGTGGAACGCAGGTCGGCTGCTTCCTGGGAAGGAGCTGTGATTGCTGTTAATGTGTTTTTTTATCTTCTATATGCCCATTTTCTCATATTCCTTGGGAGTATTTTTTAACTTTACAATAAAAAAACCTTTTTGCGGGCTTCACTATGTTGGCTTATTCCTTCTTTGAGTGACACCGGAGAGAGATTCACTGTGTTTCCTGTTTGGAGAACCACTGGTCCATACAATTCCAAGGCTCATTTGATCCATAGGCTCTGGTGAGTGGATTCCCTTAGGGGGACTCAAGGCACCTTCCACTGTGTGGAGCACCACAGCATTTTTGGCATTAGCACCTTATTGAGCACGATTGCACCTGGAAAAGGGACTGATTATTTGGGTAATCCATTGAATTGGCACATTGTGGACATTGATCATTGCTATTATTTGCACCTTTGCACTTATATTGAGCACTTTGTTGTTTTTTTGCCCAATACTACTGCATTTAATTATTTTTGAATTCAGCACAATAGCACTTTATGCACTTCTCTATGATACAGTTTGTATTCAGCACCATAACACTCTATGGTTAATATTGTATATGAATTGATGTCATTTATATCAAATTATTTATATTTTAATATTTACATCATTGCAAGCGCTGCTTTTTGGCACATTCATTTTTCTGAGTTTTTACTTAGTGGGCAGCAGCTGCAAAACACACACCTTATATCACAATTTTATTTAACACATATAATTCCGAGTACGAGTTATAATCTTTGCAATTCACTTTATCACTTCTGCTTATTTACTAAGCTCTGGAGAAATTGAACTTCCAGAGTGCAACTGCACTTTGTAAAGTTAAATGGCGACTCTTTTAGTATAAAGGCAGATAAATGCAGTAGCATACCTCCTCACATCCAGTCTGTGCACACAGTGTGACCATTTGCTGACTTGACAGAATCCACAGGCAGCCTTAACGTTTCTATAAAACTTTAAAGCAGTATTAAACCCAAAAGCAAACATCTCTTCTATTGCAGCTTACTAATTCTTAAATGTGATGTCGGCATTCGTTTTCTTTTTAGGCTTTCTTTCTTTTATTGTAACCTGGTGATCTGTCCGATAAGTCTGTTGTTTTTCAACAGGACAAGCTGTCCTACAGATGTAGCAGTTAAAAGGTGTTGAGAAAGACCATTTACAACTGAAAGGCCCCTTCCACACTAGTGCGACTTGTCCCGCGATTTTGGACCGCAAAATCACATGACAAGTCTTTTTCCATTATTTTCAATGAGCCCCATTCATATCAGTGCGTTTTGAAGTCACACCGACTTCAAAGTAGTTCCTGCACTACTTTGGCACGATTTTAATGCGTTTTGAGGTATATAGCCCTGAGCCATTGCTCAAAATCGCGGCAAAATCGCGTTGCATATGTGTGAAAGGGGCCAAAGAGGTGCTTTAAATTTTCAGCTTTTATTTATTCATGTAAAACCCTTATCCCTAAAGGGAAAAAAAATAAAAATGATCATTTTAACTGCTGGTGAAAGTGTAGTCGGAGCTGGCTTTTGTCTTTAATTTGTTAGTGTATCTAAATCTGCTAGTTCATCTAACACTCCCCTCCCCCTAGACTGATAACGTGGCTGTCCAAATGTGCCCCCCCTGCTCCTTCTAGAGTGGGCTCACTCTAATACAGGTGTGTTACTGGCCAGATCATCAGGTAAAAATAGAGGAAACACGTCTTAAAAAAGAAAATGAATGCAGCCACCAGATCTGATGAAGGGTAAGCTGCAACTAATTACATTTTTGGTTTTGGGTTTAAAATCACTTTAAAGTTAAACCCAAATGCAAGTTTATTTCAGATAAGTGCAGTACATACTGTAGGTTGTTTTTCTAGCCTTTTTAAGTGTAAGAAAACAATGATATACCTAAACCCCTTTAACACCTTTCTGACCGCCTGCCGGAAGGCTGGCTCTCCTGTGCAAACTGACGTAGCCCTACATCGGTTGCGCGCGTGGTGCTTGGGGGTAAATGCGCACCAGCGGCGGTGCGCTCCCACCTCCACTAGGCAGTGGGGACTCCGATCCACGGGGCCGGTGGCACTGATCGCCGCTGAGCACCCGCGATTGCTCCCTGCTGAGAGAGAAGAACGGTCAGCTGTTGTAAACACAGCTGACCGTTCTTCTCTCTGAAATGATCACAGAGCGCCTGTGATCCTTCAATATAGGATCACAGGTCTCTATGATCATTTCACAAGCCCCTCCCCCCACAGTTAGTAAACACTCCCCTAGGCTCACACTTAACCCTTTGATCACCCTAGGTTTCCCCCTTCTCTGCCAGTGTCATTATTACAGTAACAGTGCATATTTTTAGCACTGATTACTGTAGTAATGCCACTGGCACCCCCAAAAGTGTCATATGTCAGTCAGGGGTCCGATCTGTCTGCCGAAATGTCGCAGTCCCGCTAAAAATCGCAGATTGCCGCCATTACTAGTAAAAAATAAATAAATAAATAAAAGTGACATGAATCTTTCCCCTAGTTTATAGACACAATAACTTTTGCGCAAACCAATCAAAATATGCTTATTGCTTTTGTTTTTTTGTTTTTTACCAAAAATATTTAGCAGAATACAGATTGGCCTAAAAGCATGACAATTTTTGATTTTTACATTTTATTTTTTTTTTGGAAATGTTATATAGCAGAATGTGAAAAATTTTGTTTTTTTTTTCAGAATTGTCGCTCTTTTTTTTTTTATAGCGCAAAAAATAAAAATCGCACAGGTAATCAAATACCACCAAAAGAAGGCTCTATTTGTGGGAAAAATAGGACGTCAATTTTATTTCGGTACATTGTCGCAGGACTGCGCGATTTTATGTTAAAGTAAGTGCCAAATCACAAAAAAATGGCCTGGTCCTTAAGGGGGCAAATCTTTGCAGTCCAGAAGTGGTTATTAAGCTGGAATGTAAAACTAAACTGAATAGTAGAGCGAAAGACTGTAATAACTAGCACCAAACAGGAGGGGGGAAAGAGAAATAAACAATAAACAATAAATAAGAGAAAAGACAGGCTGCTGTCGCAGCACAGTTAATATGCTTGAAATGCCTAACAAATTAGAAGCTTTTGTATGTTAGCCAGTCACAACCAATTTCACAAAATTGAATGAGCAATTATAAGAGCAATGTTACTATAAATCATCCTTCTAATTATTTTTGGTTTAGCTTTAGTTATAAAACATTGCCGGTGGTCTGTCAGGATACCATACCATACCCTATCAGAAAACCATACCTCCGTCATTTCCGGTTGCGGATCAGCTGTGGCTTCGTCATGCAACAGCTGTAGCCGCGTCACAAGTTCTACTGCGCATGCGCGGACTAGGTAGGGAATTTTGATAACATCACAACGAGTCAGGCAAAAGTCCTAGTGCGCATGCGCACCAACGGGCATCTCTTATAACAAACATGCATACGATCTCCATGCCCCACACTGCACCGGCCCGGCACTGCACGGGCCCGGCACTGCACCGACCTGACAATCCTATTCCCTACCCCCACGCGCATGCCCACTGTCCATTTCATAGCTATGTGCCATTGTCGGGTCGGTGCAGTGTGGGGCATTGAGATTGGATTGTCGGGTCGGTGCAGTGTCGGGTCGGTGCAGTGTGGGGCATGAGATCAGATGGATGTCTGTTGTAAGAGATGCCGTGGCCCGACCCGTTGGCAGAGTTGTATAAAGTACTCGAAACCCATACTTGAGTAAAAGTACAAGTGCTCGTTCAAAAAGGGACTTGAGTAGAAGTGGAAGTGCTCGATCAAAAAGTGACTTGAGTAGAAGTGGAAGTGCTCGATCAAAAAGTGACTTGAGTAGAAGTACTAAAGTATTCAACATTTTTTGTACTTAAGTATTGCAAGTAGTTTTTTTTTAAATTTTGCTACTCAAGTACTGAAAGTAAAAGTACCAGTAGTTTTGAAAAAAAAATTGCTACTCAAGTACTGAAAGTAAAAGTACAAGTACTGTGTTATGTAGTTATTAAAGAAAGAAGTCAAAAGTTTGAACATCATATTGTTTTTTATTATTTCAAATGCAGCTTTTATTTATACATACAGTAGCTTTTATTGTCGTATGCGCTGATAATACACATGTTTTGAGCTTCATGAAACCTGCCATCTACTGTTCTGGCAGTGGTAATTTTTATAATTGTAACGAGTAACTATGCAGCACAAAAAAAAAATATCGGAGTAGAAGTATTGAAATCATCTAAAAAATGTAGTGAAGTAAAAGTGGAAGTAGGAGAAAACAATTCTACTCCAGGAAAGTACAGATACCGCCTTTCGGTACTTAAGTACAGTAGTTCTACTTAGTTACTATACATCTCTGCCCATTGGTGCGCATGCGCAGTAGGACTTTTGCATGATCCGTTACGATGTTATCTAAATTCCCTACCTAATTACGCACATGCGCACTAGGATGTGTGACGCAGCTACTGCTGGTGCATGACGTAGCCACAGCTGATCCACACCGGAAATGACGAAGGTATAGAATTCTGATGGGGTATGGTTTTCTGATAGAACACCGGTGCAACAGCAGGGGCGTGCACTTGGCTAATTCTAAAAGTGTGCCCTCAAAGTTTGTTACTTTTATTACATGTATCATTTTCTAATCTATTATTTTATGCAAGAAGTAAATTAGAACATTTTTGAGCGGGGTTAAGGCTAAAGCTTATGAGAAAATAAATAAGCCTGTAATACAAAAGAAATTGATATATTTTTTTTTTTTAATAACTACTTCTCTGGCTATTCAGTTTTCACATGCCTGCCAGTACTGCAGCTTTATAATATCAGTCAAGTGTGTCATCACGACTAAACCCTGAACCCTGGTTCTGTACCAATGTCAAACTAAAGCGTCAGTATAAAAACCAATTACGGCATATACAGTAAGTCATCGCATCTTTAGAATGAGAGTGCCATCCATTTTCCTGTATTATGAGCTAGCCTTGAGCGCACACAGACTGTATACACATTGACTTACACATCCATTGCACCATATATCCCTACTACCTTACTATAGTGGAACCGTAAAATGCACCTAGCAAATGAATGGCCAAGAACAAAGGCTTACTAAACATCCCGCTTACTATACTCCAGTCCAGAACAAAAAGATATCCAAACGGTGCCCATATGCTATAAAAAGATGTTATAATGGACAGTTAAGGAGGAGCTTCGGGATGTACAGCTCTCTAGATGAGTATATTAGCTTTTAGCACTGGAAGAAAGCTGCTTGTAGTTTTCAACGCAAAGTTCTCAAATGAGACATTAACCACTTCTGGACCGGAAGGATTTGCCCCCTTAATGACCAGGCCATTTTTTGCGATTCGGCAGTGCGTTACTTTAACAGACAATTGCGCGGTCGTGCAACGCTGTACCCAAATGAAATTGATGTTTTTTTCCCAACAAATAGAGCTTTCTTTTGGTGGTATTTGATCACCTGTGAGTTTTTTTGTTTTTTTTTATTCTGCTATATAACATTCTCAAAAAAAAAAAATTAAAAATCTAAATTTTTTAACATTTTCGGCCAATTTGTTTTCTGCTACATATTTTTGGTAAAAAAAAAAAAAAAAATCGCAATAGGTGTATTTTGATTGGTTTGCGCAAAAGTTATTGCATCTACAAACTAGGGAAAAGATTTATGTCATTTTTTTTTTTTTTTTACTAGTAATGGTGGCGATCAGCGATTTTTAGTGGGACTGACATGTTTTACACTTTTGGGGGCAACAGTGACATTGCTACAATAATCAGTGCTAAAAATATGCCCTGTTACTCTAATAATGGCACTGGCAGTGGCGGCTGGTGCTCCATGGGCCGGGAGAGGGGGAGGGGGGTGGCAGACGGACTGCACCATACCACCCCCCGGACCACACCAGCCCGTTAATGTCACACAACTGGGTGGGCTCGGGGCCCAGTGCCTCTGGCTCTAATCACATGCTAAAAAAAAAAAGCCCCATTGAACTCCATGCGTCCAGCACCCTGCATGTAGATTAGGGGGCTGGACGCATGGATAGGGGTGGTGGCGCCCCTGCGTCCTCAATGCACCAGCTGCTACTGGACACTGGCAGGGAAGGGGTTAACCCAGGGGCGATCAAAGGGTTAATTGTGAGCCTAGGGGAGTGTTTGCTACCTGTATGGGTGAGGGGCTTGTGAAATGACCATAGAGACCTGTAATCCTATATAGAAGGATCACAGGCGCTCTGTGATCATTTCAGAGAGAAGAACGGTCAGCTGTGTTTACAATAGCTGACCGTCCTGTCTCAGCGGGGAGCGATTGCAGGTGCCCGGTGGCAATCTTTGCCGCCGGTCCCATGAATCAGCATCACTGCTGCCTAGTGGGGGTGGGAGTGCACAGGCAGTATATATGGGGCGGGCGGGCGGTAGGCAAGTGGTTATTGTCCCACTCTAAGGCCCCCTCCTTTTAAAGTAAATGTAAAGCGTTGAGGTTTTTCACCTTATTGCCTTCTATGCATTAGGTTGAAAAATTGTCTGTGCTCCTGCACCCCCCCCCCCCCCCCCCAGACCCCCTCCTTTTTCTTACCTGAGTCTGATTCAATCCAGTGATATGCATGAGCGCAGTGGCTCCAGCCGCTGTCTCTCCTTTTTTGGACAGACTGATAGCAGCAGGAGCCATCGGCTCCAGCTGCGGTCAATCAAATCCAGTGACATGGGAGCAGGGCCGAGTCCCACTGTCTGTGTCAGTGGGCTCAGGAGCAAACCCACATGGGTGCCCCGATGGAAAGCGGCTTTCCATGGGGGGACCCAATGAAGGGGAGGAGCCTAGAGCGTCGGTGGGGAGGATCGGGACTGCACTGTGTACTGGGCTGTCAGAGGAATGGAAGGTAAACCTGTTCTGGTGACAATGGTCTAAAAGGAATAAAACCCTCAACTTTGACGAGGTCTCCTGCTACACACTGCTCTGTAGGGAAGAGCTCAGGTGGGTTTGGAGACGTGTCTAGCCTGCCTGAGATTTTATCAAAGCTGACAGCCATAGTGGGTAGAGGAATTCTCCAACCCGCAGCCAAACGCATCCAATAGGTGCATATACATGCAGCTGCAGGGTTGGGAATGCCTCCACTGCCTATGATTGGCTGTTGGCTAGTGAACCTGAGCTTATCACTGCCGCTAGGTCTCTGGGACAGAAAGGAAAACCTCACTGATGGAGCACAGACAGAAAAAAAGTCCTATCCATTAGGCTGATCCCCATTCATGCTAAACAGTGTGGATGGACGAATATCCCATTGCCGGCTATTGTATTCTGACAGCCAGCACCCTCAGCTGTCAGAATATTTGAACAGCACCTGCTGCTATTTGGCTGATTACAGTCACTGTTTGGGCTGACTTTTTTCTGCCAGACTCCATTGATTTCTTAAAGAGTAAAAAAAAAAAAAAGGTAAGCGCTGCCTCTTTTTTTTTTGTTGACCTGCAAAGTAAAGGCATAATGTGCTAGTATTCATCGCATACTAGCACATTATGTAAAACTTACTTGCAAATGAAGCCCTCATTGTCACAGCTTGCCGCATCTATCTTCACCCATCTTCCTTCGGGGTCCGTGGACTCTGGCTGTGCGACAGGCCAGAGCTGCATGATGATGCATGGGTTCCGCCGGTCACGGCACAGGGCTCTGAAGAAACGGCACGGATGGCCGTTATTGGCTGCATATACAGTAAATATCTCCTAAACGGTGCACTTTTAGGAGATACTTACAGTACCTATAGGTAAGCCTTATTATAGGCTTACCTATTGGTACAAACAATCCATGGAAGTTTACTTCCACTTTAATTGAAGTTTGGCAAGGCTGGTAAAGACAGCAGGACCACCTAAAGCTTAACCACTTGCCGACCAGTCACTGGGACTGTACTGCGGCAAAGTGGCTTGATTCCATCCACTACGTCGCTGGACTCCTCCCCTTCTGGGCGGCGCTCGCGCACCGCCGGAGGCTCACTCCCGCTGTATTCAGTCACAGCGGGAGTCGGGCCAGGGGAGGAGCAGCGGCGATCGCCGCCACTCTTCCCCGAACGTCGGGGAATCGAGTCTGGAGATCCGCCCGCTTGTGTAAACAAAGCGGGCGGATCTCCTAAGTGACAAACAGAGACAGATTGCAGGGTTCAGCATAGCTGAACATGCGATCTGTCCCTGTGTCACTCAGTCACCTCCCCCCACACACGTTAGTAAGCACCAGGCATACATTAACCCCTCCCTCTCCAATAAAGTTAACCCCTTCCCTGCCAGTGTCATTTTTACAGTAACAGTGCATATACTGTATATAGCACTGATTACTGCAGTAATGTCACTGGTACCCCCAAAAGTGTCAAAAATGTCAGTCAAGGGTCCGATCTGTCCGCCCCAATGTCGCAGTCCCGCAAAAAAAATTGCAGATCGCCGCCATTACGCGTTAAAAAAAAAACCACCAATAAAAAAATGTGAAAAATATAGTTTTTTCACATTTTTTTCAAATTTATTTCCAAATTTACGCTCTTTTTTTGTTTATAGCGCAAAAAGTTAAAATCACACAGGTGATCAAATGCCACCAAAAGAAAGCTCTGTTTGTGCGTCGCATGACCACGCAATTGTCAGTTAAATTGGCACAGTGCCGAATCGCAAAAAGTGGCCTAGACGTAAGACAGCAAAATCCTCCGGTGGTAAATTTCAGCCAATTCACAGAAATTGGCAGAAATTCAAGTCATGCATGGCCAAATTTTCTCTGTCCAAAACTAAATTGAAAAAAAGAACATAAGTTTGTCATTTATATACACTTGGTGCTGTTATGCAAAGTATCCCACCTGCTATAAAGGTTACATTTCTTCCCATGGGTATAAACAATCCATTTTAATGTGATCTGTGCCTGCCAGTGAGAGTACATAGCAGAAAAATATGTGAAAGCTTCTCCTATCGTTAATACTGACCAACGTACAATTAAAAAAAAAAAAAAAAAAACACAAAAGTGTCCCCTGAATCAGTTTAATAGGTTGTTTATCAAGCTGATCGTATTGCCTCTTCAATTAGAAATATTGCTGTGTTGTGATTTTAGCACAAAGCTTTAATGTGACAAACTTAATTGGCATAATCAGGCGTAATTACTGTTTTTGTTATGTATGTATGTGAGTGATCAGGGTTTGGATTGTGACTCTGATTATTAAGTCGGCGAAGATCTCTTGTTGCTATAGTGATGGAGGGCATGCCCTGGTGGGACTTTAGCTGGATGTTGCCTGTGATTCAAGGGGATGTGAATTTCATAGTAACCATTTAAAACTGCATTGTCCTGTAATTGTCATAATTTCAGACAGTGGTGTGCAATGTTCATTATTTATTTCTCTACAAATTCTTTTTAAATTTGATTGTACTCAATTATTATGATAATGACGCAGCAATATACAGAAAGGTATGTTTATGGTTGCTTCTATCTGTTTTTAATGCACCGTTTACCATTGTGATGGCATGAACATTGTACATAGTGTGGGATGTTTATAATACGGAGGGTCACGATGCTCATTTCTACAACAGATTTATATTGAAAAAGGCAATATTAAAATGATATTAAAGCACATATATGGCAAAATGTACTGTAAAATCATATACTCATTTCCACATTGTGTTTCAAATATTTCTAGCCTACTCCTATTAAAGCGGAGTTCCGGCCTGGGGTCAATTTGAGCTAAAAATACCCCCGGGACAGTCAGGGATAATACAATCCCTCTGAACTGTCCCGGGTCGCACTTACCTGTAAGAAGAAATACTTACCTTGAAAAGTTCTTCTCCAGCGCTGCCATCTCAGGTGTCGGCAGCTGAAGCCACAGCGTCCCTCTTCGTGTCTTCTTCCGTGACGTCAGAGTCCCACAATGCACTGCACCGGCCCCGCTCGTCACTTGCCCAGAAGCTGTTTAGCAGTGAATACCGCGCCTGCACCGGAAGTGACGAGCGGGGCCTGTGCAGTGCATTGATTCCTGGGAGCGATGACATTCAGCTCCCAGGAATCATCGCAAACCGGAAGTGACGGCGCGGGCCGCGGCCGCAGAGGGAGGAAGTGAAAGAAAGGTGCCCAGAAGCTGTTTAGCAGTGAATGCCGCGCCTGCACCGGAAGTGACGAGCAGGGCCAGTGCAGGTGCATCGATTCCTGGGAGCGATGACGTTCAGCTCCCAGGAATCATGGCAAACCGGAAGTGACGGCGCAGGCCGCGGCCTCAGAGGGAGGAAGTGGAAGGAAGGTGAGTATATTTTCTTCTATAATAAGGTAAGTGACCAAAAAAAAAAAAATCGCCAGTATCCATTTCTTTTTCAGCTTGCCCTCAGCAAGCGGATGGCCCAAAATCGATTTTATCGATTTGAGGCTGGAACTACGCTTTAATCAGAAGAATCTTGAAGTTTGTGGACTTTCATTTGAAAATCCCCACATACTTCCTGTGACACATTCTGTGAAAAGTAGTCACACATGTCACAGAGCCTGCCTTCTGAACTACAGAGGTACTGAGAAGAGGAGTTTCAGAAGACTGAGTCAGTACAGGAATCACTGCTTGCAGGCAGCTAAGTACTATGGGATATGTAGTCCTTTATAATTTGAAAGTAAACCCCTGGGGAGAAGCTGCAAAGCATGCAGGAAATCCAGAAAGTTGTGGAAAGAGATGGCCAACAGATTTTTCACTTCTTGCTGTTCTTCATTCATTTACATTTTCATTTACAGTTATGAAAGCTTGTAAAAGACCCCCCCAAAACACATAGTATATTTGCTATAGAATTAAAAGATGGTGCTGCTGATTGTGTACATCCTTTGATAGTTTAGCAAAATTATATTATTATTTAGATAATATATTATTATTATATTCTCAATACAAAATGCACAATAATCATTATTAGCACAAACACGTCACATATTCTACTAAAAGATAAAACTGTAAGTTAATAAAAATGCCAAATATTTGTGTAGCACTGCCCCCTTGAGGACTGCTGAATTTTACACTTTCGAGTCCCTCCCAGGTTACCGTTAGCAACATTGACATTCACAGTCTATCAATTTACTTCTTGGCTCAGTCAATAATTAATCCAGGGGTATGTTGTGGTTTTGTTTTTATTTTATAAATTAGGGATGGGAGAAGGGAATAGTGGGATACTCCAGATTAACTATGAACAAAGTTTGGAGGACATCTATCTGTTGATACAGCCAGGCTGTTGAGCCACCTTGCCACTTAGGTGGATCTAGGATTAGGTCTCTTTCCAGATGACTTGATGAACTAAAGTTATCTTCAGGACACTCTCCTAGCATCCTCCTTCTTGACCACTGACACCTGTCCACTGACTATCCTACTCTGGGGTGGCCCCCCTCAGGTCAGGCCCCTTGACACGATCCCCTGTACTCACAATACTGTTTTTTTAGGGTCTCCAGTGTCTCTCCCTGAGTCAGCTTTCCTGGACCTCTGGGTTCAGCTCCATTCCTCTGGCCCTCAGGATGACCTCCTGATGCCATGTGCCACTGCTACAGAGGAGGAGGCAGCTGCCACCCTCCCTCCAGGACTCAGCTCACCAGCCAAAGACCCTGCAGCATATGTGCTCCTGGCTTATATACAGTATCCCAGAATTCACTGAGACAGCCTGTTTCTGCAAATCACCAGGACTGTATCAAAGCCTATGTATCCATTGGTCAGGTTCCCCCCACTGTCCAACATGCCTCCCTATTGGACCAATGTGAAACACTCTCTAGACTCAATGAATCACATACTGAGCACACTAAGCAGACCTCACTAACAGATCCTGCTCTCTGCTAGACAAAAAACAATATAGATTTGCCTGTTGCTCCTCTGATAGGCAGACAGTGCAAAAAACTATACTCTCTCTCTAGCACTTTACCTTTTTTGTAACGTGGAGAAAATTAAAGATATGCAAAATGGTAAATAGGCACCTTACATTAAAAACCTTGGGTTTGGGTAACTCTTATGCAGAGGCGTAACTAGAACCTTCAGGGCCCTGGTGCAAGAAACCATGAAGGGCCCCCCGGACCCCTGGCCGAGGCCCTTCCCTTCAAGCCTGGGGCTCTTCCCACTGATCCTGGGGCCCTTTACTCTCATTTCGGGGCCCTTTCACAAGTTCTGCACTGGGCCCCCTTCCTGCCATCTTGGGGCCTCCCAATGGTGGTGGAATGCCAGGGCCCCGGTCGCAGATTTGACCTTTGCGATCCTGGAAGTTCACCCACTGGTGTCAGTAGTTATTATTTTTTGGTATTTTAATTGTATTATTTTTTTATCATTTTATTTTATTTTTTTACAATGTCACTGACTATGACTCTGTCCATTCAAAAAAGGAAGGAGCTGGTAGATTACATATTTACCGACCCCTTCCTGGTTATCTATTGTGGACCATCCCCTTCAGCAGCCAGCAGGAGAGGGGAGGGAGCACAGTAGGGGCGGGGGACCAGGGAAGCACACAGGGGCCCAAAAACAGCAGAACACAAGTGAAGTGGATAGGAGGAGTGGTGGGGGCAGCATACAGAGTAACCAATCTCCTCCATTTTCCTCCTGCAGCTACAGGAGGAAAAAGGAGGACAGTGATTCCTCTACATGCTGCCCCTGCCGCCCCTCCTATCCAGGTGTACAGGGGAGCTGCATGGGCCCCCTGGAGCATGGGGCCCGGTTGCGATTGCAACCCCTGCAACCCCTGTAGTTACGCCCCTGCTCCTATGTGTTATGGTAATTCCATATTCCACAGTGCTGTGCTTTGTAGAGAATTTCATTTTGAATGACACCCTAAAAGATTGTGTTACCACACCTCAATGCATGAGCATTTCAGTGCACCACAATATGCATAGATGTGAAGCATATGTGTGTTGTGGTGTTCTGTGTTAAAAAAGGGGTGAGATTGCAAGTGTAAAAATAGTCTAATCCCCCATGGCAGCAGCAATAAAAAGATTACCTTTACTCTTTTAACTTTTTAATAATTTCTATTTTTACAAAGGACTGATAAGTCCCTGTGTGGCACAATTCGTGGAACCCTATCATGGAGGTTAATGGCCATCTGGAGGTTTATGAAAGGTTGAGATGACCCTGAGAAAATCTTTGCACTTCCAGTGAGGATATGTTCTTTTTTCGAGGAGAGATCAGGGATCTAAATAGATCCCTGATGCATCCTCTCTTTGCAGCAAGTGGAAGTCTGGCTCCACTCACCCAGCTTGGTGCTGGGATACTGAGGATGAACCCGGAAGTGCTCAAGAGTAAGCAACTTTGGTTTCAATCAATGCAATCAATTAAACTTTTGTTTCAAGGAGAGCAGTGAATGAGAATTTGCTGATCACCTGCACTTAGTCATTTGACTCTGCTGTCCATCCTGATCCAGACTGAGGACAGTAGCAACGGGGGTTGTCAGCAAGGACATGAAAAGCAGGATGGCAGCAAGCAACATGGCTGTGAGCTGAAGCAGTCTGATCAAAACCCATACCGCTGGAAATGTAAGGCGATCAAGCTCTAGGGGAGTTGTTCCACATGTTATGCGGGGCATTTTTATTAATAATCAGTGTCAGGAATCTAAGGCCAGCTGTGCTCATATTTGTGAGCATAGATGTGTAACTGGACTTGCAAGAATGAGAATGTGTGCGCACACACACACCATGGTACACACATGGTTATACGGGTGCACACACAGATTCCTGAAGCCTATTTAAACCAGAAGCTTACCTAGTGTCAGGACTCTGGAGGCGAGCCTGATGTGCAGAGGGTAGCCTCTAGCTCACGAGGGATGGAGCACAGAAGAGTCACCCAGGCAGTAGACGCAGGCTAACCCGAGGTGCGGAATCTAAGTGCCAACCGGTCTTCACCAGAGCCTTTGATGGTGAGGATGGATTTTGCTGCATGCATAGCACCAGGTCGCGGTCCTCTGGGTTGCCCTGCCAGGAGGTGAACAGGTCCAGATCCGGTGGCAGATAAACAGAAGAGGATAAGGCAGAAGTGTGGTCACAAACAAGCCGAGGTCAGGGCGGGCAGCAGACAAGCAAGGTGAGGGACAGCCCAGGAGGTCAAACAGGAATCAAACTGGATACAACAGGTTTCAGGAACACAGGAGAAGCTGCAGATCAGACAGCAAAGACACAGTGCTGCTGAGGTGTTTAAATAAGGCAGTCTGTTGCCAATTAATGAAATTATTCTGCACTAGGTTAACCCTTAGGTGGCAGATTCTTGACAGCACTTTAGTGTGCACAGGGAGCGTTCCTGACACCTAGTATCATTTGCTGAATGGTCTTCAGCTTTACCATTGTGCCATGTGTTTCCGAAAGCCTGCTTGATCCTACTGACCTGGCTACCTCTGACTATTCTATACTATTCTATACTATGGTCTCTGGCTGTATGACAGGCCGGAGCCACGATGACGTCACTCCCATCATTCACGGCACCGGTTACTGAAGGAACAGCATGGGGAGCCATTCCTTCAAAGCACATGCGCCCATGATGTCATAGGCTGTATGTAATGTATATATATATATATATATATATATATATATATAAAGAATATATATATATATATATATATATATGTATCTCCTAAACGGTGCATGCAGCTAATATTAGCCTTAATGACTTGGCGTGCTGCAAACAATAACAGACTGCATGATCCTGTGCAGTTACTGCTCCCATATTTACCAACTGTTCCCCTATGCAGTGATGCTTTGCTGATACACTCACCATGCAATCTCAATTTACAATGTTCAGCACAAGAATAAATATCTTTATTTTCAGCTGTTTAAGTGTAGTTTTAAATCTCATCGGGCTCAACTAAAACAATAACTAAAAATAAGGATCCTTATTCTGGTGAGTTAGCTGTGTGTCACTATGTCCATGTGCAGTCTTCTGTATAATGACACCCCCCCCCATATGTAATCACCATTTCCTGAAGCTGGTTACATCATACCCACACCCCCACTTCTAAGTCTTCCATCGCTTTACTCAGGAAACATCAAACACACACCCACTCACACCAATATGAAGCGTACATGCTGTTACACACTTCTACACTTCCACACATTCCCACTGTTAACGCAGTTGATTTGTACTGATAGAAAAAGCAGCAACAGTTGCCATTACTGTGCTGTATAATAAGCAAATATAGATGCCTTTGGGTACATGGAACAGGGCCATATTCAGAAACCCTGGTGCTTTGGGAACACCTGGGTGATGTTGCCCTTTTATTCTGCAATTATATTTGAAAATTCTCCTGCTAAGAATATGCTATTGGAGGCAATATGTGGTATTTTCAAAGCTACATTTCAGTTAAAGTGATATTAAAGGCTGTTCTTTTCTTCTTAAAATCAAAAAATCTTAAGATGTTATGCTTCCCTGCTCTGTGCAGAGATATTGCACAGAATTGTCCCTTACCTCCTCTATGGCAGTCCAATGGGCATAGGCTCCCGAACCAGGCTGAGTGTGCCGGTAAGCCACGCCCCCTCCCCTTCCCTGCTGCAGCAGAAACCTATGACTCCTGCTGCTCTAAGGCTTCATTCACACCTAGGCGTATTGCTTTCAGGCATTTTTTTTCAGGTGTTTTTTCCAGGCGTTTTTCAGGCATTTTTTGCAGGTGTTTGGAGGCAGGCATTGACATCTGACCAAAAACGCTTGTAATCTGCCAAAAAAGAAGTTCACATACTTTGAGCTTCAGGCATTTTGCTTCAGGTGACAAAACACTCATATGTGAACAGGGGCCATTAAAATAAATAGGATTTTGCTTATTGGGTATTTTGGAACCTCAGAGATGAGCGTTTTTACGAGCTGAAAATGTTCAGGTGTGAACAGGGCCTTAGTGTCTCCTGTGAGACACAGAAGTTAGAAGAGCCGTGCTGCAGATAAGACAGTGCTGGATATGTGAGAGGAGTCAGGTAACTGTTTAGGAATGAGGAATGGGTAGGAGAAATAAGTTGAAGTTTATGCAGAGAATGCAAGGTAAAAATTCAATTAGAGGTTAAAACCCCTTTAAAGTCCACCAAAAAAGAAAAATAGAAGATTGTTTCTTGTTTTCCGCTATCTGGAGCGCATGCCTGCATTCCAGGATGGCAAGAGCCAAGAGGGAAATGCTCCACTGATTGTTCTTATGTTATGTCCTGGTCCCAGCGAGGGCACCTTTTATGTAAGTTTACACTTTGCTCTTATATTTTTTGTCTTAAAGAGGAAGTAAACCCACCTCTGCAACTTTTACCTATAGGTAAGCCTATGATAAGGCTTACCTATAGGTACTGTAAATATCTCCTAAACATGCACCGTTTAGGAGATATTTACCTTACATGCAGCCAGTGACATCACTGGTGCATGCGCTCTGAAGGAACGGCCGCTGGTGCCGTTCCTTCAGAGCCCCGTGGCGTGACTGTCGGCTCCTGCGCGCATGCGCGGGAGTGACGTAATCGTGGGTCCAGCCAATCAGATGCCCGGATGCCGCGATCCCGGAAGACGGGCGACTGAACATGTCACCCGTCATACAGGTAAGTGGGCGGCACGGTGGGGGCTCATTCTAAGGTAAGTGTTTCATAATGAGCTAGTATGCGATGCATACTAGCTCATTATGTGTTTTTCTTTCAGTTGTAAACCTAAAATAAAAAAAATAAAAAAATAAATAAAAACCTGCAAGACAAAGGCATAATGAGCTAGTATGCATCGCATACTAGCTCATTATGAATTACTTACCTTAGAATGAAGCCCCGACACGGACCCCGGACACCGCTGCGGGCGCTGACATGATCCCACGGCGTCTCTTCCGGGTTCGGCGGCTCCGGCGCTGTGATTCGCCGGAGCCGCGATGACATCACTCCTGCGCGCATCACTTCCGGCAAGCTCCCGGCAAGGGAAGCTGAAGGTCCGCCGGACCTTCAGAGCGCATGCGCCGCTCGCGTGAGCGGCTTCATGCACTGCAAATATCTCCTAAACCGTGCCAGTTTAGGAGATATTAATTGTACCTACAGGTAAGCCTTATTATAGGCTTACCTGTAGTTAAAAGTGAAAAAAAGCGGTATACCACCACTTTAAGGTGACTATAAAGTCTTGTTTTTTTTTTTTTAAATAACAAACATGTTATACTTACCTGCTCTGTGCAGTTGATTTTGCACAGAACGGCCCAGATCCTTCTCTTCTCGGGTCCCTCATTGCTGCTCCTGGCCACTCCCTCCTATTGAGTGCCCCCACAGCAAGCAGCTTGCTGTGGGGGCATCCGAGTCAAGCTACAGCTCTGTGTGTCCATTCAGACACGGAGCTGCCATTTTGCCCCGCCCCATCTCTCTCCTGATTGGCTAACTGACTTTGGTTGACAGCCGTGGAAGCCAATGGCACCACGGCTGTGTCCCAGCTAATCAGGAGGGAGAGTCCCGGACACCGAGGGACTCGTGGACATCGCTGGAGAGAGATGGGTTCAGGTAAGTATTAGGGGGTGCTGTGGAGGCTGCTACACCCAGAATGTTTTTTTATCTTAATGCAAAGAATGCATTAAGATAAAAAAAAAAAACCTTCTGACTTTACAACTCCTTTATTTAATAGAATTACACTATTGTGTACTCTTTCTGTATGGTTCTATGAATACCAGCGAGGAGGTGGAGAAGAGCAGAGGATTGCCTTGATGTTATTGGGAATACCCAGTGGCAATCCAGCCCATTAACATTAGGGGTCCGCAGTCCTGGAGTGAAGTTGGCAAAGCAGAGAGACCCTGAATGATACATAAAAAAAAGCATTTGCAGACCAACTTATTGATTTAAGAGGTCTGCAGTTTTTGTGAGTGTTCTGTACACTGGGGAGTTAAGAAGCACAGAGGAAGAGGTGCATTGTGGAGCCAACACAAGGGACGGTAGCAGAAATATTTGGTAGTGCACAAGTGAAATCACTCTAATATTTAATGAAATTTAGTGGACTAAGATTTTTAAGGGTCCTTTAACACGGAACGGATTCCATTCTGCTCAGCGGGGGGATCGATCTGCCGATCCCCGCTGAGCAGGCGGATGACAGCTCAGTCTCCGCTCTGTGTGCGGAGAGGGAGCTGTCAGATCCCCACTGTCCTCTATGGGGAGATCAGGCGGTCCGTTCTCATTTGATCCCATCCGATCGGATCAGCCAGACGGATGGAAAATAGGGTTTCCATCTGTCCGGATTTCACAGACAGGATCGGATCGGATATCAGCGGGTGTCAGCGGAGATGCCTCCGCTGACATCCGCTGCCCTATAGGGATGCATGGAGCATCCAATCCGGTCTGCCTGAAAAACTGAAAGGCGGATCGGATTGGATCACCCGTGTAAAAGAAGCCTAAAGCACTGGTTATATGTATATCAAGCACTTTTTATGTAAATTCTATGGTTCTGCATAATGGAGTGCTAAGAAAGGTGTTGTATGGTTTGGTGCATTGTTTGGTATTTTTTTCAATGTCATTTACTTTATTGAAATAAATATATATATATATTTATATATATATGAGTTATTCATGCACTTTTTTTGCACATTATATGTGTATGGGAAATTTATGTATTTACACGTATTATAATAGCAGCATTACAGCTCTGCACTTTTTAGTAATAACTTATTATCCAGAGAGATAGTGTAATCTGGAAATATCCTCTGCGCAATCCTCTCAGTATAATACGATACAATAATACAATGATACAATACAATATAATACAATGATACAATACAATGACACAATAATGTGGAATGGAATAAAGAAACCAACAAAGACAAATTTTTAAATAATGATAAAATGGTTGCTGCCCACCCACGCTGTAATGTGTATTCCCACACCCTTTGATATAACACTCATAGAATCAAAAGACAGGTTATATGGTTATATGATGTCCTTTGAGCAGCTGAACACACAATATCTCTCTAGATAATAAAGAATCAAAAAGTGTAGAGCAACACAAACATTCAATATTAATGCATGTCACATCTATTAAATTAGTGTACAAATTCTTATATTAGTGTGCAAACATTGTCTGCCCCTCCAGTGCAATTCCCCAATGAGTAATGTGTTACCAAAAAATATAAACAAAATAAAATGTGATTGAATTGCTGCACTTAAATATAAGTAAAATGATAATAAAAGTCTATTTAATGTATTTAATCTGAATACTGTAATTTGTGCACTCTAAATGCATCCTGCACGTGACCGTGATGAAACGCATCAAGGCGGGGCCTAGTAACATCGTCACACTCACCAGTGTGGCTGAATGTGCTGGATTATCTGGTGTGGGAGTCTCTGCCTTAAGGGGACACCACACTTTTAAGGAACCAGAGTGCTTTTTAAGGTGGTACACGATTGTTAGTGCACTTTATTTGTGAGTTTGCTTTTGGCTTTCTCTTTTTCATACAATTTTGTGTTTTTTGATGATCTTACACTATTTGAGCATCTTTTTTATCTGAGTGGAGGAGCACTGGATGTCGTGGAGGATTGTGGCGAGCAGTGATAGGCTGAGTTAAACCCCTTAAAGGGGAAAGCGCACTTAAACTATTTTAACCACTTTAAGACTGGAATATTTTGCTGCTTAATGACCGGGCCCTTATTTGTGATTCGGCACTGCGTGACTTTAACCGACAATTGCACGGTTGTGCGACGCTGTACGCAATCGAAATTTATGTCCTTTTTTTTCCCACAAATAGAGCTTTATTTTAGTGGTATTTGATCACCTGTGCGATTTTTATTTTTTGTGCTATAAACAATTAAAGAGCGACAATTCTGAAAAAAAAAAAAAAAAAAAAAACAATATTTTTCACATTCTGCTATATGACATTCCCAAAAATAAAAAAAGTTAAAATCAAAATTTTTTAACATTTTAGGCCAATTTGTTTTCTGCTACATATTTTTGGTAAAAAAAAAAATAGCAATAAGCGTATTTTGATCGCGTTTACTAACTAGGGGAAAGATTTGTCATTTTTATTGTGTTTTTTTTTACTAGTAATGGCGGGGATCTGTGATTTTATTTGCGGGACTCCGACATTGCGGCGGACAGATCGGACCCCTAAATGACATTTTTGACACTTTTGGGGAGACCAGTGACATTACTACAGTAATCAGTGCTAAAAATATGTACTGTTACTGTAATAATGACATTGGCAGGGAATGGGGTTAATACTATGGGTGATCAATGGGTTAAATATAAGCCTAGGGGAGTGATTCTAACTGTGGGGGGGGGGGGGGGGGTTAGTTTGGCTTGTGAGATGACCATAGAGGCATGTTATCCTATATAGCAGGATCGCTTGGTCTCTGTGATCATCTCAGGGAGAATGACAGACGGCTGTGTTTACATAAGCTGTCCGTCCTTCTCTGTCAGTGAGAGGAGATCGCAAGTGGCCGGTGGCCATCGGAGCCACCTGTCACACGCACTGGCTCCCCAGCTGATGAGCGAAGGCAGGAGCGCGCTGCCGGCGGAAGCGTGCTCGCCCCCTAGCTCCTCCCAGGCGAGCGCCGTATATGTACGGGGCTTTGCCTGGGAGAGCCAGCCTGCCGCAGTACATCTGCAGCAGCTGGACGTAAAGTTGTTATATAAATAGGTGATAGTCTATGCAGCAAGGTGAAAGCAGACTGAGAATGGTAGTTGGACCCCCTGCGCTTTTTTAGTTCATGATTATAATGCACATTGCAAGTGTGTTTTTGGCTTTTCATTTATAATAAAGATTTAGACCCGGTTCACACTAGCGCGACTTGTTAGGCGACTTGGTCGCCTGACAAGTCGCGGTGGGTCGCCTGCCATAGATTAGCACAGGACCCGTTCTAATAGGAGCGACACAAGTCGCTCCGACTTAGAAAAAGGGTCCTGTACTACTTTGGGGCGACCTGGAGGCGACCTGCATTGACTTCAATGATATGAAGTCCGTGCATGTCGCGCCGAGGTCGCTGTGTACTGCGACTTCACAGGTCGCCCCAGCAAGTAGCGTCGCCCCTGTGTGAACGGGGTCTTAATGATGTTGATGTTATTACACTATTTAAACATTTTCCTTTTCTGAGTGGATAAACCGCAGAGATGCTTGAAACTGGAGACCTAACATCCAAGAACTATTGAGGAGGTCTGAGTGCAAACAGTGATTATCTGAAGTGAACCCCTGAAGGGGAAAGCACATGTGACCTATTTCCAGTAAATAGGTCCACTTAGAAAGGTGAGAGCTGAGAGTGAATGGTGGTGGTACCCCCTGCACTTTTTTAGTTCACCATAAGAATGCATTAAGAGTGCATGAATCACAGTATTCACTTGAAATACAATAAAGAGATTTTTATTAGCAGACACTTCATTTTACTTATATTTAAGAGGGGCAATTCAATTTTATTTTGTTGTTTATAATTTTTTGGTAACACACTGCTGATTTAATCATTGAGGAATTGCATTTCTAATATAGAAATTTCTACACTAATTTATGGCCCTTTTCCACTGCAAGTACCGGCTCGGCTCCACTCTGCACTGCTTGGCCCTGCTCAAATCGGTTTGCTTTTCCACTGCGTGGTACAAGTCGGCACCTTTCGGCACTGTATAAGCTCTACTCGGCTTGCTTTTCCACTAAAGTAGTAAGTGGGTGGGATTACAACGATTCTCTGACCAATTAGTGGCTAGTAATGACAAACAATGAAGGCTTCATGCAAAGGATTGTGGGATATGGTATAGGTACGGAACGCTTGGAACCACAACCGAGGTGGTACTGTTTAAGCGAGCCGTACCGAGCCGTACCATGTAGTGGAAAAGCGATGCCGTACCAAACCGTACCGAACACGTACCATGCCGTACCATGCAGTGGAAAAGCGGCAAAACGAGCCAAACCAAGCCGTACCATGCAGTGGAAAAGCGCCATTAGTAGATGTGACATGCCTTGCTACCAGTCTAGCAAAGGTTGTCACCAGAATAAGAAGTAAGAGGACATTTTTCTAACAGATAGGAGAAAAACCTAATGGCTGGGGGGATTAATATTGTTTTATATATTATTATAAATATATTCACCCAAGTAAGGTTCAGTGGGATTTGCCTTGCATTTAATAGGTTAATTCACCCTGTTTACAGTTGGTTGAATGTGCACCAAGTGAATGCAGCTGCTAGCAAACAGCTGATAAATCTCACATTTATAGTACCAGTGAGGATTGGATTTAACTTAAGTCCAAATCTTAACTTTACATGTTTCTCATAGGAAGGGAACTGCGGGTGTGCCAGCTTCCATGCACTTCAGCACTGTAGGCATACTTTAAAAGATATTTCCTCAAAAAACAGGGGGCCCTCCTAAAGAAACCAGTGCACAATGCTAAAGAGCCTGATGCCCAGGAGTGGGGGTGTTAACAAGGGGGGTGAACTTATGTGCCATGTACCGGCCCCATCCTCCCCCATGGGAAGCATGCAGGCAGTCACCCCCTCCCTGGTGAACTGGTTTTAGGGATTCCTTTAGACTAACCAGTTCACCATGTGTGCAGGTAAGGAAATAGAAAAAAAAAAAAGCACCAATATTCAAAGGTGTCCTACAGTATCCATCTAGCTTCAGCAGGTCAGAGGCTGGGTTTGCCTTTTTTCACAGGTCAAACTCCATTTAACCACTTAAGCCCCAGAAGATTTTACCCCCTTCCTGACCAGGGGGTATTTTGCGATTCGGCACTGCGTGACTTTAACGGACAATTGCGCGGTCGTGCTAAGCTGTACATAAACGAATTTGACGTCCTTTTTTTCACACAAATAGAGCTTTCTTTTGGTGGCATTGGATCACCTGTGCGATTTTTTGATCATTCGCTATAAACAAAAAAAGAGCGACAATTTTGCAAAAATAACAATATTTTTCACATTTTTTTATATGAAATTCCCAAAAAAGAAAATGTAAAAATCAAAATTTTGTAACATTTTTGGCCAATTTGTTTTCTGCTACATATGTTTGGTAAAAAAAAATCACAATAAGCGTATTTTGATTGGTTTGCGCAAAAGTTATTGCGTTTACTAACTAAGGGAAAGATTTCTGTCATTTTTGTTGTTTTTTTTTTTTTTAACGAGTAATGGCGGCGATCTTCAACTTTTTTTTTGCGGGACTGCGACATTGCGGCGGACAGATTGGACCCTTGACTGACATTTTTGACACTTTTGGGGGTACCAGTGACATTACTACAGTAATCAGTGCTATACATATGCACTGTTACTGTAAAAATGACACTGGCAGGGAAGGGGTTAACTGTGTCCCTAGGGGCGTGTTTCTTACTAGGCAGGGATGTGGCTTTACATGTAACAGCAGAGATCTATGGTCCTACATAGCAGGACCGTTAGATCTCTGCTGTTACACAGGGAAGAATGACAGGCGGCTTTGTTTACATTAGCCGCCTGCCTTTCTCCCTTCACAGCAGACGATCGCGAGTGACCGGCGGACGTCGGGTCACTCGCGCGGAAGTGTCCGTGAACGAGCGGGGGCAGGAGCCCCCTATTGACTCACAGGCTAGTGACGTACCGGTGCGTCACTTTGCCTGGCTGGGGCTGACCGCCGCAGTATATGTACTTGCGGCGGTCGGCAAGCGGTTAAGCACAAAGGAGGGTTCTTCCACTCTTGGTATGGTTTGGCAAGTACCAATAAACTCTTGGGGTCCCCCATTAAATTTCTGCCCATATTTGGACTAATACCAAATACGGCAGAAGTGCCCTCTTGTATTGGTGGTCAGAGGGAGAAGATTCCCCCTATATTATTGATCAGCGCAAAAGGGCCTTATTACATCAATAGTAAGTGGTTACCTACAACCAGCAGGTAGTTGTAGAGGAGAAAAAAAAACAAATTAAAAAATGCCGCACAATCAGAGTGCTATAAATTAGTGTAACATATACATCAATAAATAAATTAAAGTGCTAACGTGCCAGTACAAACATGCAAAAACGTGATTGGAAACATACTGTGGTTCCTAGATAAACATATCCAAGTATCAAAAGTAAGCATATAAATATGTGGCGCAACGGTTCATATATAGTCCATAGAAAAATATTCAATTCAGACAAATGTAAACACTACACTCTATAAAAGTGTTGATAGTGCTGTGAACATCCAAAAAGGTAATCTAATAGTATTCCGCTCCAAAAGTGACAATGTGCTCCAAATAAATTCCTCCAGGATGAGTGACACCTTCAACCATGCGACCCCCCACGTGGGTGCATTCTCACCTCAAATCCAGTGACCTCACATTTAAGCTGGATCCAATGAGCTGTGTGCCTCTCGCAGGCTAAAGGGGGTTAATCATTACTCCCAGGTGGAGATCCTGCTATCACGGAGGAATTTATTTGGAGCACATTGTTACTTTTGGAGCAGATTACTATTAGATTACCTTTTTGGATGTTCACAGCACTATCAACCCTTTTATGAGTGTAGTGCTTACATTTGTCTAAATTGAATATTTTTCTGTGGACTATTGTATATATGAACTGTTGCACCACATATTTATATGCTTACTTTCGATACTTTGATATGTTTGTAGCAAGATTCCCAGCCGTTTCGCTGGATATGGGTCCCCCTGGGCCACCGGGTGCAACAAAAGTACCCCTGTGCATGTTCCTTCAATTGTGAGTGCTGAGACAATGACCAATCCAATATCTTTGTTTTTTTTTGTAGTTATTGAGAACTTGGATGGGAGGAAGGAATGAGTGGGATACTCCTTTGGCTCAACTATTCACAATTTGCTAGGGACAACTGAAAATGCTTCTTGGCGCTGACTTAACGCTGTCTAGATGCCGGTCAACGCTGTTTGACGCTGGTTAACGCTGGCTTGCTGCCTGTTAACTCCACACTGACCTTGGACTGCTCTCTCTTACATAAAGAAGTCCCTTCTTTAGCTTCCTTAAGCACTCCTTGCTGAGGTAGCTACTTGTGCTGCTGCTGCTGCTGTGCTGCTAAACACTTCAGGGCCCACACCGGAACCCTCTTCCTCTCACTTATCTTGAGGGCTTAACACTGGCACCCCTTTCTCTAAACTTTCTTTGCTGGTTAGCTGGCTCCTGGATCCCCTTGACCTTCTGGAGTGGTCTCCTCTCTCAGGCATACCCCTGGGCAGTCTCAAGTACTCACGATATTGTTTTTCCTCCGAAACCTCTGCCCAGCAGCTCCACACGGTCCACAGCACTCTGGATCCCTCCTCTGCTTCGTTCCCTAGGCCGACCGCCCGGGAAACTCTCTCACTTGCACTGACAGGAGGAGAGACAGCAGTCACCCTCCTCCTGGGACTCTGCTTCCTGCCAAAGACACTGCATCATGTGTTCCCCTCAGACTTATACCCTATCACAGGATGCTTTGCGGCAGATTCTGCCCTCTGAGATGGATACAAGCCCTGATGTGCTATTGGTCAGGTTTCCTCCACTGTCCAATAGGATCCCTCATTGGACACAGTGGGGATACTCCCCAGACTCAACAGACATCCTTGGAAGCACATTACAGCTTAACCACTTGCCGACTGCCTAACGCCGATCTACGTCGGCAGTCAGCCCCTCACAGGCAAAGTGACGTAGGGCTACGTCACTAGCTTGTGAGGGTCTAGGGAGCGAGCGCGCGCCCCCGGAGGCGCGCTCCCGCTCCCGCTCCCGCGTGGTCACGGACCCCTCCGCGCGTGTGACCGGCGGACCCGATGTCCGCCGGTCACTCGGCGATCGGCGGGGGAGAGGGAGAATGTCAGGCAGCTTGTGTAAACAAGCCACCTGTCATTCTCCTTGCTGTTAGGATACTGATCACTCGGATCTAGTATGTAGATCCGTTGATCAGTGTCCATACAGCTCAAGCCCCAGCCAATCACAGTAGAAAGCACGCCCCTAGGGATACACACAGCCCCTCCCTCCCAAATAAAGTTAACCCCTTCACTACCAGTGTATTTTTACAGTAACAGTGCATATATATAGCACTGATTACTGTAGAAATGTCACTGGTAACCCCAAAAGTGTCAAAAATGTCAGTCAAGGGTCCGATCTGTCCGCCCCAATGTCGCAGTACCGCAAAAAAAAAATCGCAGATCGCCGCCATTACACGTAAAAAAAAAAAACAACAAAAATGACAGAAATCTTTCCCTTTGTTAGTAAACGCGATAACTTTTGCGCAAACCAATCAAAATACGCTTTTTGCGATTTTTTTTACCAAACATAGGTAGCATAAAACAAATTGGCCAAAAAAGTAAAAAAATTTTGATTTTTAAATTTTTTTTTTGGGGAATTTCATATAAAAAAATGTGAAAAATATTGCTATTTTTGCAAAATTGACGCTCTTTTTTGTTTATAGCGCGTGATCAAAAAATCGCACAGGTGATCAAATACCACCAAAAGAAAGCTCTGTTTGTGGGAAAAAAAGGACGCCAAATTCGTTTAGGTACAGCGTCGCACGACCGCGCAATTGTCCGTTAAAGTCACGCAGTGCCGAATCGCAAAATACCCCCTGGTCGGAATGGGGGTAAAATCTTCCGGGGCTTAAGTGGTTAACAAACTGATCAGGCCCTCCTGATATGCAGACAGGGCCACCCATATGCTTCTTCCTAGCACCTACCTAGGAGGGTGCTACATGTTTATCTAGGAACCACAGTATTTTTCCAATCACGTTTTTGCATGTTTTAACTGGCACGTTAGCACTTTAATTTATTTAATGATGTATATGTTACACTGATTTATAGCACTCTGATTGCACGGCATTTTTTGATTTGTTTATTTTTGCACGTTTGAGATAGTGAAGTGCTCACTGCAGTATCTTAATAGGTGCTCGCCTGGATTGCTCGCAGGGATATCTAAATTTAAGAGGAGACAACAATGTCACCACTGGCTGTTCTTAGTGATGTTAGCACCAAAATTATGTGGGTGAGGCAAGGAATTAATCTACTTGTGGAGTAAGCTTGGAGCCCAGATGTTGACTAGGGTATCTTTATTTAGAGAAGAGATGAGTGGCAGCAATTTATATTTTTGATACTTGGGAAGACTTCTTTTAACCACTTTACCACCGGAGGATTTTGCTGTCTTACGTCCAGGCCACTTTTTGCGATTCGGCACTGTGCAAATTTAACGGACAATTGCGCGGGCGTGCGATGCCGTACCCAAACGAAATTTACGTCCTTTTTTCCCCAGAAACAGAGCTTTCTTTTGCTTGTATTTGATCACCTGTGCGATTTTTACTTTTTGCGCTATAAACAAAAAAATAGCGTACATTTTGAAAAAATAACAATATTTTTCACATTTTTTTATACGAAATTCCCCCCCAAAAAAATGTAAAAATCAAAATTTTTTTACATTTTTAGCCAATTTGTTTTCTGCTACCTATGTTTGGTAAAAAAAATCCCAATAAGCGTATTTTGATTGGTTTGCGCACTTGTTATTGCATTTACTAACTAAGGGAAAGATTTATGTAATTTTTGGTGTTTTTTTTGGCGGCGTAATGGCGGCGATCTGTGATTTCTTTTTGCGGGACTGCGACATTGCGGCGGACAGATCGGACCCTTGACTGACATTTTTGACACTTTTGGGGTTACCAGTGACATTTCTACAGTAATCAGTGCTATAAATATGCACTGTTACTGTAAAAATGACACTGGCAGGGAAGGGGTTAATTTTATTGGAGAGGGAGGGGTTAATGCATGCCTGGTGCTTACTAACATGTGTGGGGGGAGGTGACTGAGTGACACAGGGACAGATCGCATGATCAGCTATGCTGAACCCTGCAATCTGTCACTGTCTGTCACTTAGGAGATCTGCCCGCTTTGTTTACATAAGCGGGCGGATCTCCAAACTCGATTCCCCGATGATCGGGGAAGAGCGGCGGCGATCGCCGCCGCTCCTCCCCTGGCCCGACTCCCGCGAGCCTCCAGCGGCGCGCGAGCGCCGCCCACAAGGGGAGGAGTCAAGCAACGTAGGTCTACGTTGCTGGATGATAACTAACCACTTTGCTGCAGTAGAGCTCGAGTGATCGGTCGGCAAGTGGTTAATTTGTTTGTTATGCAGAAGCTTAAACAGTCTAAATCCCCTTTATATTATAAAATCCATTTCAGGTCTGTGGCCCCTTTTAGACACTAAATAAATATAAATACTAAATAAAATAAATAAATATTGAAATATATGACGCAAAAATTCTGCATATTTGTAGAACAGAATTGGCGGCATGATGTTTATTTAACAAGCCTTCTCTGAAAGCAATTCCTACATATTAATATTTCAATTTAAATCTGAGCTTTATCAATTTAACCATATAATTTTCTCAGAAGGATTGTAATCCTTTCAAAAGGCTTGCAATGGTATTAATGTGGCAGTTTAACTAAAGTGTCAGACACTCTATAATGACACCTTCATACTACCCCACCACTTCAGCCACAAGGACGCTTGAGAATATCATTTACTAAATTAGAGGACAATTACAATACTCCTTGATGGTAATAACTAGACTGCTTATGAGAAGTGACAATTTCATTACATGTAATTTCACAGTCACACTGAGTTTGTCCACAGGGCTTCAGTTCTATAAAAAAGCATTAATCTCTTAATCATCAGGCTAATTTGAACCTTCATGGCCAAATGTAGGTTAGTATATTTTAAATTATGTGCTGCCTAAATCTCTATGACCAACTAAGCCTTCCTTTGGAAGCATTAAAAAGATGGTACATACAGTATGTAAGTTTTATTTTTTAAAGGTTGATTATTTTCAATGTCAGCTCCCAGATCAACTAAGAGTTTGATAAAAAGATTTATTTGTTTTTAAAGTCACCGTAAACCCTCACATATACCCAGTAAAGTGAACAGCCTGAAATGATACACAAAGATGGAACAAATCCTCCTACATAGGTTTTACTTGTTTATCTGCAGTCTTCTCCTCTCTACAACCCTCCAAATGTGCAGATTGTGTTAAAAATCTTTCTTCATCTGTCAGCAGCACAAAGGAGGGAGCAGAGACTGTGAGACTGCAGTTACAGTGTGTGAGAGCTGATTGGAGGAAAGGAACACACCCCCTCCACGCAGCAGAACTGTGTAGTGAATAGACAAGCTCCATTCTGAGCTGTTCCCCCACCTCCCTCCTGACACAAACTTATCTCATGTGTCGGGAAAACTACTGAGAAGCGACTCATGCTGACAACAGAGGAAGGAAGCACCAGAGATAAAGGACACCTAAAGGGGTTGTAAAGTCAGAAGGTTTTTTTTTATTTTAATGCATTCTATGCATTAAAATAAAAAGTCTTCTGTGTGTAGCAGTCTCCCCAGCCATCCTGTAATACTTAAATACAAATAAAATTCAAAAAAATTTCCGCGCTAGTGTGATAAGTGAGGTAATAATAAATGTCAGCAGCCAACACAAAATCAACCAACAATGATTCAAATTAATAATAAAACGTAAAAGTGTAGCGCTAAAGGTAAAAAATATTAAATAGTGTCCAAATGAATAAACAGCTGATAATCACAATACTGTGTATATGAGAAAAAAGGAAAAGATTAGTGTCCAAATGAATAAGTCCCATAGAAAACTGGTGTGAAGTCAAATCAATCCGCATGCACAATAATCCAAAGGGAAATCTTCCCGTGACACCAAGGGTATGTGGAAGAAAGGAACACCTCTGTGATGGGATAATAAAAGCAGCTTACCAGATTTCCATGGCTACTCAACTTAATGAGTCAGCCTCTCCCAGCTTTTAATCAAGACCACTGGAGATCTGATATTACATGGATGCTTATTCAGTACAGATGAACCACCTCTCCAGTTGTGTAAAGGGATCAATACAGGATAAAGTTTCCTCAAAATTTTCCAACAGTCATAAATGAATATGTAAGGAAAAAGAAAACGAAGCCCATAGCGTAATCCCGTTTAAAATCACAATCTTATTTATTTAAAATGGTACTCACAATGTGTCATGAATAAAAGGCAAATCAATTGATATTCCAAGGGATGGAGGTGCGGTTGTGCTCTCCTAATATATCCACAATTATAGAAGTGTAAATCTTTCAGGCTATTTTGGCGACTCCAGACGCAACGTCCACACGCCCCTTGCAACTTTTGCCGGCCTTCATTTTCTTATTGCCTGGGATAACCTGCGGGACGCCGCACCTCCATCCCTTGGAATATCAATTGATTTGCCTTTTATTCATGACACATTGTGAGTACCATTTTAAATAAATAAGATTGTGATTTTAAACGGGATTACGCTATGGGCTTCGTTTTCTTTTTCCTTACATATTCATTTATGACTGTTGGAAAATTTTGAGGAAACTTTATCCTGTATTGATCCCTTTACACAACTGGAGAGGTGGTTCATCTGTACTGAATAAGCATCCATGTAATATCAGATCTCCAGTGGTCTTGATTAAAAGCTGGGAGAGGCTGACTCATTAAGTTGAGTAGCCATGGAAATCTGGTAAGCTGCTTTTATTATCCCATCACAGAGGTGTTCCTTTCTTCCACATACCCTTGGTGTCACGGGAAGATTTCCCTTTGGATTATTGTGCATGCGGATTGATTTGACTTCACACCAGTTTTCTATGGGACTTATTCATTTGGACACTAATCTTTTCCTTTTTTCTCATATACACAGTATTGTGATTATCAGCTGTTTATTCATTTGGACACTATTTAATATTTTTTACCTTTAGCGCTACACTTTTACGTTTTATTATCCTGTAATACTTACCCGTGCCCCCTCTTTGTGCAGCAATATACACGAGTCCCTCTGTCCTCTGGGACTCTCCCTCCTGATCGGCTGAGACACAGTTGTGGTCTTATTGGCTTCCGCAAATGTCAATCAAAGTCAGTTAGCCGATCAGGAGAGAGAGGGGGCAGGGTGGGATGACAGTTCCATGTCTAAATGGACATGCAGCTCGGCCTGGGTGCCCCCATAGCAAGCTGCTTGCTGTGAGGGCACTCGATAGGAGGGAGGGTCCAGGACCAGCAAGGAGTGACCCGAAAAGAGGAGGATCCGGGCTGCCCTGTGCAAAACCAATGCACAGAGGAGGTAAGCAGGGCAGCTGATAGAAATCATGGGGCCTTGTACAGTATACCTGATGGGGCCCCCTTAAACCCACCATAAACCCTGCCCATGGCCCGTCCCCTCCCCAGACCCGCCCTTGAAACAAAGTGCAGGAACAGGCTGGATGAAGTGTGATCCAGCCGGCCCGTGCCACCCTGCTGCAGTAAATGTACTGAGGGTGGGTGGCAAGCAGTTAAAGGGAAAAGGTTGGGGGGTGGGTTCACAAGACAGGTCTAAAAATGAACAGGCGGACCTGATCTGACCCTCCATTCACTACTATAGAGCAATGGATCTAAACGGACTTGTGTTCATTTATAGGGATGATCGAACGGTTCGGGTCGACCATCGGTTCGGCCCGAACATTAGGTGTTCGAGGTTCGGCCGAATTTAGAACTTTTTGCCCAAAAAGTTTGGAATTCGGCAACCAGAACCGCCCAAAATGCAATGCTTCAGGAAATGGGCTTTAAAAGCCCGTGATTGGACCAGAACCATTAGCAAAAGCCAATTGAGGGGGCAGGAGAATGCTAGGAATGTGATTGGAGTGATTAGGGGGTCCCTAGACCAATCATTAGTGAATACGCCCCCCAGTATATAAGATCGCCCCCGCCATATTCCTAGCATTGTTATACTGGACATGGAAGAGAGTGGAAGCAGTTCTGTTAATTTTACTTTAAAAGTGTCATTTAGCTATTTATTAGTGTGAGGAAAGGGATATCTAGTGTAGTTAGAGTGCTCCTTTACACTTAAGTTAGCTTCAAAAATTTAGTTTCTGTAGGGAAAGTGTTAAGTGTAAGGGGACCGTAGTGTAGTGTAGGGTTAACTGGCAGTGACTGCTATGGCAGGGTGACAAAACCCTACCATAGCAGGGTGACCGCTATAGAGAAATTATCATTTCTCTGAATTGCTTCGGCACACCCATATGGCTTCTCACCAGCCAAGCATTTTTATGCTGCAGGGGCTGCCACTGCCAGTGCTTTTTGTGAGGACATGTTTGATGTCAGACATGACATCTGAACATGTGTATAGGGGGTATATATACACATATATGTCTGTATATATACCCCTAGACATATATAGGTGTGAAAGTAGCAGAAATAAATGCTTGCGCTAATGAAATCATTTACAGTAATATATTTCTGCTACCATCACACCTATATATCGCTAGGTGTCTATATACATATAATTATGTTTGTATATATACCACTATACACAAGTTCAGATGTTTTGCCTGCCTCAAAACGAACCCAAAAAAATGCCAAAAAAACGTTAGCGTCAAAAAAAAAATGCCCTGGTGTGTTTTTGCTGGCATTTTTTGGGGGGTTTTGGAGGCAGGCAAAACATCTGAACTTGTGTATAGTGGTGTATATACACACATCCATATATTTATATACACACCTAGACATATATAGGTGTGATAGTAGCAGAAATATATGCTTGCGCTAATGAAATCATTTACAGTAATATATTTCTGCTACTATCACACCTATATATGGCTAGGTGTCTATATACATATAATTATGTTTGTATATATACCACTATACACAAGTTCAGATGTTTTGCCTGCCTCAAAAGAACCCAAAAAAATGCCAAAAAAACGCTAGCGTCAAAAAAAAAAATGCCCAGGTGTGTTTTTGCACACCTTGCCGGTTTCAAAGCATGCATTCTTTTGGGTTCTTTGCAGTCAGGAAAAACATCTGAACTTGTGTATAGTGGTACTGTGCACAAGTTCAGATGTTTTGCCTGCCTCCAAAACCCCCAAAAAATGCCAGCAAAAACACACCTGGGCATTTTTTTTTTTTGACGCTAGTGTTTTTTTGGCATTTTTTTGGGTTCTTTTGAGGCAGGCAAAACATCTGAACTTGTGTATAGTGGTATATATACACACATAATTATATGTATATAGACACGTAGCCATATATAGGTGTGATAGTAGCAGAAATATATTACTGTAAATGATTTCATTAGCGCAAGCATTTATTTCTGCTACTATCACACCTATATATGTCTAGGGGTATATATACAGACATATATGTATATATACCCCCTATACACATGTTCAGATGTCATGTCTGACATCAAACATGTCCTCAAAAAAGCACTGGCAATGGCAGCCCCTGCAGCATAAAAAATGCTTGGCTGGTGAGAAGCCATATGGGTGTGCCGAAGCAATTCAGAGAAATGATAATTTCTCTATAGCGGTCACCCTGCTATGGAAGGGTTTTGTCACCCTGCCATAGCAGTCACTGCCAGTTAACCCTACACTACACTATGGTCCCCTTACACTTAACGCTTTCCCTACAGAAACTAAATTTTTGAAGCTAACTTAAGTGTAAAGGAGCACTCTACTTACACTAGATATCCCTTTCCTCACACTAATAAATAAAAATCAAAAAATCTTTTTTTTTTTTTTAATTTTTCAATAATTGGCTTTTTATCAAAAATGACAATTTTTAAGAACTTTTTTTGTGTGATTTTGTGTCTGGGGGGTCTAAAAGGTGTACCTGTGAAGTTTCAGCTCTGTAGCATGTCCAGAACCAGAAAAAAAAAAGATAATATAGGTGTTAAAGGAGGGTCCCACATCCCTGTTCTACTGAAAAATTATCTTTTTTTTTTTTTTCTCATGGTTCTGGACATGCTACAGAGCTGAAACTTCACATGTACACCTTTTAGACCCCCCAGATACTAAATCCAAAGTCAAAAAATCTCTCTTTTTGTTTTTTTTTTCAATAATTGGCTTTTTTATCAAAAATGACAATTATTAAGAACGTTTTTTTGTGTGATTAATAGTTAATGGGGCATGACCCAGAACCCTAGGCACTTTTTAGGGGCATTTATTGGGTTTTAGGGCTTAAAAATTGTGTTTTTTGATTACCGAAGTTCGGGTCCCATTGATTTCAATGGGGTTCTGAAATCCGAACCGAACTTTTGGGAAATTCGGGTGTTCTGGTCGAACCGAACTTTTCAAAAGTTCGATCATCCCTATTCATTTACACCCGCCTACCTCCAATCTGATTCGCTAAACAAAAAGGAAAGGGATCCGTTCCCCTCCATCAAGTAGATCGGCTGGAGGGCAGTCAGGTGTAAACGGACAGCTGGTTTGTTTACACCAGCCATCCTTAGAACAAAGTGGGCTGTGTCTGCTCTACATAACCTGAGTCTGAATCTGCCCACTCCGTTCAGCGGGGGATCAGTGGACAGATCCCCTATTGAACAAGCGGATTCTACTCTGTGTGAAAGAAGCCTTGATAACAAACAGCAATGCAACACACAGGCAGCAGTCAGCAGGTGCTCTGTTATGGCTGGCTCTGTCACAGTGTGTCACAGGACATGGCTGTTGGGTGCTAACATTAACTTATTTATGACCAATAATCAGCACCCAACAGCCATGTTATGTGACACACTGTGATAAAGAACCTCTACTGACTGCTGCCTGTGTGTTATAGATGGTGATATATATGGTGACATTATTGGAATGTACACAATAAAGTGCACTGCAGTATATTTTTTACCCACCCAAAGCAGTAGCCACAAATTCCGGCTTCCTCCTCACAGTGGTGTAACTAGAGCATTTGTCACCCAGGGCGGATCCAATATCTGCGCCCCCCCCCCCCCAAACACACACTTGAAAATGTAAAAACACCCACAAAAAATTCACAGCCTCCCCATCACAGTGCCCTTTGCAGTCTGCCCCCCCGTCTCTCTAATCACAGTTCCCCATTTTTGCACTCTCTGCCTCCCCTGCACAGTCCTACCTTCCGCATAAACAGATAGCTAATATTATTAGCAATGTGTTTAAGTTTGAGTAAGAGATTGGAGACTTGCTAAAGGAGATGGTCAGAGACTGCGGACATGGTACAGGAGATAGTCAGAGACTGCAGACATGACGCAAGAGATGGTCAGAGACTACGGACCTGATACAGGAGATGGTCAGAGACTACAGACATGATACAGGAGATGGTCAGAGACTGAGGACATGATACAGGAGATGGTCAGAGACTGAAGATATGATAAAAGAGATGGTCAGAGACTGAGGACATGATACAAGAGATGGTCAGAGACTGCGGACATGATAAAAGAGATGGTCAGAGACTACAGACGTGATACAGGAGATGGTCAGAGACTGAGGACATGATACAAGAGCTGGTCAGAGACTGCGGACATGATGCAAGAGATGGTCAGAGACTGCGGACATGATACAAGAGAGGGCATTTTTTGTGGGTCTTTGGAGGCAGGCAAAACATCTGAACTTCTGTATAGGGGTATATATATACACACATACTTATATGTATTTATACACATACACACATATAGGTGTGATAGGAGCGGAGACATATTGGTGTTAATTATTTCATTAGTGCAAGCATAGTGTTCTGCTACTTTCACAACTATATATGTGTATATATACAGACATGGGTGTATATATATATACCCCTACACAGAAGTTCAGATGTTATGCCTGCCTCCAAAGACGCCCAAAAAATGCCCAAAAAAACGCCAGCTACAAAAACACCCAGGTGTGTTTTTGCAGCTGGCATTTTTTTGGGCATTTTTTGGGGGTCTTTGGAGGAAAGCAAAACATCTGAACTTTTGTATAGGGTTATATATACACACACACTTATATGTATTTATACACATACACACATATAGGTGTGGTAGGAACGGAGACATATTGGTGTTAATTATTTCATTAGCGCAAGCATAGTGTTCTGCTACTTTCACACCTATATATGTGTATGTGTATATATACAGACATGGGTGTATGTATATATACCCCTATACAGAAGTTCAGATGTTTTGCCTGCCTCCAAAGACCCACAAAAAATGCCCAAAAAAATGCCTGCGCCAAAAAAAAATGCCCAGATGTTGCAGGCGTTTTTTTTGGCCATTTTTTGTGGGTCTTTGGAGGCAGGCAAAACATCTGAACTTCTGTATAGGGGTATATATACACACACACTTATATGTATTTATACACATACACACATATAGGTGTGGTAGGAGCGGAGACATATTGGTGTTAATTATTTAATTAGCGCAAGCATAGTGTTCTGCTACTTTCACACCTATATATGTGTATGTGTATATATATATATATATATATATACATACATGGGTGTATGTATATTTACCCTACACAGAAGTTCAGATGTCATGCCTGACTCCAAACATGTCCTCAAAAAGCCCTAAAAAGCTGGGAGACAGGCGAGAAGCCATATCGCTGTTCTGTAAGTGACCTAAGAGAAACAATCTTTTCTCTATAGCGGTCACCCTGATATGGAAGGGTTTTGTCACCCTGCCATAGCAGTCAGAGTCAGTTAACCTTACACTACACTATGGTCCCCTTACACTTAACACTTTTTCTACAGAAACTAGATTATTAAAACTAACTATAGTGTAAAATAGCACCCTAACTACACTAGATATCCCTTTCCTCACACTAAAAATTGCTAAATGACACTTTGTAGCAGAAGTCACAGAACTGCTTCCACTCTCTTCCATGTCCCTGAATTACAATGCTAGGAATTTGGCGGGGGCTATCTTATATACTGGGCGGCGTATTCACTAATGATTGGCCTATGGACCCCCTAGTCACTCCAATCACATTCCTAGCATTCTCCTGCCCCCTCAATTGGCTTTTACTGGTAGTTCTGGTCCAATCATGGGCTTTTAAAGCCCATTTCCTGTACCATTGCATTTTGGGCGGTTCTGGTTGCTGAATTCCGAACTTTTTCAGCAAAAAGTTCGGAATTCGGCCGAACTTTGAACAGCCAATGTTCGGGTCGAACCGATGGTCGACCCGAACCGTTCAATCAACCCTAATTAGAACCACATCCCGTATATACAATATTTGAATAGAGAATCCTAATGGGACTGTTTAGGTGCAAAAAAAGATTTTCAAGGAAACAGTTTAAAAAATGTATACAAATATTTTATTTAATCATTACAAAATTAGAAATACATTAAAATCAATAGAAATGTTCCAATGGCACTTATAAAGGTATCCACTCTAAATGTTTCGCCACTTGTCGTGGCTTCTTCAGGAAACTTATGAATCCTTGTGCCTAAAGGTTTTCTACATAAAGAAAAAAAAACAGTAATGTACATAAGTATATATATATATATATATATATATATATACTGTATATATATATAAACATTGTGAAAGTACACAAAATATTAAAGTGTAACATATGCACAATTATGTATGCAGCAAAAAAATGGCTTCCACCCATACAAGTGAATGTTCACAATCCCTCATCCAAAATGAAAAACAAGTAATCACATAAATATACATAAATATATTCAGACCTATAAAACATTCCACTGTTGCTCCCCACTTTCAGCGGGTATAGGTGAATTATAATTTGGCTTCTTCACAAAAAGCTTGCTCACTGTGGTGCAAAACTTTGTTATCTCCATCCAAAGTCTGCCAAAAAGACACCAGAATTTATCCGAAAAATCTTGATTTTTTTTTCCGTGTGCACTACATTGTGGCCTCATCATACAGACTGGCTCCCCATGCCGTTGTTTGCAAAATAAAGAAAGCTCACAGAGAAAATCAATTTAAATGTTGTTTTTTTAATATATATATATATATATATATATATATATATCAGTTTTTTTGCAGCAGGTTCTATACACAGTACAGATGCGCCACTTTATAGGCAGACTAAAGAGACCCCCCCAGACACTATATTTAAAGGAATTTTTAATTTTTATTATTTCACTTTAAACATCAGTAAATCACTGCTCATTTAAAAATTATCTTTTTTACAAACTTTTTTTTATTGATACATGTCCCCCAGAGCAGTACCCCATATCCTATGTATGCTCAATAACGTGCATATAAGCCTTCAAAATGGGCACTTTTGATTTTTCCAGTTCGGGTGCCATAGACTTCAATGGGGTTCGTTGTTCAGCTCCGAACTTTTGTGATGTTCGAAAGTTCTGGCAAGAATTGAACAGGGGGCTTTTCAGCCCCATCTCTAGTGACATTTTTTGGATGAAGGATTCTCCAAAACACAGTTGGGATATTCTGATCCTGTTAAAGGCCTTTAAAACAGCAACTTACAGGAGACATAGGGAATGGAACAGCACCTAAACAATCTGGTCAATGTATTTTCTGGTATTAAAGCATGCCTGGCATAAAAACCTATATGACCACTGTGGATAGGCTATGGTAGATGGGGTGGGCGGGGTTGCCAACCCGCAATGACTTTTTTTTACTGACAAAACATGGAAAATTTACTGACTAAGCATGTTTTTGTTTTTACTGACAACCTGAAATATGCCCGAAACTCCTATTATAAACAAAGACAATTGATAATTAAAGGCTAAATTTCCATTTAAAGAAAACATATTAATAAATGCACATATTTTTGCAGGAAACAAATGTGCATATATTTTATGCTACAGGAGCCTGTAAAACATTGCACCCATGATCAGTAAATCAGCGGATCATGGGTGCAGTTTCAGGCTCCTACAGACACTTTCTCCAGCTTTCCATACCTCTCTATGGGCTTTCAGGTAGAAAGCTGGAGAACGTGTCAATGGACTATGAGTGCACTGAACAGAGAGGTGAGGGTTCAGGTGCTTAGCAACATGTTGCACTTTAAATAAAGGTGTAGTATTTAGCATGTTCGGAAAGGCTAATTTAGCCTTTAAACAGTACAAGCAACATTTAAATATTAGAAAAACTAATATCAAATAATGTTCCTGGCTTTACAAAAAGTCCAAACAGCATGACAAAATGTGAGCAAGACCAGGATTATAAAAGACATGGGGCATCCTGGGACAAAACAGAAAAATAAGTTGTGCAGCGCGCATGATGTGCCATGGCGAACAATGAGCATAACCAGTGGGGGGGTCTTAAAGGAGGATTGAACAAAATCTGTGCCTGCTGTAAACATTGCTCATATATACTACAGTCCTACACATTGCCCACAAATTACTAATTACTGTGCCACAACTGACAGTTTCACAAACACAATCAAACCTCAGGACAAAGTTTTTTTTTTTTTAAATTAAACGTTACGATTACATATGTTTTTATGCACGCAGAAAGGATATTTTTGTCTTACAAAGTCTACCTTAAAGAAATACTTCACTAAAACCAGCAAACATTGAGACAATGAACACCTTGGTCAGGTCTATGTACAGCATGTATAGAGTGCAAGGGTCAGGAATAAGTAATAAAACTATGAAGTGTAGCAGTTAGGATGAGCATCACATTCAAATTAGGGACTTTCCTTCCCCAGCATTCTCCCTATACTGTACATCAGAGTCCACAGAGTCCCACCTTACATAAGAGTCCCCAGGGTGTCACTATACATCAGTGCACCCAAAGTTACACATTACATCAGGGCTCCAAGAATACCATCATATAACTTGCCCAAGAGTGCCACCTTACATCTATATCCACAGAGTGCAACTTTACATCAGTGCCCCCTTACATCACAGCCCCGAGAGTGTTAGCTTACAGCAGTGCCCCCTAAACACACATTTTCATTTTGGTTCTTGGTGTGGTGGGCAGCTGGCAATAAATGTTTTTTTTTTTTTTAAATCCACTTAGCGCCGGATCTGAACTGTGGGTGCGCATTTTGGAGCCAGCCACATGGTAAACTGCTGAGCTCGGCTTCAGATTGTTCAGTGGGGCATGTGAATAAAAACCAGACCCAATGTGCGCTATGATGTCACCATGCAGGCACACACATAGACCCTCCCCACTGCTTGATCCAAGGTTCTGTTCGGCAGTTCACAATTCGCCTGGCTCTGGAACTGTGCATGCACAGTTAGAGCAGCTTCCCACTAGAAGTCTATGGGAAAGCGCAACTAACCTGCACCAAACCCTCTGGTTCAATGTGCTTTGCCTAAAGCACAGCCGGGCCACACCGGAGTATTGTGAATCCACCCTTAAAAGCTGGCAGCAAGTGAATTTTTTATGGGCACTTTTCCCCTGTCTATAGACATTTATGGATGGTTGGCAGCACAGCTGCTAATCAAGCAGTCTTTTTCCGAAAAGTCAGTAGACTGACTTCTGTTGAGCGTCAGTGGGCACACACAGATCATACAGTACACACACACACACAGACACACAGAGTATATACACACTCACAACTGTATCTTTATCTAAATGTCAGCCTGATCTAACACATTGCTGCTGTTGCCTCCCTAACTCTTGGCACACTGTGATTTCCTACAGGAGAAGCAGGCAGTGCAGTTGTCTTTGCACTTAAAAATTGATCTGACAGCCTCACAGTCAGGGGCCCAGCTAGATGGAGCACAGCCTCACCCCCCTCCTGTGTGCCCACCAAAGTAAGCCACTGACTAGATTACATATGCTTAGCCCAGTTTACAATCTACTAGTAGACTGAAGTCTGTCCCATATTACAACTTATTTCCACTCCTCTCTCTCTTGCTCGCTCCAGCTGCTGGCACATACTGTTGTAAAGTCAAACAAGTCAGGCTGGGGAAGGCGCAGGTACAGTGTGTTTCCATTTGCTCAGAAGGCAGTTGAGAGGCAGGGCTACTGTAGACTTTGCATTTTTACAGACACCTGTTACATATTTATGGACAAATGTAAAAATTATGGATTTCTACAAACTGTCTGTGAATTTACAGATGGTTGGTAAGTTGCTAACAGCTTAGTAAATATTTTTGCTTCCAATTATTAAAGATGGGGAACCCATGCCATTAGGGACACATACGAGGTGGTATCAAAAGACATTATCCTGTGTACATCGGGACGGTACCCCCTTTACAGCTAGCTGACACAGGATCCCAGAACCTCTTCCGGAGTGGGCCCCTCTAACTTCAGGCAGACCCCCAGGGGCAATCCTTAGTACTCACAACCTGTGTAGGCTTTCCTAGGACTGGATCCCTCCCTCTCTCCACAGGCTTTCGGCACACCGGATCCCCTCAGCTCACTCAGCACTCTCTGGACACTCAGGCGGCACCCCGAGACATCCACCTTCCTCCTTCCTGGGACTCTGTTCCCGCCACGCACTTCCCCCCAAACTTATACCCACTCCCAGAATCCTTTGCAGCATAATCTGCCCTCTGGGGTAGTTACAAGCTGGGATGTGTCCCCTGATTAGGCTTCCCACACTGTCCTATGAGCAGTGTTGGGGTAGTTACTCAAAAAATGTAACTAGTTACTAGTTACTTCTGTAAATTGTAATGAGATTACTTTACTAGTTACTGCATTTGAAAAGTAACTTCACTACTTATTACTTTACCTTCCTCTTTCTTAATTGACCGTGTAGAAGAAGATACATGACACTCTTTCTGCATAGAGTTTATTGTATAAACACAGGCTTTGGGAAACATGAGAACAAAACCTGAAAAAACAGAATAAAACATAAAGTGCAACAAAAAGTCATATACTTCATCCCTCTCTATTCTTCGAAATAACGATTGCATCGCACGGCTTGGGTAATGCAGGAAAGTGCGTTCCTATAGCCTAGTAAAGTAGTGTAGTTACTTCCTATACCCTAGTAAAGTAGTGTAGTTACTTCCTATAGCCTAGTAAAGTAGTGTAGTTACCAGTATTAGTATTGTAACTAGTTACTTTACTTAGTTACCAAAAAAAGTAATGTAGTTACTGTAATCAGTTACTTTGTAACTAGTTACCCCCAACACTGCCTATGAGAAGCCTCTCACAGTAGCCAGTGGGGATACTTCTCCCGTCAGCAGGCACATCTGGAAGCCCTGAATTTATTTTTTTTTGCACATGAACACTTTAATGAATAATTTTTATGATTGTTATTTATATTTTTTTGTAAGGGCAAGCGCTGTTATTAATATATTTTATATGGAGAACGTTGTTTGCTTAACACGTTTTAGTGAGGACTTCCTGTTGCTGCTCTGATAAAATTCACACATTCAATGTCCAAGATAACAATAAAGCCACTGCACAACCTAAATTAACTACACAAAAAAGAATAATACTATATAAGGCCAGTTACTGTATTCTGATGCTTATCATATGCCTTTATCTATCAAATATGTAATTCACCAAAACCACAAAGATTACTAACCATATACTGTAATTATCTTCACCATTTGTTTTTTCTGGACCATCTGCAGACATCTCAAGTCTCCCGCAAGTCGCTGGAGACTCCCGCTTTCCGCCCTGAGCTCACGGACACCCGCGAGCTCAGGGCGATATCCCGACTGTGTGTGTGAGTCAGATGACTCATCGATGCAGGCAGAAGAGTGCCTGTGTCAGAAAGCCTGCACGGAGCCGAAGTAGATCCGGCTCACAGGCGGAGTGATATGAGTCATGCATTCCGCCTGTGGGAGGAGCTGCAGAGAGCAAGCAGAGGCTTTGCTCTCTACTACAGCCACATCGTCTACTCCAGGAGGCATTTTGGCGCGCGGGGGACCAATCATCGTGACACCCCACTCTGTGACAGACACAGTGACCTAACCTAAGAGCAGCACCAGAGAGCCAGCACCTGAGACCAGTACCAGCAAATGACCAGCACCTATGACCAGCGCCAGTACCAGTGACCAGGCCAGCACCAGTGACCAGCACCAGTGACCAGGCCAGTACCAGCACCAGTGACCAGGCCAGTACCAGCACCAGTACCAGCACCAGTACCAGTGACCAGGCCAGTACCAGCACCAGTGACCAGGCCAGTACCAGCACCAGTGACCAGTACCAGTGACCAGGCCAGTACCAGCACCAGTGACCAGGCCAGTACCAGCACCAGTACCAGCACCAGTGACCAGGCTGAGCTGGTGTGTCTTTAAAGCCATACCTTGTGTCACTATTGTTTAAAGTAATACTGAAGTCTAATTGTTTTAACCCTAATGCATTCTCTACATTAGGGTAAAAATGCCCCAGTAACATAACATAGGTTCCTGCTGTTGTCAGTCAATCACCTGTGAGAAGGGAGCAGGGTTGTGGCTTTCAATGGACACACACAACTGGATATGGGACCCAATAGAATCATGCATGCCCGGCTGCCTTCTTAGCACCCAGCTTGTTTTAGGAGGCACCCAAAGAAGGGGAGCAGCCTACAGTACACTTTTTATTTAAAAAAAAAAAAAAAACATCCTTTTTCAAAGTTCCCTAGCAGCCTGCATTTACCATACAACTCTCATACAACTTTTTAAGATGAAAAGAAGGGACACCTGTTAGTACAAAGCAAGCACTACTTAGGCATCTTCACACTTGTGCGACTTTTCCTGCGACTTGGGACTGAAAAGTCACATGACAAGTTGTACTCCAAGATTTCCAATGAGTACCGTTCATACGTGTGCGACTTCAAGTCCCAACGCCTTCAAAGTAGTCCCTGCACTACTTTGGTCTGACTTTGGTGCGTTTTGAGGTCCTTAGACCTCAGGATTACACAGGCATTGCTTCAAGTCGAGTCAAAATTGCAGAAAAAAATTGTGGCAAAATTGCACGACTTTTAGGTGGCGCAAGTGTGAAAGGGGCCTTAAAGTGATATTAAAGTCTTGGCTTTTTTTGATTAAAAATAACAAACATGTTATATTTACCTGCTCTATGCAGTAGTTTTGCACAGAACAGCCTGGATCCTTCTCATTGACTCACTAAATTTGACAGCCAAGTCTCTCGTGCAACATCGCTGGATCTAGAGGGGGCTCAGGTAAGTATTAGGGGGACTGAGGGGGGCTGCTGCACACAGAGGGTTTTTCATTTTAATGCATAGAATGCATTAAGATAAAAAACCTTCTGAATTTAAAACCACTTTAACTGCTTAACGACCTCCTGTCACAGTTATACTGTGGCAGGCAGCTGCTCCTGCGCGAACTGCCATAGGTACACGTCGGTCGCGCGCAGGCAGCTAGGGGGCGAGTGCGTGCCACTGCTGGCGTGCTCCCGCCCCCGCTCATCAGCGGGGAAGCCGATGCACGAGCCAGGCGGCACCACCTGACACCCGCAATCGTTCCCCGCTGAGAGAGAAGAACGATCAGCTGTTGTAAACACAGATGACCGTTCTTCTCCCTGGAATGATCACAGAGCTCCTGTGATCCTTCTATATAGGAACACAGGTCTCTGTGATCATTTCACAAGCTACGCCCCCCAGAGCTAGAAACATGCCCCTAGGTACACATTTAACCCCTTGATAACCCACAGTGTTATCCCCTTCCCTGCCAGTGTCATTATTACAGTGACAGTGCATATTTTTAGCACTGATTACTGTAGTAATGTCACTGATCCCCCCAAAAGTGTCAAAAATGTCAGTCAGGGGTCTGATCTGTCCGCCGCAATGTCGCAGTCCCGCAAAAAATCACAGATCTCCGCCATTACTAGTAAAAAAAAAAAACAATAAAAATTACATAAATCTTTCCCGTAGTTAGTAGACGCGATAACTTTTGCGCAAACCAATCAAAATACTCTCATTGCGATTTTTTACCAAAAATAGGTAGCAGAAAATAAATTGGCTTAAAATGTTAAAAAATTTTGATTTTTAAATTTTTTTTTGGGAATGTTATATAGCAGAATGTGAAAAATATTGTTTTTTTTTTTTCAGAATAGTCACTTTTTTTTGTTTATAGCGCAAAAATAAAAATCGCACAGGTGATCAAGTACCACCAAAAGAAAGCTCTATTTGTGGGAAAAAATGGACATCAATTTTATTTAGGAACAGCTTCACACGACCGCGCAATTGTCCGTTAAAGCAACGCAGTGCCGAATCGCAAAATATGGCCTGGTCATCAACCTCCCTGGCGGTATGATTCTGTCAGGAATTATGTACCAAAAGCGGTACAATTTTTTGCATGGAAATTTGGCGTTATATATTAAAGGCCTACAATTCTTAGTAATTACTGACTTAAAACTTACCAAAACAAGAGTCTAGTAGACATCCCAGATGTGATAAATTTGAAACACAAACACATGAATTATAATCTAATCAATAATAGAATTTTATTCAATAATGCAATGAAAAATAATGAAATTTTTCAAACAAAGAAATTCAATACACATCCTGAGTGTGAAACAGTTTGAAGCATGGAACTAGACAAAGTCCAACGTTGCAATCTGGACAATAGTACCTTGTTTCCTTTCGGACTTTTCTTCCATTGCCATCCTTCTTAGAAGAGCAAACGACGCACATCCTGGTAGGCGCTAACTTTCTTGGTGTGGGCGGTACAAAGTCCACAAAATGACGGCCTGTCAGGCGTTCTGGATTGCCAACGTCAACAGCGCGTCGTCCGGGTCTGTTAGCAGATACTGATGGCGTCGGGTGGTTGACAAAAATCTGCTCAGCCACCTTCCAGATAAAGTCAGAATGAACCAGCGGTATGGTAGTGTTTGCTTTGTAAAGGATATAGGCGTTCCAAAGGCACTGTTTAAGGAGATGCCTGAAAATCTTTTTGTAGTACTTTTTTTGTTGCTTCCACATCGCCGGGTAAAATGTCATTGCCTGATCGGCTCGGTCGACACCTCCCATCGTGTGATTATAGTCGATCACGACTTGCGGCTTCAGCAAATCTGTTCCGTGTTTTGTGAGGACCATGGCAGTGGAGGTTCTGTGCATGGTGCTCATGAGACACACGTCCTTTTTGTCTCGCCACCACATTTCCATCATTTTACCATTTTGAAAGGCAACCATCTCTCCTTTTTTTAGCTTTTTCCTGCTAAACATTGATGGCATGTCACGCCGGTTTGGCCTAACAGTACCATACCCATCAGTTTTGTTTAGGAGCAAAACCTCATAAAGTTCCGGAGAGGTGTAAAAGTTATCTGTTGTCACGCAATATCCCTGGTTCAGCAGTGGGTCCAGCAGTGAAAGGACAGAGGATGTGGCCATCCCATAGCTGCTGTACCTGGGATTGAACTTGGTACCTTTCCCGGTGTAAATTATAGCATTCCATATACAGTATATACTGTGGACGACTCACAGAGCATATAAAATTTGATCCCAAACCGCGCTCTTTTGGATGCAATAAATTGTATCCAGCGTCCCTTGTAGGCCATCAGACTTTCGTCCACACTGACATCCCTTTCTGGCACATAGGTCAGCTGGAAGTTGGTGACAATCATTTGGCACACCTCCCAGATTTTTTTGAGTTTGGGCGCAGGATGCGTGGCCTCATCAAACTCTTCGTTGTTGGCGAAATGTACATTTTTCATGATCAGTGAAAAACGATATTCGGACATCACTGTGCCAAAAAATGGAGTGGCCAGCATCTTATTGGTGGTCCAATACCATTTCTGGAGCGGTTTCCCCACCACCCCCTGAAGGATGATGAGTCCCAGAAACTTCCAGATGTCCTCTTTACTGACCGGTTCCCATTTTCTAGATCAGGAAAATCTGGCACGCAGCGTAGCGGATTGCTGCTCATGGTAGCGGTTGGTTTCAGTGACTTTTAGAATTACTTCCACAGTTAGAAATAACTTCAGGCACGCCAGAGGGTTGTCACTCTCCACATCAACCTTCATCCCAGGAAATCCAGTGAATCGGAATCTCGGGGCCGCTGCCTGGTCCGCATCGCTGTTTAGAGGGCACCAAGTGCGCACATCACTTAAGTCAGGTGCAGGATCATCGGCGTCACTTTCTGCATCAGTGTCGGTGTCAGAGTCAGATGACAAATCTCCCCACGACTCACTGTCACTCTGTTCTGCGAGCAGCTCCGTGTTGCTGCCGCTGTCGCAGTCGCTCATCTCATCCAAAAGCGCATATGTAGGACAGCGCTTTTTTGATGCCATTTTCAAATGATTTTTTTTGCTCACAAATGACAATGGCAAGGGGCACTAAAAGGGCACTGTGTCTTTTACCAAAGTGATACAGTGTAATCCTCTCAGATTACACTGTATCACCTCCTTTTTATATGTTTGTGTTGGTGCAACATTTGAATTTCCCTCCCTAGTACCGCTCCCATGCAGCATTGCTGCTGCAGGGAACGGAACCAGGAAGTCATCATACCGACGGACGAGGGGTGGGGATCTCGGCTGGCAATCACAGCAATGGGAGATCATCGCTGGATCGCCAGGAGAAGGTAAGTGATACCGCTGCTCGCTCTGCCCATCCACCCCTAGCGTGACTCGGGTATACCGATAATAGCAGGAAAAATCCACCCCGAGTCACGCTCGGTGATACCGCTAAGCAGGTTAAGGGGGCAAATCCTTCCAGTCCAGAAGTGGTTAAAGACATGGTCCCACTTTTGCAAACAATAAATGGGCAAAAAAATAATTGCTTAAACCCACAAGTGTTTTTGGAGCACTTCTTTACATCTATAACGGTTTACTAATAGAGGCAATGTTTTTTAACTTGAAGGGGTTGTAAAGCCTCTTTTTTTTAAAAATGTTTTTTAATAAAAATAACAAGCATGCCTATACTTACCTGCTCTGAGCAATTGTTCTGCACAGAGAAACCCCGATCCTCTTCTTCCTAAAGTGGTTGTAAACTCTGTTACACCACTTGTACCTACAGGTAAGCCTATAATAAGGCTTACCTGTAGGTACTGTGAATATCTCCTAACCATGCACAGTTTAGGAGATATTGAGAGTGCATGCAGCCGATGACGTCATTGGCGCATGCACTCTGAAGGCTCGGCTTACCATGTCGGACATTCAGAGCCCTTGCCGCAAACAGACGGCTCCCGTGCACATTCGGGGGAGTGACATCACAGGGTCAAAGGCTGCAAACCATGAAGAAACACCGGGGAAGATGTCAGCTGTCTCAGCGGTGAGCTGATGCTGCTGAAAGGGCTTTGTTATAAGGTAAGTATTTCAAAATTAACTAGTATGTGATGCATACTAGCTCATTATGGCTTTGTCTTACTATTTTTTATATTTTCTTTGTCCGGGGGTTTACAACCTCTTTAATGCATAGAATGCATTAACGTGAAAAACCTTGAGCCACTCTTTACACCTCTAGGGCTCCCGCTGACTGCACTGACATGCACGACTTTTTGGACTCTGTTGACTTTCCCACTTTGACACCCGACCAGTTGGCGACCCTCGAGGCACCCATCTCTGTGGAAGAGATTGCAGCAGCCGTGTCCAAGTTCCCTAGGTCTAAGGCCCCCGGCCTGGACGGCCTCCCGATTGAATTTTTCTCCCAATATTCGGAACTCCTTTCTCCTAAATTATTGGCTTTGTTTCAATCTCTATTCAAAGATGCAACCCTACCCCCTTCTATGCGGGAGGCGCTAATTGTGCTCATTCCCAAGCCGGGCAAGGATGTACACGCCCCAGAGTCTTACCGTCCCATCTCTTTGCTCCCAGTGGACACTAAAATCCTTGCGAAAATTTTATCCCTCCGCCTTAACAAGGTGATCCTTTCACTCATACACTCGGACCAGGCCGGGTTCATGCCTGGGAGGAACACCTCATTTAACCTTCGCCGGTTATTTATGAATCTCCAGGCACGGCACGACGGAATGGGTGGCAGGGTGGTGGTCTCATTAGACACGGCTAAAGCATTTGACTCGGTAGAGTGGCCGTTTCTGTGGACCTGTCTGGACCGGTACGGCTTTGGACCTAATTTTATTAAGTGGGTCAAACTTCTATATAGCGCCCCGGTAGCTAGGGTCCTGGCAAATGGCTGGCAGTCGACCGCCTTCCCTTTATCCCGTGGCACTCGACAGGGGTGCCCCCTCTCCCCCCTGCTGTATGCCCTGGCCGCGGAACCTCTGGCGATGGCCATTAGAGCACATCCCGGGATTCGAGGTCTACGTAAGGGACCGTTGGAGGAGAAGATCAGCATGTATGCAGATGACACTTTGTTATATTTGGAAGACTCTCGGGAATCCCTACTCACGGCCCTTTCTTTAATTGAACGGTATGGACGATTCTCCGGTTTTCAGATAAACTGGGATAAGTCACAAATTCTCCCGCTTGACGAGAGCCCACAGGCAATCACCCCCGCAAGCCCAGCCCTACAGTGTGTATCCCGCATTAAATACTTAGGGATTCAAGTGACAGCTAACTCAGCAGATTATGTCCCGGATAACGTTCAACCCCTGTTCCCTCTGCTTAAGGCTAAAATTCAAGTATGGTCCAAATTACCTCTGGGAGTGATGGGTAGAGTCAATTTAATTAAAATGATTCTCCTTCCCAAAATACTTTATGTTGTATGGCACTCTCCTATTTACCTGCCACTCAAGCTGTTTAAGCAGATGGAATCACTCCTCAAGACCTTTGTTTGGGGTGCTAACCGGCACAAGATCTCCTGGCGCAAACTCAAGAATCCTACAAACCTAGGGGGATTGGCCCTGCCGGATTTTAATCTGTACTATCTGGCAGCTCAGTTGTCCCAGTTCTTTCACATAGATAAAACGGATAGAGAACGTTTTTTGACCCTGCTCTGCCCTGGGTGGGCTCATCCCCTCGGGGACCCCCTCATGGTTATCCTTAGGGGTGTCAGGGGCTCGCCGGAGCCCTTGTGCCCCAGATCTCTTCTATACCACTATTGTCGGATCTGGGAGGTGGTAGCGTCCAGGCTTCGGTGCCCTCCATTTCACACATTCACCCCTCTGTGGCATAACAGCGCATTACGCGAGTTCCTTTCCATCCCTGACCTGTCGATATGGAGCGGGAGGGGTATTCTTCTCCTTAGCCATATCTCCACGACCACTGGTCTGCGGTCTTACGAGGCCTTGCAGGACCAGTTTGCGATCCAGGGCCCCATGCACTACAGATACTTACAGCTCTCCCATGCCTATAGATCTCAATTCCCTGATGGCCCTCCTGAGCTAGAATCGGTTACCACCCTTGAGATTGTTAAAAGTACAGCACCCAGTCACCTTATTTCCATGTTCTACTCTGAACTTCACACACCTTCCTCGACCACCTTGGCTTTTGCACTTAAGACCCGCTGGGAGCGCAGTGTGGGGGCCATGGAGGATGAGGAATGGGAGGATGCCCTGGAGACGTGCCGCAGAGTGTCGCCAAAACTGTCGGATCGCCTAACTCAGACCTTTATAATACACCAGGCTTATCTCACCCCACTTAGACTGTCCAAATATCACCCTGACTTGGTCCCTTCTTGTCCTATGTGTGGAGACCCTGACGCCTCCTTCTTTCATCTCTTGTGGAGCTGTCCCCAATTACAGACTTTATGGCAACAAGTAGTCACATTCCTCCATGACAAGATGGGGTCTCCTCTGCAACTCTCCCCTAAGGAGTGTCTCCTGGGGGTTTACCCAGATGGAGAAATGCCCAAATCCACTGTCATATTTCTTCAGGAAACTTTGTTTATAGTACGTAAACTGATAGCCAGGAGGTGGATGAGACCTACTCCTCCTACTCTAGGTTTGTGGATTAAGGAGGTTAATAGTGTCATCCCATTTCATAAACTTTTATATAAACATAGGGGGTGCCCTCAGAAGTTCAACAAGATTTGGGACAAATGGGTGCAGTGCCCTGATACGGCTCGGTAATGCAGTGGGTAACTATTCTATGTTGACCGCCCCTGGTAAATCAATATTTTCTGTTCGAGGGTTGGATCGACGGAGAGCCACTGACTACTGTTTTGTTTTTTACTATGTCTGTTCTGTCTCTCGGTGCTGATCATTTTGTATATTTGTATTTTTGTACCCCAATGTGTTATGAACCTGATTACAGCTTCAATGCACGGTTTATTTTTGTATTGTACCAAAATTTCAATAAACCTCACTGTTTTGAAAAAAAAGAAAAACCTTGAGCCGTTACAACCACTTCGATGAAAGATTTTATTGCGGTATAACACTTTTGGTAGTATAAGTTTCTGTGCATCACATTTCTAGTTATGCCTGGAATGCCTTCTGCCTGCTTTATTGGTTTCCTTGAATTAAAGTGATTGTAAAGTCTCATTTTTTTTTTTTAATATCAAACATTTTATACTTACCTGCCCTGTGAAGTGAAGTTTTGCCTAGGGCAGCCCCAATCCTCCTCTTCTCAGGTCCCTCTTGGCTGCTCCTTGCCCCTCCCTACAGTTGAGTGCCCTCACAGCAAGCAGCTTGCTATGGGGGCACCCGAGCCGAGCTGCAGCTCTGTGTGTCCATTCAGACACTGAGCTGCCGTTCGGCCCTGCCCCCTCTCTCTCCTGATTGGCTGATTGGCTTTGATTGACAGCTGTGGGAGCCAATGACGCCGCTGCTGTGTCTCAGCCAATTAGGAGGGAGAGTCCCAGACAGCCGAGGAACTCGTGGACATCGATGGACGGAGATTAAGTATTAAGGGGTGCTGGGGAGGCTGCTACACACAGAAGGTTTTTTATCTTAATGCATAGAGCATTAGGCCCAGTTCACATGTAGGCGTTTTGGGGCGTTTTTGGGGAGTTTTTCTGCTCTAGGATCAGCTCTCAAAACGCCCAACAAGACAAATCCTATTCATTTCAATGGCCCCTGTTCACATCTGAGCGTTTTGATGCTGTGAGCAAAATGCCCAACGCTCAAAAAAGTACATGAGCTTCTTTTTGGGCAGATTATAGGCGTTTTCCATTGGTCTCTATTCAATCAAAAAACGCCTGCACAAAAAACGCCTGTAAAAACGCCTGCAAATCGCGGTAAAAATCGCAGTAAAATCGCGGTAAAAAACGTGCAAAAACGCTACGCTCAGGTGTGAATGTAGCCTTAGGTAAATCTAACCCCTTTAGGGTGCTTAGTCTTTTAGATAGACCTATGCATTTGATAAGCATAATGTGCATAATATTGTTAAGACTGTTAAAAAAGACCTCTTAGTAACTATGGATGAATTTATTTTTCATCAGTTTAAATGAATCTTGCAATTTACAGCTATAGTAGAAGGCTTTCAAAAAACATATTTTTTTTTTTTTTACATTAGTAATTAGCTTCTTTCCAGTAACTCCACCAAGGCTCAGATGATGTCAGCTGTCAGCTGCAGGCATAAGAAAGCATTTCCTCAGTCTCCAATTTTCAGCCTTTACTTTGGCATCAACAGTGTAACTTTGCAGCAATTCAGAAGGTTGCAGCAAGGGCTGATGTTTTCACATTTGTGAAAATAGCCAATAACTACATTTCCATGACAATGTCCTTTCCAGTGGCGGCCGGCTGATAGGGGGCGCAGGGGCGCCGCCCCCCCAAAAAAAAAAGAAAAAGAAAAAAAAAGATTAAAAGGGGGCGCCCGCCTCATTGGTGCCTATGGGGGGTGGGGTTTTCCACCCGCAGAGGTGCCGAGAGGCGGCCTTCTGGGGCGTAACTGTAGCGCAGAGCACTGCGATACACCCACCCCCTTTTGGAGCCCGCTCCATTGGTGCCTATGGGGGATGGGGTTTTCCACCCGCAGAGGCGCCGATTGGCGGCCTTCTGGGGCGTAACTGTAGCGCAGAGCACGGCGCTACACCACCCCCCTTTTGTGATGTCTTGGATCATGATTGGTCCAGACTCCAGCCTGGACCAATCATGATTCAGGACATCCATGCTGACCTCGTTGGGGGCGGTGACGGTGCGTGCATCAGTCACTCACCGTCACCGCCCGGTCAGCTTCCCGCCGCCGCAGAAGAGGAGTCGCGAGGAGGGGAGAAGCCGCCGACGCCGCTCTGCAAGATCCGATCGAGGAGTCGCGAGGAGGGGAGAAGATCCGATCGGCAAAAGAGCTGCCCGCAGTGCCGGAGAAGTCGGGGTGTCCAGTGTCGGCGAGCACCATGTGGGGGAGCTGTCCCTCTTGACCCAGGAGCGACGTGTCTCCCGTCTTCAGCAGCCCACAGCACAGCAGTCTGTCCGGTCAGGTGAGCCAGCCCAAGAGCAGGTAAGTGACATGACCTGTGACATGACCTATGACCTGACCTGTGACATGACCTATGACCTGACCTGTGACATGACCTGTGACATGACCTATGACCTGACCTGTGACATGACCTGTGACATGACCTGTGACATGACTGTAACATGACCTGTGACATGACCTGTGACATGACTGTGACATGACCTGTGACATGACTGTGACCTGACCTGTGACATGACCTGTGACATGACTGTAACATGACCTGTGACATAACTGTGAAATGACCTGTGACATGACCTGTGACATGACTGTAACATGACCTGTGACATGACCTGTGACATGACTGTGACATGACCTGTGACATGACTGTGACATGACCTGTGACATGACCTGTGACATGACCTGTGACATGACCTGACATGACTGTAACATGACCTGTGACATGACTGTGACATGACCTGTGACATGACCTGTGACCTGACCTATGACCTGACCTGTGACCTGACCTGTGACATGACCTGTGACATGACCTGTGACATGACCTGTGACATGACCTGTGACATGACTGTAACATGACCTGTGACATGACCTGTGACATGACTGTGACATGACCTGTGACATGACTGTGACCTGACCTGTGACATGACCTGTGACATGACTGTAACATGACCTGTGACATAACTGTGAAATGACCTGTGACATGACCTGTGACATGACTGTAACATGACCTGTGACATGACCTGTGACATGACTGTGACATGACCTGTGACATGACTGTGACATGACCTGTGACATGACCTGTGACATGACCTGTGACATGACCTGACATGACTGTAACATGACCTGTGACATGACTGTGACATGACCTGTGACATGACCTGTGACATGACCTGTGACCTGACCTGACATGACTGTAACATGACCTGTGACATGACTGTAACATGACCTGTGACATGACCTGTGACATGACCTGTGATATGACTGTGACATGACCTGTGACCTGACCTGACGTGACTGTAACATGACCTGTGACATGACTGTGACATGACCTGTGACCTGACCTGTGACATGACCTGTGACATGACCTGTGACATGACTGTGACATGACTGTGACATGACCTGTGACATGACTGTAACATGACCTGTGACATGACCTGTGACATGACTGTGACATGACCTGTGACATGACTGTGACATGACCTGTGACATGACCTGTGACATGACCTGTGACATGACCTGTGACATGACCTGTGACATGACCTGACATGACTGTAACATGACCTGTGACATGACCTGTGACATGACCTGTGACATGACCTGTGACCTGACCTGACATGACTGTAACATGATCTGTGACATGACTGTAACATGACCTGTGACATGACCTGTGATATGACTGTGACATGACCTGTGACCTGACCTGACGTGACTGTAACATGACCTGTGACATGACTGTGACATGACCTGTGACCTGACCTGTGACATGACCTGTGACATGACCTGTGACATGACCTGTGACATGACTGTAACATGACCTGTGACATGACTGTGACATGACTGTGACATGACCTGTGACCTGACATGACTGTAACATGACCTGTGACATGACCTGTGACATGACCTGTGACATGACCTGTGACATGACCTGTGACCTCACCTGACATGACTGTAACATGACCTGTGACATGACTGTGACATGACCTGTGACCTGACCTGACATGACTGTAACATGACCTGTGACATGACTGTGACATGGCCTGTGACATGACCTGACCTGTGACCTGACCTGTGACATGACTATAACATGACCTATGACCTGACCTGTGACATGACCTGTGACATGACTGTGACATGACCTGTGACCTGACCTGTGACATGACCTGTGACATGACCTGACTGTAACATGACCTGTGACTTGACCTGTGACTTGACCTGTGACCTGACCTGTGACCTGACCTGTGACATGACTGTGACATGACCTGTGACATGACCTGTGACTTGACCTGTGACTTGACCTGTGACCTGACCTGTGACATGACTGTAACATGACCTGTGACCTGACCTGTGACATGACCTGACCTGTGACATGACTGTGACATGTGTGACATGACTGTGGTCAGGTGGTCACTGTGCATTAATGGGGACATGCTGGTCAGGTCACTGTGCATAGATGGGGGGACATGCTGGTCAGGTCACTGTGCATTAATGGGGACATGCTGGTCAGGTCACTGTGCATTGATGGGGACATGCTGGTCAGGTGGTCACTGTGCATTGATGGGGACATGCTGGTTAGGTGGTCACTATGCATTGATGGGGACATGCTGGTCAGGTGGTCACTGAGCATTAATGGGGACATGCTGGTCAGGTGGTCACTGTGCATTAATGGGGACATGCTGGTCAGGTGGTCACTGTGCATTAATGGGGACATGCTGGTCAGGTGGTCACTGTGCATTAATGGGGGACATGCTGGTCAGGTCACTGTGCATTAATGGGGACATGCTGGTCAGGTCACTGTGCATTAATGGGGACATGCTGGTCAGGTCACTGTGCATGGATGGGGGACATGCTGGTCAGGTCACTGTGCATTGATGGGGACATGCTGGTCAGGTCACTGTGCATTGATGGGGACATGCTGGTCAGGTGGTCACTGTGCATTGATGGGGACATGCTGGTCAGGTGGTCACTATGCATTGATGGGGACATGCTGGTCAGGTGGTCACTGTGCATTAATGGGGACATGCTGGTCAGGTGGTCACTGTGCATTAATGGGGACATGCTGGTCAGGTCACTGTGCATGGATGGGGGACATGCTGGTCAGGTGGTCACTGTGCATTAATGGGGACATGCTGGTCAGGTCACTGTGCATTAATGGGGACATGCTGGTCAGGTCACTGTGCATTGATGGGGACATGCTGGTCAGGTGGTCACTGTGCATTGATGGGGACATGCTGGTCAGGTCACTGTGCATTAATGGGGACATGCTGGTCAGGAGGTCACTGTGCATTAATGGGGACATGCTGGTCAGGTCACTGTGCATTGATGGGGACATGCTGGTCAGGTGGTCACTGTGCATTGATTAGGACATGCTGGTCAGGTCACTGTGCATTAAATGGGGACATGCTGGTCAGGTGGTCACTGTGCATTGATGGGGACATGCTGGTCAGGTGGTCACTGTGCATTAATGGGGACATGCTGGTCAGGTGGTCACTGTGCATTAATGGGGACATGCTGGTCAGGTGGTCACTGTGCATTGATGGGGACATGCTGGTCAGGTCACTGTGCATTGATGGGGGACATGCTGGTCAGTTCACTGTGCATTAATGGGGACATGCTGGTCAGGTCACTGTGCATTAAATGGGGACATGCTGGTCAGGTCACTGTGCATTGATGGGACATGCTGGTCAGGTCACTGTGCATTGATGGGGACATGCTGGTCAGGTCACTGTGCATTGATGGGGACATGCTGGTCAGGTGGTCACTGAGCATTAATGGGGAAATGCTGGTCAGGTGGTCACTGTGCATTAATGGGGACATGCTGGTCAGGTGGTCACTGTGCATTAATGGGGACATGCTGGTCAGGTCACTGTGCATGAATGGGGGACATGCTGGTCAGGTCACTGTGCATTAATGGGGACATGCTGGTCAGGTCACTGTGCATTAATGGGGACATGCTGGTCAGGTCACTGTGCATGGATGGGGGACATGCTGGTCAGGTCACTGTGCATTAATGGGGACATGCTGGTCAGGTCACTGTGCATTAATGGGGACATGCTGGTCAGGTCACTGTGCATTAATGGGACATGCTGGTCAGGTCACTGTGCATTGATGGGGACATGCTGGTCAGGTGGTCACTGTGCATTGATGGGGACATGCTGGTCAGGTGGTCACTATGCATTGATGGGGACATGCTGGTCAGGTGGTCACTGCGCATTAATGGGGACATGCTGGTCAGGTGGTCACTGTGCATTAATGGGGACATGCTGGTCAGGTCACTGTGCATGGATGGGGGACATGCTGGTCAGGTGGTCACTGAGCATTAATGGGGACATGCTGGTCAGGTCACTGTGCATTAATGGGGAGATGCTGGTCAGGTCACTGTGCATTGATGGGGCATGCTGGTCAGGTGGTCACTGTGCATTGATGGGGACATGCTGGTCAGGTCACTGTGCATTAATGGGGACATGCTGGTCAGCTCACTGTGCATTAAATGGGGACATGCTGGTCAGGTGGTCACTGTGCATTGATGGGGACATGCTGGTCAGGTGGTCACTGTGCATTAATGGGGACATGCTGGTCAGGTGGTCACTGTGCATAAATGGGGACATGCTGGCCAGGTCACTGTGCATTGATGGGGACATGCTGGTCAGGTGGTCACTGTGCATTGATGGGGACATTCTGGTCAGGTCACTGTGCATTAAATGGGGACATGCAGGTCAGGTGGTCACTGTGCATTGATGGGGACATGCTGGTCAGGTGGTCACTGTGCATTAATGGGGACATGCTGGTCAGGCGGTCACTGTGCATTAATGGGGACATGCTGGTCAGGTGGTCACTGTGCATTGATGGGGACATGCTGGTCAGGTCACTGAGCATTGAATGGGGACATGCTGGTCAGGTCACTGTGCATTGAATGGGGACATGCTGGTCAGGTCACTATGCATTAATGGGGACATGCTGGTCAGATCACTGTGCATTGATGGGGACATGCTGGTCAGGTCACTGTGCATTAATGGGGACATGCTGGTCAGGTCACTATGCATTAATGGGGACATGCTGGTCAGGTCACTGTGCATTGATGGGGACATGCTGGTCAGGTCACTATGCATTGATGGGGGACATGCTGGTCAGGTCACTGTGCATTGAATGGGGACATGCTGGTCAGGTCACTATGCATTGATGGGGACATGCTGGTCAGGTCACTGTGCATTGATGGGGACATGCTGGTCAGTGGTCACTGTGCATTGATGGGGACATGCTGGTCAGTGGTCACTGTGCATTGATGGGGGACATGCTGGTCAGGTCACTGTGCATTAATGGGGACATGCTGGTCAGGTCACTGTGCATTGATGGGGGACATGCTGGTCAGGTCACTGTGCATTGATGGGGGACATGCTGGTCAGGTCACTGTGCATTGATGGGGGACATGCTGGTCAGGTCACTGTGCATTGATGGGGGACAGGCTGGTCAATCTTGAACCAACTTAATGATTGTTTGTTAAGTCACGCAATTTTTTACAGCGTTTTTTTGCCGCAAAGCAATACCTATTATATTTTTTTTTTTGCGCCCCCCCCCCCAAAAATTTTGAGCACCAGCCGCCACTGGTCCTTTCTGAGGGCCTGTTTGGGCACACTAGGTGCATTGGGCCTGTGCTAGGGAGCCTCATTATATACAGTCAGCTCAGTTTACACCACTGTGATGAGGAGGTGTGCGCTGAAAAAAAAGTTCTGCAGGCAGCTAGGCCTTATACATTGCATACGTGCACTTAACATGTAAATATATCTGACGCTCAGTCCATCTTAATGTTAAACATCCAATCAAATGTGTGCATATTTATGGTATTATTATTGTGTGTTAATGTATTATAAAACATGTTACTGTTTGTAGTTTGAAGAATCTTTGCACTTCGAGAAAACCCTCACTTCTTACTGCCATTCGCAAACAATAAAATTGCTGCTGTAATGATTGGTAGTTAGTGATCATGTGATCCATTCTGGCTAGACTTGGGGATAGGGAATTTTAATTCTTGGTTAGAAAGAGGTACTTGTGGTTTGGTAATGACAATGTCATGTGCCTTACTCATTGATGTTAAATTGAAATTTACCATAAAAAAAGGCAGCATTTTTATTGCCGAAAAGATATACCATGTCTTCTTTTCTCAATCTTTTTGATTGCATGTGCAGCTCAGTTTACAATTTCAACATCTGCTGGGTGCCATACTGCTGTGAATGTAATCCCATAACATCCAATCAAAGTGGCCAAAAATCCAGAACTGGGAAAAAGACCAGGTAAACATGCCAGTGCCGGGGAGCTCACACGTCACATTACTTGTGGGGGTGTGGGCAAGTAAAATATTTTTTTTAGGTGTGAACTTCAATACCAGGATCACTTTAACATAGGCATGCAGATGCACATAGGTACCTATTCAAAAGACCATTTTGGTTATAAACTGTATGTTTATGATTTTTGCATTGATGGTAAAGCCATTACAGAATAAAAGCTCTGTTTAAAATTATTGTAAATGCTCGATTTTTTTATTTATTGACACAGAACTAGGCTCTACCCCCTCCCTCACTCCCTCCTAAATGCCTGTGATTGACAGCAACAGGAGCTACAGGTCTCCGAGCCAATGGGGGGGGGGGGGGGGGGAGACCAAAGAGAGCCTCTGCTCTGGGGCACAGTGCTCAGGGCCATCTTTAACACAGGGCAAATGGGGCAGCTGCCCCGAGCCCAGGCATTGTTGTGGGGCCCAAAGCAGCTGCCCCTTTAGTCTGCGCTGCCTGAAAATAGTTTATAAGTGGATTCAGGGGGGCCCAAGAAAATGTTTGTCCAGGGTCCAAACAATATTAAAGATGGCCCTGGGAGCGCTGGATCGAGATCAGGCTCAGGCAAGTAAAAGTGAGAGCTGGAGGTGGAGTTGCATGCAGAAGGCTTTTGACCCTAATTCAGGGAATGCATAAGGGTAAAAATCCTGCTGCCTTTAGAGCAGGGGTGGGCAACCTTAAAGAGGTGGAGAGCTACCTGAACAACATGGGAGAAGTCAAAGATCACCGGGCACCGTGTCGATCAGTGTCGCCTCACACTTGATTTAAACCTCCAATTGCCTTACTATCCTGTAGCAGGTGTGCTTTGCATGTCAAATCATGGGTTTAAATCAACATATCACCTTCTCTCCACCTGTCAAATACACTCAGATCACTTTTCAGAGGTGCAGCAGTGCCTGCTGCACTTGTGAATGAACCCTTAGTTGCAGTCAGCAGCGGCCCTCTTAGATCTCATTCACACATAAAGGTGGGGGGGGGGAGTCATAAAACCCTGCGGTTGAGTTACAGTTTTACTGCCCCAATCCCTACCCACTTTAGCTGTTGTTATAAATGTTATACTTACCTGCTCTGTACAGTGCTTTTGCGGTGATTTGGCCCCTCCCTCCTGCCAAGTGCCCCCACAGCAAGCAGCTTGCTATGGGGGCACCCAAGCAGGCTAGCTCCTGAGCTGCTGCTCGGTCTGTCCATTCAGCGCGGCTCGGCTCAGCTCCACCCCCACTCTCTCCTCATTGGCTCCCTGGCTGTGATTGACAGCAGCAGGAGCCAATGAGTAGTCAGAGAGAGCTGCTGCTCTCAGGCACAGTAGGCATAGAGAGATGCTGCTCTCATGCACACAGCTGGATTGAGATGGGGCTTAGGTAAGTATTAGGGGGCTGCTGCACACAGAAGGTTTTTTATGAATGCATAAAGGTAAAAAAACTTCAGCCTTTACAACCACTTTAAAACCACTTGCTGACCCTGGCTTTTTCTGACATTTGTTGTTTACATAGTTACATAGTAGGTAAGGTTGAAAAAAGACAATAGTCCATCCAGTTCAACCTATGTAGGTGTATGTGTGTCAGTGTCAATAATTATTTTCCATATCCCTGTATGTTGTGTTCTTTAACCACTTTAAGACCGTAAGATTTTTCTGCTTAAAGACCAGGCCCTATTTTGCGATTCGGCACTGCGTGACTTTAACAGACAGTTGCGCGGTCGTGCGACGCTGTACCCTAACAAAATTTATTTTTTTCCCCACAAATAGAGCTTTCTTTTGGTGGTATTTGATCACCTCTGCGATTTTTATTTTTTGCGCTATAAACAAAAAATAGCGACAATTTTGAAAAAAAAAAAAAACAATATTTTTCACATTCTGCTATATAAAAAAAAAAAGTAAAAATCTAATTTTTTAACATTTTAGGCCAATTTGTTTTCTGCTACATATTTTTGGTAAAAAAAATCGCAATAAGCATATTATTAAAGTTATTGCATTTACTAACTAACTAACAATTTATGTAATTTTTATTGGTTTTTTTTTTTTTTACTAGTAATGGTTGCAATCTGCGATTTTTAGCGGAACAGATCGGACCCCTAACTGACATTTTTGACACTTTTGGGGTACCAGTGACATTACTACAGTAATTAGTGCTAAAAATATGCACTGTTACTGTAATAATGACACTGGCAGGGAAGGTGTTAACCCTGTGGGTGATCAAGGGGTTAAGTGTAAGCCTAGGGGAGTGATTCTAACTGTGGGGGGTTGGGCTTGTGAGATGACCATAGAGACATGCGATCCTATATAGCAGGATCGCATGGTCTCTGTGATCATCTCAGGGAGAATGACGGACGGCTGTGTTTACAACAGCTGTCCGTCCTTCTCTGTCAGCAGGGAGAGATCATGAGTGGCTGGCGGCCATTGGAGCCACCTGTCACACGTACTGGCTCCCCAGCTGACAAACGGGGAGGGGAGCGTGCCAGCGGCGGCGCGCGCTCGCCCCCTAGCTCCTCCCAGGCGAGCGCTGTACATGTACGGGACTTTGCCTGGGAGAGCCAGCCTGCCGCAGTACATCTGCGGCGGATGGGGGTAAAGGGGTTAAGATGCACTTCCAAGAGTCTTTTAAAGATTTCAATGCTCTCCGTTGACACCAGTGTTAATTTTGGCTGCAAATTTCAATTTAGTTTTAGTCTTATGCCTCGTATACACGTGCCGATCGGCCGATTTTTGGCTTGTTAGTATGATGCTTCCGACAGCCCACAGCGCACTTTCGGCCGAAAAGAATCTGTCGCGCAAGCATTAAAATTTTTGTATGCCGACACCAGAGCGGCCGATTGTTCGCCAGTCAGTACAGAATTCGGCCGACAGACAGCAGATTTGCAAGACTGGGCATGCTCAGAAAAGAAAAAACACAGGGAAAGTGAACCATCACATGACATCACTTCTGCAGTCGGCTGTAGTCGGCGGACAAAATTCTTGTGCAGTCTTTTGCACTTTTCAACAGACACGACAGCCCGGGGACAAAAGACGGCCGATCGTTCGGCCGACGATCTGCACGTGTGTACAGGGCATTAGTCTTAGGACTAAACATTTTAGTTTTAGTCCCATTTTAGTCTCCTGCAAGTTTTTTAGTTTTAGTCGTATTTAGTCGACTAAAACGTCCTACATTTTAGTCGACTAAAACGTCCTACATTTTAGTCGACTAAAACGTCCTACATTTTAGTCGACTAAAACGACCTACGTTTTAGTCGACTAAAACTCATTTCAGTCATCTATAATAGAATGGGTGTAGTTCAATTGTAATTTGTAATGCATTATTTAAGCATTTCTCTACAATTTCCAAACTCATTATATACTACTGCTGGTCCTGGAGTGAAAAATCTAATATGTTATTATTTATGGTATTAAGCTTTGAGCATGCACCAGTGTTAATTTTGGCAGCAAATTTCGATTTAGTTTTAGTTATAGACTTAGTCTTTTGACTAAAATGCCATTTTAGTTTTAGTCGTATTTTAGTTATCTGAATTGTTTTAGTTTTAGTCATATTTTAGTCGACTAAAATTGTGTTAATTTAGTCGACGAAAAAGTTTTAGTCGGTTTTAGTCGACGAAATTAACACTGGTTGACACCACCACTTGTGGAAGAGAGTTTCACATGCTTACTGCCCTGATAGTAAAAAAAAAACATGAGCCGCTTAAGGTTAAACCGCTTCTCCTTCAATCTCATTGTGTGGCCCCGTGTTCTCTTACAATAGCTGATACTGAATAGCTTGGGATCAGCATTGAGGTATTTGTAAATTGCTATCATGTCCCCTCTCAAGCATCTCTTCTCCAACGAGAATACATTTAGTGCTTCTAGTTGCTCCTCATAATGGAGGTCCTCCAATCCCTTTATTAATTTAGTTGCTCTTCTTTGGACTCTCTCAAACTCCAGAACATTCCTTCTGAGGACTGGTGGCCAGAACTGGAATGGAGTACTCCAGAGGTGGCCTAACCAGGCTTTTATATAGTGGCAGGATTATAGTTTTATCTCTGGAATACATCCCCTTTTTTATGCTTGCTAATATTCTGCCAGCTTTGGTAGCTGCAGCTTAACATTGCATGACATTGCTCAGTCTTCCACTAGGACCCCCAGATCTTCCGCCATCCTTGATTCCCCCAGAGGTTCTCCCCCTAGTGAGTAGTTTGCGTTTATGTTTTTAGCCCCTAAGCACAAGTATATTTACTGAGGCAGGGTGGCCCTCCTGCGCAAACCGATGTACGGGTAGTTCGGTCGCACGCGGGAAGTTGGGGTGGGGGCTCCCGCCCAGGAGCTCCCGCCCCCACTCGGCAGCTGGGAAGCCGATGCGTGTGTCAGGAGGCTCCGATTGCCGCCTGATACCCGTGAACGCTCCCCGCTGAGAGAGAAGGACGGTCGGCTGTTGTAAACACAGCCGACCGTCCTTGTCCCTGAAGTGATCATAGAGCCCATGGGATCCTTCTATTCAGGATCACATGTCTCTATGGTCATTTCACAAGCCACACCCCCCACAGTTAGAATCACTCCCCTAGGCTCACATTTAACCCATTGATCACCCATAGGGTTAAACCCTTCCCTGTCAGTGTCATTATTACAGTAACAGTGCATATTTTTATTACTGATTACTGTAGTAATGTCACTGGTATGCTCAAAAGTGTGTTACCAAAAATATGTAGCAGAAAACAAATTGGCCTAAAATGTTAAAAAATATTGATTTTTCATTTTTTTTTTTTTTTTGAGAATGTCCTATAGCAGAATGTGAAAAATATTGTTTTTTCTTTCCAAAATTGACGCTCTTTGTTTGTTTATAGCGCAAAAAAAAATAAAAAATTACACAGGTGATTAAATACCTCCAAAAGAAAGCTCTATTTGTGGAAAAAAAAAGCACGTAAATTTTATTTGGCTACAGCGTCGAACGACCACGCAATTGTCCATATAAGTAACGCAGTGCCGAATCACAAAATAGGGCCTGGTCATTAAGGGGGCAAATCCTTCTGGTCTTAAAGCGGAGTTCCGGCCACAAAAAAAAAATTTCAATGAACATAAACCCCTGGGACAGTCAGGGCTAGTGCATTCCACAATGGCTAGCCTCTGATCTGTCCCGGTTCGCACTTACCTTTTAGAAGAAATACTTACTTTTAAAATTTCTTCTCCAGCGCTGCCATCTCAGGTGTGGGCAGCTTGAAGCCAGCGCGATCCTCTTCCATCCTCTTCGGTCCCACGATGCACAGGCATGCCCAGAAGCTGTTTAGCAAGGTATGACGCGCCTGCACCGGAACTGACGTCGGGGCCGGGGCAGGCGTATTGATTCCTGGGAGCGATGACGTTCAGCTCCCAGGAATCATTGCAAAGCAGAAGTGACGGCGCGGGTCGTGCGGCCGAGGGAGGAAGTGGAAGAAAGGTGAGTATTTTTTTTCTGCAATTACAAGGTAAGTAAAAAAAAATAAAAAATCCTAACTACCCATTTCTTTTTCAGGTGAGCTATAGCAAGCGGATGGCCCAAAATCGACTATGTCGATTTTTGTGGCCAGAACTCCGCTTTAAAGTGGTTAAGCTGAGATATATGCCTGAGATCCAGCTGCCATCCTATTTATAGTTGGGCGGCACCTGCAGTGAGTGTATTGCAATCTTTTACACATGTCTATGCACTTTATGGACCATGTTCATTGTACTTTATTGCCAGCATTTTGCACATTGCCGGCGTTTGGTTCGTGTGAGTCCATGTTTTTTATTGTTTTTATTTTATTTTTTTATTGTTTTGCTTTTTAATAAATTTACTACACTATGAGAATTTATTCTCCACTCATGCTTCATGATTCATCCTGCTTGACTTCTTCTTTGATGGCTTCGTCCTGAATGTGTGAGAGTTCCATTGGTTTTGTCGATTCCTGCGGTGATTTCCAGAGGGACAACATATTCTTATTGCATTGCATATTTTGCTGTCCTATAATCTAGACAGCAATTATTTCTGGGCATTTTTACCATTCAGTGAAGGAAAGTCAACATGGGTGACACCTGAGATTACATCGAGCACTGGGAACCACAGCTTCTTTTCTTTTTCACTTGGACTTTTTTATGCACATTTGTTTTATTGCACATTTGAGACATCACTTATTTTGGATTCATTGCACTTGATTTGTGATTTGAGATATCATGTATTTTATTTTGATTTATATAGCGCTGCAACCTTTTATATATTAATACATGATATGGCAGACGTCAACGTGAATTGCCTTAATACAACCCTTTCATCCACTGGGCACTAGAATGGGTGAAAGAACGTGCATGCTTTTCTTTTTTTTTTTCTTTTTTTACGCACAAATGTGAATATAAACCTTATTAATAAACATCTCTAATTTGGTTCCTTTCGTTTTTTTTTTTTTTTTTTTTTCGTTTCGTTTTTTACACTTACAATTAAAAGTGTTTTCTTTTATCTGTTTATCAAATATTTGTTCGTTAAGTGCAAAAAAAAAAAAAAAAAAGTCCTGTAGCTTCCTGTGCTCTCTGCCTGTTCTACACTCTTATCTGTTACATGTTCTCAGCTATCTGTAATGACTCAACACATCCCCTTTATGTTGTAGGAAAGGGGAGAGAGGTGGTTATTGTAGTCCTGTCCTAAGGTGACAAAACTTCTTATCTATAGATACAAAACAGTCAGTGAGCAATGTCACCCTAGACCAGAAAATGTGTTACTGACCAAGATCACCAGGCGAAAATGAATGAAAAAAAAAGGCTTAAACAATAAAATGAATGCAGTCACCACATGGACTTGTAAACAGCAACATGCTACACTTTTGTTCACACCCCAGTGTTTTGTAGTTTGAAGCTTGAAGCTCCAAAATGCTGAAGGAGAAAAAATTAATTATTCTCTAAGAAGCCAAATGCCTGAAGTTCAAAAAATTTCTGGAGCTTTTTTTTGGTAGCTCAAATTGGGCAGATTTGTGCATTTTTGGCGCGTTTTTATTCCCAAAGAAATTGATGGAAGTGCGTGATTTGAGAATTTTTGTGCGATGGCATCGTGTGTTGTCGTGCGTTTTTGCGTGATTTTCTGCTCAAATGAAAAACTGTTAAAAAAAAAAATAGTAATATTAAATGAATAAAAAAATAAAAGTGAAATAAATACACAAACAAATCTAAAAATCATCATAAATGAATAATAAATACAACAAATTAATAATATTTAGTAATAAATAAAAATTAACACCTAACCTTAAAAAAATAAAATAAAGTAAATTATAATTAATACCAGTAATAATAATAATACAATAATAATAAACACCCAAACCCAAAAAAATATATTATTATTATTATTATTATTAATAATAATAATAACAAAAATAATAATAAAAAAATTAATAATGATAATAATAATATAGGAATATATAAAATACTATATGTATTATTATTATTATTTATATTATCATCATTAAAGCGGAGTTCCACCCGAAATTTATACTTACCTCCATCTTCTCGCTCCAGGTCACCTGAAAAACAAATGGATAATCGCAATTTTTTTTTTTTTTCACTTACCTTTTAGAGAAAATATACTCACCTTACTTCCTTCTTCCTCCCCTCGGCGGCCACGGCGATTCGTCACTTCCTGGCTTTTGCAATGATTCCTGGAAGCTGAACGTCATCGCTCCCAGGTATCATTGCGCCTGCACCGGCCCCGACGTCAGTTCCGGGGCGCGCGCGTCATTCCCTTCTAAACAGCTTCTGGGCATGCCCAGAAGCTGTGGAGGGATGACGCGCGCGACCCGGAAGTGACGTCGGGGCCGGTGCAGTGCATCGTGGGACCGAAGAAGGAGGAAGAGGACCGAAGAGGACGCGGAAGAGGATCGCGCTGGCTTCAAGCTGCCCACACCTGAGATGGCAGCGCTGGAGAAGACAATTTCAAGGTAAGTATTTCTCCTGAAAGGTAAGTGCAACCCGGGACAGATCAGAGGCTAGCCATTGTGGAATGTGCTAGCCCTGACTGTCCCGGGGGTATTTTTATAAAAAAATGTATAACTAGGGTGGAACTCCGCTTTAACATTATTATTTTATTTTTTGGAAGGGTTAGGGGTTAATTATTTATTTATTTATATATTATTACATAGTATTCATTTATTGCATTTATTTATTTATTTGTGTATTTATTTTACATGTATTTATTCATTTTTTTTTATTATTATTATTATTATTATTATTAGTAGTAGTAGTAGTAGGGGGTTAAACTTCATCACATATTCTGGGCTCACAGTGTACTACTGTTTGCAACTGTGTTCACATGTGAGAAAATTGTACTCTCTGTGTGACATGACCTCAGGGAGACCCATCAGAATTAAGGTACGTATGCTTTAAGAATAAACAATGACGGGAACGAAAAAAGGACTAGGGAGTTAGAAAGCAGGCGCTGGATTCTACATGTCTCAATGGGAGCGGGACCTCCAATCCCCAATAGATGTAGAGGACTGAAGTAAGGCTTAGAAGACAGTTGCAGAATGTTCTTTTAACTACTTAAGGACAAGAAGGTTTTACCCCCTTAATGACCAGGCCATTTTTTTCAATTTGGCACTGCATGAATTTAACTGTTAATTGCACAGTCATGCAATGCTGTACCAAGACAAAATTAATGCCCTTTTCCCCACAAAAAGAGCTTTCTTTTTGTGGTATTTGATCACCTCTGCATCTTTTTTTTTTTTTTTTTTGCGATATAAACTAAAAAAGACCGAACATTTTAAGAAAAAATTACACATTAAACTCAATTTTTTTTCATCCATTTAGTCCAAAATGTATTTAGCTACATGTCTTTGATAAAAAAAAATCTCAATATGCGTATATTTATTGGTTTGCGCAAAAGTTATAGCGTCTACAAACTATGGTGTATATACTGGAATTTAAGCAGCTTTTACTTTCTGACTGCTCTCATTTCTTGAAGTGCTTAAATGGCAGGGCAGTACAACACCCCCCCCCCCTCCCCCCGCCCCCTCCAGTTACCCATTTTTGGTAAAGTAGACCCCCTAAGGAATTTCCTGAGAGGCATGTTGAGCCCATTGAATATTTCATTTTTTTGTCACAGGTGTTTGAAAAATGACAAAACAAAAAAATATATATTTTTTTTCTTACACAAAGTTGTCAATGAAATGAAATGATATATTGCTCACGCATGCCATGGGTATATGTGGAATGACACCCCAAAATACATTCTGCTGCTTCTCCTGAGTATGGGGATACCCCATGTGTGAGACTTTTTGGCATTCTAGCTCTGTACAGGACCCCAAAAACCAATCACCGCCTTCAGGCTTTCTAAGGGCGTAAATTGTTGATTTCACTCCTGACTACCTATCACAGTTTCGGAGGCCATGAAATGCCAAGAAAGTACAAAATCCCTTCAAATGACCCATTTTCGGAAAGTAGACACCCTAAGCTATTTGCTGAGAGGCATGTTGAGTCCATGGAATATTTTTTGCTTTGCCACAAGTTTTCGGAAAATGACAAAATTTTTTTTTTACTACTTTCTGAAAAGGGGTCATTTGGGGGGGGGGGGGGGGGGTTGTGCTATCTTGAAAGCTTAAACTGAGAGCCACGGTCTGAGACAATGTTAATTGGTGCCCCATGGAGCCTGAAGACATATTTAACAAATAAAGCCACCAGTTTGTTAGCCTATGGAAGTTTTGGAAGCAGAAGAAAACGAGCCATCTTACTGAACCTGTCCACTACCATCTAGATCATGAAACATCCCTGGGACCGAGACAAGTCAGTAATAAAGTTCATAGATAAATGGGTCCAGGGACAGGTAGGTATCGGAAGAGGACATAGGAGACTGGAGGGCTTAGAGGTACTGCTCTTGCTTCTGGCACAAACTTCAGAGGTCTGGACGAAGGCTAACACATCCTGCCTAATCGATGGCCACCAGAGGTTGCAAGAGATAATCTCAAGTGTCTGGCTCAATCCCGGATGTGCTGCGGGTTTTCAATGCATGTACCTGCTGCAATACCTGCAAACTAAGAGCCAGGGGCACAAAAAGCATACCAGAGTGAGTGGAGGGAGGGGCCTCAGCCTGTGCAGTTAACAAGGCCTCAGAGATGTCAGTCTGGGTGAAAGCCAAAATCCTATCTTCAGGGATAATGGGTTGTGGAGGAAGCAGAGGAGGAGACTCTGATAAAAAGCTTTGAGACAAGGTGTCAGCCTTAATGTTTTTTGGCCCTGGTAGATAAGAGGTTGTTAAGTCAAATCTGGAGAAGGGCAATGACCGCCTGGCATGACATGAGTTCAGTCTTTTAGCAGAACGGATCTATTCAAGATTTTTGTGGCCAATCAGAACTATGAATGGATAGCGAGCTCCCTCCAGCCAATGTCTCCATTCCTCCAAAGATAGCTTTATTGCTAAAAGTTCTCTGTTGCCTATATCATAATTTCGCTTTGTTTCCACCTGAATGTTGGCCAGTGAATGGGGGAAGTATGGGCGCTGCAGAAGTGGTGGGCTCCCAATCAGGATTTGCAAGTGCATCAGTGAGGACACTATGGGCTCTACGGGCCTGTCTTCAAATTCTTGTGGGCTGTGGGACACTACTTGTGCTAGCTACACCACCAGCTTAAAACTGCACATATGGGACTTGCTACGTCACCAAGTGTTACTGCAGTGCTAATTTGACTATGACCAAGATGTACTAGGCCGCTGGTGCTTGCTGGTTCACCAGAAGGTTGAGCGGCACTAGTACCGAAATTCTGCTCCATACAAGAACTGTGCGATTGTTACACCTAAGCAACAGAAGAACGGATACGCTTGCCCTTAGGAGGAACCACTACTCCGTCGTCAGAGCTATCTTCCAGGGTGCCGCTGCTCTCTACAGGTTTGAATACTGAGCCTGATTCTGGCAGTGAGGTTTCCCCATCGCTCTCATCTGTCATGCTCAGAATTGTGTAGGCCTCTTCACTAGTGTACCTCTCTTTGGACATTTTGGCAAATAAATTTATAGGTACCTATTGTGACTTACAGGTAAAAAAAGCACCTGATTGTCAATGACTGAACCGCTACCAAAAAATGTAAATGCTAGTGCTAGCAGAGATCAGGCCTGACTCTTCTAATGCTGCAGTTTAGTGTGCTGTGTATTGGAAGGAACAGTAATCTGCTGATTCTGCATTTCTTGGGGGGATGGAGGGGCTAAACGCAAGTGCTGACAAGTGTCAGAGCTGATCTTGCTAACGCTGCATTTTGGGAATACTATACCTAACTATTGGGGACACTAGTATAGTTCTGATCTGATCAAAGCTATTGATCCGTTCAGACACTATATTAGTAATGGAGGTGTTTAGTGTGGTGTGTGTGTGTGTGTCACTGGCAATCAAAGGATTAAAATGTATTACATAATATGCGGCGGGCAACCTGACGCTGTCCTGGATTGAGGCTAACTAACGTTAACGCTAACTGATGTCAACTGAGATGCTAATACAGTGATCAGAAAAAAAAAACGGCTTGTGAAAACTGATATACAGCACTTCCGGGAATGCCCACTGGCGTGCGTTCCACAGATTCCAGGAAGTGACGTTACTGATTGTAGCGTAACCGGAAATACGTTGACGCGTATCACCCCACCTTCCAGGGCGTCATCAAAAGACATCCTGATGTCAATTGACGTCACTTCCTAGTATCCTTGGAACGCACGGCAGTCGGCGTTCCCGGAAGTGCTGTATATCGGTTTTCACAAGTCTTTTTTTTCTTCATGCTGTTCACTTCTGTAGGAATCCTCTGTAGGTAATATGATTGTGGGCCATTAAAATTGTCTTTTACGGACTTCACTATGTGGGCTATTGTTGCTATATGTTCTCTTTGAACTGCCTAAGATTCGTCATAAAGTGGTTACAGTGACAGAGTGCCATCCTCAAGGGGATCTTTTCGTTTTTGCATCAGTTTCAAGCCTATTTGACCCCCAGACTGAAATCACTTTCGGTGAGTGGGGGCACAGTAGGGGAGTGAAACACCCTGCACTGGCTGTTTGTTTTAAAGCACCCCAGTACTTTTTGAAGCACCTCAAGCACTATTTATTAAGTATATTGCACCTTTCATGGACTCTTTTCAGCACTGATTTCACTTTTAAAGAAATTGCACAATATATGGAATATATATTATTTTCAAGCAGTAGTGCACTTTTGTAATTAAATATTTTTTACACCAAATTGTGCACATGAGATATTATATTGTATGATCGTCATTGTTTATTGTTTTATTGCAAGCACTGTTTTTCGTTAGTCATTTGTGTCTAAATTTTTCACATGGTGAACAGCAGCTGCAATTAATTAAATTATTAATATCAAAACTAAAATCAAATTTAAAATAACATTTCACAGCAAACAAGTCTGCACTTTTAATTTAGCGTGGGTTTTAATTATCTAAATATGCTTGCTTCTGATTTCTTATGTTGTGTCAAAAAAACAATAAATACATTGAGACGGGAAACCGGAGCCGGGCTTTAACTTTCAAAAAAGTAAAATGATTAAAAGTGTTGAAGTATTAGTGCCACAGAGTGCTGTTATACTCTGTGAAGAAAGTGCACGGGTTGCAAGAAAAAAGAAAAAAAGGCTTGTGTCCCCTATCAACACAAGTGTAGGTGTGGTGAGCTGCAGGCAACATTTATAACCCAATGCCATTGCCTAAAGCATCAAGTGAAATGCAATTTCTCCACTGCTGCCTGTAATATGGGTGGGATGAAATGTAGTTTCCCTTAAGGCTCTTTCACACGGGCGATCCGATCAGATCCGCCTGTCAGTTTTTTAGGCGGATCTGATCGGATCCTCCATGCAGCTCTATGGGGCAGCGGATGTCAGCGGAGACACCTCCGCTGACACCCGCTGCCATCCGCATCCGATCCTGTCCGTGAAATCTGGACGGATGGAAACCCTAGTTTTCCATCCGTTCAGTAATCGGATCGGATCTGATGAGAGCGGACAAGCGGTCCGCTCTCATCCGATCCCCCATAGAGGGCAGCGGGGGCTGAGACACCTCCCTCTCCACTCTGCAAGCGGAGACGGAGCTGTCATCCGTCGGCTCAGCGGGGATCGCGGATCGACAGGAATCCGATCGCATGGGTGTGAACAGCCATGTGATCCGATCCTGGTGCGCACCAAAAAAAGTGTCCTGCATGAGTTTAGTCCAAATGCAATGCAATTTCAGTGATACAATCTGTATAGCTGAATTCGCATCACAAAGACATTGCATGTGATTTGCATAGCAGTGCGGTGCAATTCACATGCAATGTCTTCCATCGCACCAGTGTGAATCGGCCCTTAGTCTGGAAGTACTGAAGGCTGGAATAGCAGGTGGATTTAACCCCTTAGTAATTACTTTACAATAACACATTGCCGGTGCTACCTGTAAGGTGACCTAGGCAGCTGCCTAGGGCGCAACTTAGCAGGGGGCGCCGGCATCCTGCACCCGGAATCAGTAATGGACAGGTCGTCAGCTGGTGCTGCACTCCTCATGCTCTGCCGCCTCAGTGCTACAGCAAGCCTCAGGCAGCACAGCTCTGCTGTATGGAGGGCGGCCGCAGAGACAGATGACAGATGTCACCTCTAGAGCCGCTGTCCCCTCCCCACAAACACAGAAGAAGTGAACTGAGATCCCGGCACCGGACAAGGTCATTCACTGGACAATGGTGATTGCCACTCGCTGCAGCTGAAGTCAGCCCAAAGCCCCAATCGCTACCTGTCATCGCCCACCAGCATGGAGCCCAGGGTGGAGGTGTTGGTGTGGCTGGTCTGCAGGAGTGCACTGGAGGAGGAGAGGGAATGTTCGCTATGGGGGGAGGAGTTTAGGTGCGAGCTGGAGAGGCAGCTGGAGGATGTGAGGCACATGGTGGGGCCCCTCTATCGGTCCGTCACTGACCTGCAGTGTGTGAAATAGAGGCTGCGGGGGTAGATGGACAAACTCAGCTGGCAGGTGGAACCGTGGAAGTACTGAGCCAAGCGGCGCGACTGAGCGGGGATGGACAGACCAGGTACTCCGGCCATGCGCTGCTCGCTGTGTCCAACAAGGCAGCTTAGGTCAGTTCAATAAAGGCGCAACAAACATTACAGGGGGGTATAGTCTATACGGGGCAGTGTGTACAAGAAAGGGGATTCAGGGTTAAAGGTGGGAAGTGTGTGTAGGAAGGGGGCAGTGTATTTAGGAAGGGGGATAAAGGGTTAAGGGGGGTGCAGGTAGCTAGTCTTGCCTAGGGCGCAAAATAGTCTACCACCGGCCCTGCAATAACAGTTATACTATTGGGTTTCTTTTTCGGAATTAACAAGATTTTGACTATTGTCATTACTTAATATTGTCATTATATAATATGATTAGGTTATACATATTATATATATGTAGCACTACTCCCTTGGGAGCTGCTGGTTACGGGTTCCCCTGGGTTACCATTAGCAACAACATGACAGTTTGACATTTTCCCAAGTGTTTTAGCTCAGTCAGTTGGTTTTTGTGTTTTTTATTTAGAACTTGGATAGGAGAAGGGAATGAGTGGGATACTCCAACTTTATACACTATGCACAGTAGGCTGGGACAACTTGAAAATGCTGAGTAACGCTAAGTAACGCTGAGTAAAGCCAGTCACGGCTAGGCCGCTGTTTCATTTTGCCCTTAGCTGAGTATATTTAATTGAGCTTTCTGAGGTAAACTGTATCCTGAGGTAAACTGTACTGTACTGCAGAACAACTTTAGGGCCCTTCCTAGCACCCCCCTTTGTTCCTATTCTTCAGGGTCAACTACACCGCACCCCTTTACTTACAAACTTCCTGTGTGAGCTAGCTCCTTTATCCCCTGACCTCTCTGGAGTGGTCCCCTCTCCTAGGCAGACTCTTAGGCAGATCTCCTGGTACTCACTATACTGTTTTTCCCAAGATGATTCTGCCAGCAGCTCCACTTGTCAGCACTCTGGATCCTCCGCAGCTCAGCTCCACACTTGGTTCATAAGGCTGACCGCCTGAACCACCTTCCTCACAACTGCAGGAGGAGAGACAGCCGTCCACCTCCTCCTGGGACTTTGCTCCCGCCAAAAGACACCCTGTCACATGCTCCCTGAGGATTTATTGCCAATCCCAGGATGTATTGCAGCACTGGGACAGTCATAAACCCTGGTGTGCTACTGGTTAGGTTTCCTCCACTGTCCAACAAGCTCTCTTATTGGATACGGTGGGGAGACTCCCTTAGACACAATAAATCACACCTGAAAACATGTGACAGGCCAAACTAACAGATCTGACTCTCCTGATGAGCAGAAAAGAGCCACCAAATGCGTTTTCCTAGCACCTACCTAGGAAGGTGCTACATATTGTTGTTGATTTTTTTTTGGAACAAATACAATTTTTTTAGCCAACATTGTCTTGTAAAAATGATTTTATTTTCTATGTAATTTCTAGACAAGGAACCGTAACAAAACAGAAAACAGTTTTTTTTTATAATTTGACCTGTGTAATTTTAAAACAACTTAGTCAGAACTGTACATTTTATTCTATAATTCTGTAAATGTATCTATAAATGAAATAAAAGCTTTTCTAAAATAATTTGTTTATTACATCAGAGCAAAAACGAACAAACAAAATTAACAAAAAAGAGAAAAAAGTAAATATGAATCATATAAAAGTAAAAAAATATTCTGCAAGCAGCTTACCCCCCCCCCCAGCCCCCCCTTACACTCAGGGCCATCTTACCAAATGGGCACACTGAGAAGTGTGCCGGGGGGGCCCAACCTGCCCAGGGGCCCAGCCCCAGTCAAGCATTAGTCCCGATTCCCGTGTGCATCCCACCGTCGAACTTAGCAGGTTGCAAGCGCCTGTCGGTCCTGCGCTTCTGTCAGGCCACTTGGGCCGTGGAGAGGGAGCCCACAACTGCAGGAATGCCTGTCCGCCTCCACAGGAACAGGCACACACAGGACAGTCGAGTCTGACTCCTATCCATGTGTGTGTTCACCTGACCCAGCCGCCGAACTTGGAAGCTGTCATTAGCCTGGCACTGCTGTACCAATAAATATCGCCTTATCGATAATTTGCTTTTTCATTCTCCTGGGTGATTGTGAAGGCAGGGCCCCAGTGCACTGCATTGCTCGGGCCCTTTAATGCTCTTAAGATGGCACTGCTTACACTTACCTGAGCCTGATCTCAATCCAGCAATGTGCACAAGAGCTGGATTGAGGAGGGAGCGAGGAGCAGGGCCGCACCCTGCTCTGTGTGTCAATGGACACACAGAGCGGGAATCAGGAGCGAGCACACACAGGTTAGCACTTAACCACTTTACCTCTGGCCACTGTGCCTCTACTGCGGCACAGTGGCTCGTTATCGTCCAGCGACGTAGACCTACGTCGCTGGACTCCTCCCCCTGTAGGCGGCGCTCGCCCACCGCCTAGAGGCGCGCTCCCGCTGTTTTCATTCACAGAGGGAGTCGGGCCAGGGGAGGAGCAGCGGCGATCGCCGCCGCTCTTCCCCGATCGTTGGGGAATCTAGTTTGGAGATCCGCCCGCCTGTGTAAACAGAGCGGGCGGATCTCCTAAGTGACAGGGAGTGACAGATCGGAGTGTTCAGCATAGCTGAACATCCGATCTGTCCCTGACTCACTCAGTCACCTCCCCCCCACACGTTAGTAAGCACCAGGCATACATTAACCCCTCCCTCTCCAATAAAACGAACCCCTTCCCTGCCAGTGTCATTTTTACAGTAACAGTGCATATATATATCACTGATTACTGCAGTAATGTCACTGGTACCCCCAAAAGTATCAAAAATGTCAGTCAAGGGTCCGATCTGTCCGCCGCAATGTCGCAGTCCCGCAAGAAAAATCGCAGATCGCCGCTATTACTCGTTAAAAAAAAAACACCAAAAATGACAGAAATCTTTCCCTTAGTTAGTAAACGCAATAACTTTTTCGCTTATTGTGATTTTTTTTACCAAACATAGGTAGCAGAAAACAAATTGGCCAAAAATTTAAAAAAAAAATGGATTTTTACATATTTTTTGGGAGGAATTTCATATAAAAAAATGTTAAAAATATTGTTATTTTTTCAAAATAAATGCTCTTTTTTTGTTTATAGCGCAAAAAGTAAAAATCGCACAGGTGATCAAATACCACCAAAAGAAAGCTCTATTTGTGGTAAAAAAAAGACGTAAATTTTGTTTGGGTACGGCGTCGCACGACCGCGCAATTGTCAGTTAAAGTCGCACAGCGCCGAATCGCAAAAAGTGGCCTGGACATAAGACAGCAAAATCCTCCGGTGGTAAAGTGGTTAATGGGGGAGAGGAGCCAGAAGCCTTGACAGGGGACCCGAGAAGTGGGAGCTTGGTGGGGTTGCTCTGTGGAAAACCATTGCACAGAGCAGGTAAATATAACGTCTACCTAATGCAGCTTCCTGTGATGGTGTGGCAACAATACTGCACTGGTCCTGCGCTCAGAACGGAGCTGGCGCTCTCATATATTTACACTACAGTAGAATGAGAAAATGTTGCAGAGAGCATGGCTATCAGCATGGTTACTGCTGTTTCACAAATTTGTAGCACCTGGACATGTCTAGCCCTCGTTACTCATTCATGGATTGGCAACGCTGCCTCTGTTGGGACACAGTATAGCACAATACCAAATACGTAATTTAAAGGTTTGATAAAGGGTTTTTTTTTTTTTTTTTTTTTTCTGCAGTAAAACACTTTTATAATTACAGATTCCTACACCAGGCCAAAATGAGGGACAACTAAGAAACAGAGGGAATTAGTTTCAAATGATGAAGGACAATCCCTCCAAATGAGGTACAGTTGGCAGGTTTGGTGTCTAGGAGGAGGAGCATGTGATATGCAAATGAAGGAAGATTTGGCCAAGTGAAGGTAAGGAAGGTTTTCCTTTTTTATTTACTTTATGAAGCTTGTGCGTCACAAGAAATGGATTTGATACTTGTTTAGACTGTCATACAGGAGCCTTGAGTTGTTCTTTAAAAAAGTATGGCCAGAGCCATTTAGACCCTTCTCCTCCTATGGGCCACAGGAATACATTTTATTGTTGGCTGATGTCACTCAGTAAGTCCAGGCTCTGGAAAGATACTGACTTTACAGTCGGGATCCACCAAGATGCCTGGACCGGCATCTGGCTCAGCTTCTCAGCGCGCCACTGAGAGCCTAAGCCAGCTGCTCACATCCCCTCCAAAGCCCAGCACTTTCGTGAGTGCTGGGGGGGGGGGGCAGAGCAAAGGGCCAGTGATTGACAGCCAGCACTCTCTGCTCAGAGAATAAGGGAGACCAGAGTGACCAGCAGTCTTTGATCACTCAGTTCTTAGTACAGAGCTGGGGAGAGGGGAGAGGGGAGAGGGAGGGGGGGTTGGATGGGGGACAGATGCAGCATCCACCTAGGTTAGTATAATTGTTTTTTTTTTTTAAACCTCCATACTTCTCTTTTAAGGATGTAGGAGCATATTCCCATATAGTACATCTACCAGATTGTATTCATATTAGCTGAGCACACAGGAGTGGAACATTTCCAAGATTTACCCGGTAGGCATCTGGTGGCTGCACATACTGTATTACCATTGTCAGTGCCCAAAAAATTGTCAGTGGAGCCTGGTGCACTGGATCAATTGCGCGGTCGTGTGACGCTGTACCCAAATGAATTTGACGTCCTTTTTTCCCCACAAACAGAGCTTTCTTTTGGTGGTATTTGATCCCCTGTGCAATTTTTTGATCATGCGCTATAAACAAAAAAAGAGCGACAATTTTGCAAAAATAATAATATTTTTCACATTTTTTTATATGAAATTCCCCCCCAAAAAAATGTAAAAATCTAATTTTTTTTAATTTTTGGCCAATTTGTTTTCTGCTACCTATGTTTGGTAAAAAAAATCACAATAAGCGTATTTTGATTGGTTTGTGCAAAAGTTATTGCATTTACTAACTAAGGGAAAGATTTTGTCATTTTTGTTGTTTTTTTTTTTTAACGCGTAATGGCGGCGATCTGCGATTTTTTTGTGATACTGCGACATTGCGGAGGACAGATCGGACCCTTGACTGACATTTTTGACATGTTTGGGGGTACCAGTGACATTACTACAGTAATCAGTGCTATACATATGCACTGTTACTGTAAAAATGACACTGGGAGGGAAGGGGTTAACTTTATTGGAGAGGGAGGGGTTAAGTGTGTCCCTAGGGGCGTGTTTCTAACTGTCATTGGATGTTGCTGTGTGTGTAACAGCACAGATCAACGGTCCTACATAGCAGGACCGAGTGATCAGTGGTTTTACACAGGGGAGAGTGACAGGCGGCTTTGTTTACATTAGCCGCCTGCCTTTCTCCCTCTCTACCCGACGATCGCGAGTGACCGGCGGACATCGGGTCCGCTGGTCACACCCGCCAGCTTCGTCAGATAAGAGTGGGGGCGGGAGCGCGCCTCCGGCGGCGCACGCTCGCCCCCTAATTACTCCCAGGCTAGTGACGTACCGGTACGTCACTTTGCCTGGGAGGGGCTGACCGCCGCCGTATATAGTCGGGCGGCGGTCGGGAAGTGGTTAAATGTCCTCACCACTCCTCTGCAAATATACTATATTGTGAAAAGTTTTGGAACGCCTGCCTTTACACACACATGAACTTTAATGACATCCCAGTTATAGTCCAAAGGGTTCAATATTGAGTTGGCCCACCCTTTGCAGCTATAACAGCTTCAACTCTTCTGGGAAAGCTGTCCACAAGGTTTAAGAGTGTGTCTATGGGAATGTTTGACAGTTTGGGGATGGCCCCTTCCTGTTTCAACATGACTGCGTAAGGTCTAAAAAAGACATGGATGAGCGAGTTTGGAGTGGAGGAACTTGACTGGCCTGCACAGAGTCCTCACCTCAACCTGATAGAACACCTTTGGGAAGAATAAGAATGCAGACTGCAAGCCAGGCATTCCTGTCCAACATCAGTGCCTGATCTCACAAATGTGCTTCTGGAAGAATGATCAAACATTCCCCTAGACACACTTCTAAACCGTGTGGACGGCCTTTTACTGATCTACAACTGTAAGAAATTGACACCAGCTCAGCTTTAGCCATGAGCTTGTTATAACCACTTCGTGACAGGACATATGTATATACGTACGGTGGTCAGTATGTGGTTGAAGTAGAACTTCTGGTAGAATGGTAAAACATTCCCCTTGGAAAAAAAAAACATTCCCATAGACACACTCCTAAACCTTGTGGACAGCCTTCCCAGAAGCGTTGAAGCTGTTATAGCTGCAAAGGGTTGGCCAACTCAATATTGAACCCTAAGGACTAAGACTGGGGTGTGATTAGATTTAAAGTTCATGCGCGTGTAAAGGCAGGCTTCCCCATACATTTGACAATATAGTGTAGGTAAATTGCATGCTATTGCAGGGCGGTTGAGTGGGTCAGGTTCAGTGGCTAGGATATCATTTTTGCTGTAGATGTGTGACATGTGTACAACTGTATCTGGCTGTCGGCTTAAGGGGATGGTGATGGACATTGAAACTGTGGTTCAACTGCCTATTTTTATGTCCCCTCCAGCAGCAAGGCCTAACATCTATAGAAAACTAAAGTATGAGTTTGCTATAGACTGACCCTTTATTGTTAGAAAACTAAATAATACTCTGCTAAACATTCTACCGTGTATTGTGCTAGTATTGTAAACCTCCATGAAGTTAGGATCTGAAAAATACAGTCATGTCAACTCTCCCTAAAATACATTTTTTGAAAATGCCAGAGCTGGAGCGAGTGTGTACATTTTTTGAAAATGCTAGTGCTGGAGTGTGTACATTTTTGTATTCCATGCCACTTGTTTTCTTTTTTTACCCACATAAATAAAAGCTATAGTCCAGCTGGTTGCTATGACCATGCTGTTATATGTTGATGATTTGTTGATGGTCTGTGGTTTGCAGAATGTAGTTTTATAGTAAACATTTGCAGTAAGGGCATGCATGGGATTTGTGAGATACTGTGAGATGCTTACGGTTTATATGAAATTGAAGCCAGCCAACTATTTGTGAGATACTTATGGTTTATATATATAGAAGCCAGACAACTTGTTTTACTTTTGTATAGAGTAGAATACAGTTAAAACTTTCAGGTTTGTAATGCTTACTGTGTCCTTGTTGGGTGGATCACCCCTCACTCCTTATAACTGTGACCACACAGCAAGGGACAATACAATCTTTTCAACAGAGCCATAGGAATTAATAAATGACGACAGAGTATTTCAACTGCCCCATATGTACCAAAAAAAAAAAAAAGTTGCCATCTGTGCCTACATTGGAAATAAATATTTTCACATGACCTAATAAACATTAAGTTAATTAGACATATAGACATAGCCCTGCATTGGATGTGAGGATCCTGAGGGACAGTTGTATGTCAGAAGAGGAGAGCACCAACTGCTGATGGAGTGGAGGATCGGGTAAGTAAAAAATGTTTGCACCCCCGAACCTAGACCTTTTACAGCCCCCAAGCATGGGCGTCCGCAGAACTTTTTTCAGGGGGGCATCATTTTAAGGTCATCCATGCTCCGCCCCTTTTTGAAATTGATCCTGTTCCCTTAAAGCATGTTATACAGCACAGTGCTTGTGCTGTGTAATTTGTCCCCCACGTATTACCTAAAATAACTGGCTGATCCTACCTGGCTATGTCCTCCCCTCTGTAAACTGACCACAGTATATCATGGCTGCTGAGCCCTGACACTGTGGTCAGTTTACGTGCCTCCTGTCCTCCACAGCCCTCCTGTCCTCCTCTGTCCTCTCTCCCCCCTCACTCCCTCCCTGCCTGTCTGCTCCTGTGTCAGTGCCCCTTCTGCTGCTGTAGTTTCATTTCAAGTTTCATATCCTGTCTACAGTCTGTTTAATAATCCTGTGTGCCCCTGTGTCTGAGTTTTATAAAAATAAGTCATTTTTTACAAGTTTTCAGAGCGCCAATCGCCGCTCACGTGACCCACTGCCTCTCCCCCTCCCCTCCTCCTCCCGACTGATGACCGCGAGGAATCCTCGGCCACACCTACTGCAGACAGCTGTCTGATGGGGAGAGGAGAGAGCCGACGGGTCACGTGTGCGGTGCTCGGCACCCTGAAAACTGGTAAAGGACACCTTATTTTTTTAAAATCCATACATAGGGGCACACAGGATTATTAAACAGACCAGACAGGATGATATAAAGTGTTTTAACAACCACTTTAAAGGGGAAGTTAAGATTCCAGGGGGGGGGGGGGGCATTTGCCCCCCCTTGCCCCTACCTGCGGATGCCCATGCCCCCAAGACCTTTTAGTCCCCATTGTAAGGGAATAACTGTAGAGAGAGCACAGGCGCCAATCTAAGTGCATGAAAGGTTTATTGTATAAATCACAGGATATGGTACTCCCAAGGAAAGGTGATATAAAGCATAGTCCATAATATCCATAGAAAGAGAACGTCTATCCAGTGGTGTATTCGGGATGGCCTACAGCAGTCACGGCTCCCGCAGTCTCCACCGGTGGTTGCCGGCACTTCCTAGGTCCTGGAACGCACGGGGACTCCTCCTGACGTCACTTCCCGGAACTGACACGATGGCGCAGGTGACGCGTTTGCGAAGCCTGCGTCCCTTCCTATGGCCTCAGGTCCTCAATTCTTTCCTTTTGCGCCAGTATAATTTAGTTTTTTGTCCCATTGTAAGGGAGCATATTTCCTTTCCCTTTGCAGGTTCCTAGACCTTTTTGCAGGCTTGTAGACCTTGATGTCCTCATTGCAAGGGAATATATTTGATTTCCCTGGGGATTGGTGTTAACTTTATGTGAAAAATACCGGTAGATATACATAAATAAGGAGAAAGCTTGCTGGAAGGTCAACAGAGTTAAAAGAACTTTGTCCTCACTTTTGATTTAAACTTTGTGTATAGTGTTTGCTATTCCCAAACAGTTTTCAGGGTATTTTTTCTGGACACCGGCACAGTCTGAATTAATGGACATCATCCGTTTCTACTTTTTATAATCTGTTTGCTGAGATAAACCACTTCTATACAGCCTATAGGTAGCTGAATATACTAAATAATGAATGTGCATGCCAAGTAATTTAAAAGATCTTTTATAAGACTGGCTCATAAAAATGAAAACCCTTGTTAAAAAAAGTCTAAAGTACAGATGATAAAATATGTTTGATGCCAACAATCAGCATGGATGCGCCATTGCCATCATGCAGTCCTGGAGGGGAATTATACAATATTTATTTTTATACATTTTTAATTCGAAGTACTTGAATTGCTGATTTTACAGCACTGGATTTTTAAAGTATTAATGAGTCTAGGAATGGATTTTCACAATGATGTTGAAGACCCTCCATGATTGCTAAGGGGGTTTTAGAATAAGCAATGCAGGAACTGTTAACAATATAAGGTTTGTTAATGGTGGAAGGTGATGTAGTGATGGAAAGGAAGATCAAAGTTACCTATTAACTAAAAATGATCTTAAAGTGATATTAAAGCCAATTTTTTTTTAAATAAGATGCTGATACACTATATTGTCAAAAGTATTGGGACACCAGCTGTGATGGTACTCACTGTCGCTGGGAGTGAAAGACAGATACTTAATGGACACTGAGAAAATGGTTTGGATAACTTCAAATGGGAGAATAATATTCATCATCAACAATATCTCTCAAGAAATATGAAGATTTAATCCCACTTTACACTGTAAGACCTATAGCCTGTTGCCATGTGGCTCCTAAATGCTCATATGTGTATTCCATGTACTTCAATGTAGGAGACAGACAGACTGTCACTGGCAGGCTCTCCCTATTGTCTGTCTATTGAGGTGGGATGTGGATTGTGTTGAGTCTGTCTGTTCCATTGTTAAATGTTAATGACCTCACATTGTTTCTGTCCAGATGGCTAGATAATTAGTTCAGGTTAATTCTATTTCTGTATACAATTTCATCTGCATATGATAATGTAATCAGGCAACCCCTGACCTGTGTGTGGTAATCTGATCAGGAGGGGGAGGTCCATGCTGTATATAAATTATGTGTGGCTTTTCAATAAACTGAGATTCCAGTACAAGCAAAGTTGTCGGCTAGCTTTGTATGAGGCGGCTGGGAAAATCTGGTATCTATGTTCACGACTGGGAGGAAGCCGTATACTGACAGAAGTCCACAAGTACAGTGTGGGTTGAGGTTCTGTTACACCTGCCTTTAAACGCACATGAACTTTAATGATATCACAGTCTTAATCCGTAGGGTTCAATATTGTGTTGGCCCACCTTTTGCAGCTATAAATGCTTCAACTCTGCTGGGAAGGCTGTCCACAAGGTTTAGGAGTGTGTCTATGAGTGTGTCTGACCATTCTTCCAGAAGTGCATTTGTGAGGTCAGGCACTGATGTTAGACAAGAAGGCCTGGCTCACAGTGTCCGCTCTAATTAATCTCAAAGGTGTTCTATCGGTTGGAGGTTAGGACTCTGTGCAGGTCAGTCAAGTTTCTCCACTCCAAACTCGTTCATCCATGTCTGTATGGACCTTGCTTTGTGCACTCGTCCAAATCATTTGGCGGATGGGGGATTATGGTGTTGGGTTGTTTTTCAGGGGTTGGGTTTGGCCCCTTAGTTCCTCAACCTGAAAGAACACCTTTGGGATGAATTTAGGATGAGTGAAGAGATTGCGAGCCACGCCTTCTCATCTAACATCAGTGCCTGACCTCCCAAATACATTTCCCAGGAGAGTTGAAGCTATGAGCTTCACTCCCTTCCTAATATTTTCTAATCTGAGTCTGACAAGCAATTGGATCTGTAAGCCTATGATACTGACATGAACACTGGAAGCCTAACCTGGCTCTAGCCTGTGCTGATTATCCACCCCTAAGCTAAAACTAGATATAAATATCAGACCAGAAGTAACTATGTTAACTAGAATAACAGGAAATGCATATAACTAGATTGCAATAAACAGGTCCACCTACCAATATACTGAATGGTGACCACTGCACATACAGTAGCACAGACTTAGCTATCTGGCACTCTACTCAGTCTGTCACAAGAATTTAGATATACCCTCTGCAGCTACAGTTAAGCTATTAGATCAAAGGGGTACTTTCATAATAGTCCCCTTTGGCTTGGAGTTTGGCAACATGGACAGGATATGTGGCTGAGATTTTCTCTTTCTCCACTTCCTCCTTTTGGGGTTTCAAAGCCAACAACCAAGGGACAGGAAGTACATACATAATATATTTACAGGCATTTACAAATTTGGGCAGTAGAGGGCAGCAGATCCCTACTTATGATTGTAATTAGATGCAAGTTTTCTTATGCATAATCATAAAATGCAGAGTATAAATGACATTGTTAAAGTATATATATAGCCCACACTTTGTTTGTTTATGATAGTTTTTGTCCTATTGGGGAGCTTTTCTTTTACTTTCTTTCCCAAAGAAGCAACAATTTTACCAGACAGGAAGTGATGACAGTGGCTGCATCCATACTTTAACAATTGTCTAGCTACTCAGTCAACAATCACCTCATGCCAGCAGGCTGCTTGCTATGGGGGCACTGGTGGATGCTTGCTCCCGAGCCCTGCTCTATGTGTTCATTAGGCACATAGAGCCATGGCTTGGTTCAGCCCTGCCAAACCCCCGCCCTCTCCTCATTGGCTCACTGGCTGGGATTGACATCATTGGAAGCCAATATATCCCACTGCTGTCTCAGCCAATGAGGATCGGGATAGCCAAGGCTGTCATGCACATTGTTAAATTGAGAGGTTGCTCAATTTTAGTGGGGAGGGTTCACTTTGACAGCCCCATAAAAGTGATCAGGCGGCTCTAGAGAATGCCAAATCTTTTTTATCATAAAGCCTTTTGCCAACTCTTAACCACTTGCTGACCATGCTATAGGTGAATGACGGCTGTGAGATCTAGGAGACTGTCATATGACTGCCTCACCTGATCGCACCCACTGCAGAGTGCAGGCGGCATGCTCTATGATTGCAGCATCTGGAGATCACAGATTGAGGTGAAGAGCCAATCAGCTCCTATTTACCATGTGATCAGTTGTGTCCAATCACAGCTGATCACGGATGTAAATATAAACCGGTTATCGGCACTCCTTTCCTCATGCTGATAGATGAGGAAAGGAAAAGAGAGCTGTTACCCAGCTTCTCTAAAAGGGACATCAGCACTAATAATCAGGGCACTGATTATCTGTGTTCTTATTATCAGTACAGTCCCAACAGTGCCCACCAGTGCTGCCAATCTGTGCCCACCAGTGCTGCCAATCTGTGCCCACCAGTTCCTCCTCAACAGTGTCACCTATCACTGCCACCTACCAGTGCCCATCAGTGCCACCTATCAATGCTGCCTATCCATGCTCATTAGTGCTGCCTATCAGTGCCCATCAATGCTGCCTATCAGTGATGCCTTATTAGTGCCCACCAGTGCCACCTCATCAGTCCCCATCAATGATGCCTATCAGTGCCCATCAGTGCAGCCTCATCAGCGCAGATCAGTGAAGGAGAGAAATTAGAAAGGAAAGAAATGTTGGACTTTATTGGCACTAGTAGTTAAAATTGTATATTTTATTAAAGAATAATATAAAATTATGACAGAAAGCCAGGGAAAAATCAAAAATACAATCTTTAAAAAAACAGGCATAGGGCCTCAAATTCATGTGCATACATGGTCACACATAGAAATACATGTAAATGTTGAATTGCAATAGCGGTAAAATACATCACATATTTGATAGGCTCAAAAGATGGTTGCAGGAGGAAGTGCTGAACCGCCCCTGAAATCCGCCTATACAATGTTGATAAACAGACGTTGAGTATATCCAGGTTGCCCTACATGTTTCGCTTATAATATAAGCTTCCTCTGGAGCTAGTGGTACATGAAATGTCTGTGTAATAACATAGAAAAATAAGTATACCAATTCAAAGATATGCATATACAGATTTAAACATTTTTATATTGCAATACAGCCAAACAAACATGTGACAATGAAAGCACAACAGGTGGCAAATAATAATATGAGGCAATGTAAATTCTCTTGTCAGAACAGAGGGGGGGGGGGGGGGGCTGTAGGGTGTGGGTACCCACAAAGGATGTGGACGTCATGTAGGAGCAGACACAGGGGCCACAGCTCATAATACTAATATTTTTTAAAAGATAAAGCCAAAACATTGTGATAGAGAAAACAATCACCCCCTACATACCTGAGTGAAAATCAGGTGATGAGCAGGTACGAGGTAGGTAGAATGGACCTTGTAAGGTGTAGCAAATAACGAGGGGGTTTCTCTCTGAAACTGGAGTTTTTAACATTATCTAGGACCTTCCTTTTCTCTGAGTCTTCTACCTAGCTCTGTTTGTCTTGGTTTGGGGAGCTTCTGGTCTCTACAACAGGGGACCCTATACCCCATTACCATCTAAACCTGGTCCTGCCTGTCCATTACATCTACTACTTTACTCGCATGCCTTTCTCAGTATCCCTTCTTTCCTCTCTCGGGCACACAAAGTTATTTTTTCTAGTTTTTCAATTAATCTTATTCCTTGGCACACTCTGGTACCTTGAACTATTGGGCTGGTCTTGATACCCTATTCTCCACTCTAGGGGACCCTCTGTGGGGTCTCCTTATCTACTACCAACTGGTTAATTTCAATTGCTGATGTGGTAAATTGCTCATTCCAGGTTATGTGGAGATAATTTTTGGGCCTCCTCAAAAATACTATTATACAGTTTTGAAAACAGTTGGGCGCGTATAGGCAGCACACTCCAGTTTCAGAGAGAAACCCCCTCGTTATTTGCTACACCTTACAAGGTCCATTCTACCTACCTCGTACCTGCTCATCACCTGATTTTCACTCAGGTATGTATGGGCTGATTGTTTTCTCTATCACAATGTTTTGGCTTTATCTTTTTAAAAAAATATTAGTATTATGAGCTGTGGCCCCTGTGTCTGCTCCTACATGACGTCCACATCCTTTGAGGGTACCCCCACCCTACAGCCCCCCCCCCCCCTGTTCTGACAAGAGAATTTACATTGCCTCATATTATTATTTGCCACCTGTTGTGCTTTCATTGTCACATCTTTGTTTGGCTGTATTGCTATATAAAAATGTTTAAATCTGTATATGCATATCTTTGAATTGGTATACTTATTTTTCTATGTTATTACACAGACATTTCATGTACCACTAGCTCCAGAGGAAGCCTATATTATAAGCGAAACATGTAGGGCAACCTGGATATACTCAACGTCTGTTTATCAACATTGAATAGGCGGATTTCAGGGGCGGTTCATCACTTCCTCCTGCAACCATATTTTGATAAAGAGGGGAAGTTATAACTGCGCTAACTAATGGATAACAGCAGCAACTTAATATGTGACAAACAAAGGTATAAATGTAAAGGGGCTAAGTTGCGCTAATTTGTGCTAAATCGACAAGCGATCATCAGACAAAGCACAATAATTGATGAACCACTTAAAGTCCACTATGATGTCAAAACATGTTATCCAAATGACGGACACAGTCCAAATTCCAAGAATCCCAGGATCAGATGAATATATCGTCATTCATATAGTCTCCTTACCAGAAAACGGAATAGAGTTCGCCCAAAAACTCAAGTGAAGTTGAATCGACCAGCCTCAGATGGGTGTGCTCAGATTGTCCTCTCTTTGGCAAATGGCAATCATATGTGGGAAAAAAATGTAGACTCCATAGCATAATATTGTTATACACTCATATGTCACCCTGAGAAGTGCACACCGTCACCAGAGCCACATAACCAGATAAGTAAAGCACCGACACCCTTGAGTACCAAATGCTTACCAGATAGAGGATGTTTGAGTAGTAAGACAGAAAAAGAGAAGTGGCACACAAAGGACCTCTCCCAACACCGCTGCCTCTTACCAGATTCCAATGGGTTAACAGCCAAACAATTCTACAAACGATCCTTAGAGCAGATGTCACTGGAAAGATCACTCCTGAACTGACTCCAATAGTATCCCCAAAGCAGTGTAGTATGTAAAACAAAAGGCGCTACATAGTGTATTACCACCACACTTTATTAGAAACAAAAGACAGCAACTTACAAAGATCAGATGAAATCACAGCAAGAATTTAAGGCAAGCCGCCGGCCGGTCGGCTTCTCCACCCGTCCTCTCCAATAGCGTCCGCACAAGCAGGTGACGTCAGCACGCCGTGACAGACGCATGTTTTGTCAAATATGACGTTTTCAAGGTGAGTGATCTTTCCAGTGACATCTGCTCTAAGGATCGTTTGTAGAATTGTTTGGCTGTTAACCCATTGGAATCTGGTAAGAGGCAGCGGTGTTGGGAGAGGTCCTTTGTGTGCCACTTCTCTTTTTCTGTCTTACTACTCAAACATCCTCTATCTGGTAAGCATTTGGTACTCAAGGGTGTCGGTGCTTTACTTATCTGGTTATGTGGCTCTGGTGACGGTGTGCACTTCTCAGGGTGACATATGAGTGTATAACAATATTATGCTATGGAGTCTACATTTTTTTCCCCACATATGATTGCCATATGATTGCCATTTGCCAATGAGAGGACAATCTGAGCACACCCATCTGAGGCTGGTCGATTCAACTTCACTTGAGTTTTTGGGCGAACTCTATTCCGTTTTCTGGTAAGGAGACTATATGAATGCCGATATATTCATCTGATCCTGGGATTCTTGGAATTTGGACTGTGTCCGTCATTTGGATAACATGTTTTGACATCATAGTGGACTTTAAGTGGTTCATCAATTATTGTGCTTTGTCTGATGATCGCTTGTCGATTTAGCACAAATTAGCGCAACCATATTTTGAGCCTATCAAATATGTGATGTATTTTACCGCTATTGCTATTCATCATTTACATGTATTTCTATGTGTGACCATGTATGCACATGTATTTGAGGCCTTATTGCCTTGTTTTTTAAAGATTGTATTTTTGTTTTTTCCCTGGCTTTCTGTCATAATTTTATATTATTCTTTAATAAAATATACAATTTTAACTAATAGTGCCAATAAAGTCCAACATTTATTTCCTTTCTAAACTCCTAATTCTTTTGGATGTGGCACTTATATACTCCTTGCGCCTAGGCGTCCTGCGGCCTGGCAGCGCAATACATAACTCATTGAAGGAGAGAAATTACCTGTTTGAAAAGTTTTATAACAAACTATTAGGCCCCTTTCACACATGCTTTCCGTTTGTCCGTTTTTTATCCATCCGTTGACGGATGAAAAACGGACATCAATGCATCTCTATGTAAAAACGGATGACAACTGATGATCATCAGTTAACATCCGTTTTCATCCACTTCCGTCAATGTCCGTTTTTTTTGAACGGATGAATGCCCTATTTTTCATCCGTCAAAAAAACGGATCGGACGAAAAACGGATGACAACGGATGAAAAACGGATGAAAAACGGATAACAACTGATGAAAAACGGATGAAAAACGGATAACAACTGACGAAAAACGGATGACAACTGACGAAAAACGGATGAAAAACGGATGAGAAAACGGATGAAAAACTGATACATTTGACGTGACTGAACTGATGAACTGAACGGACCGTATGTGTGAAAGGGGCCTTAAAAAGTTTTTTTTTTTTTTTTCTGGGCTTTATTTATTTATTTATTCAGTTTAAAAAAAAAAAAAAAAACCTAGTGGTGATTAAGTACCACAAAAAGAAAGCTGTATTTGTGTGAAGGAAATTATAAAAATTTCATATGGGTTAAGTGTTGCATGACCGTGCTAAAATTGTCATTCGAAATGCAACCGTGCAAAATCTGAAAATTGGCCTGGGCAGGAAGGGGGTAAAAGTGCCCAGTAGGCAAGTGGTTAAAGCTGGTATTAGTAGCAGCTGTGAGCTTTATTTAACCACTTGTCTACCAAGTCTTTTATAAACGTACCTTGGTAGACAAGTGGCTCATAATACTTAGAGATCTAAGCTGATTTGCTATAGAAAACTATAGACAAAAATTTTTTAATCAATTATTTAATTCTAACAGGTAGGAATATGTTACAGGTACATACCTAAAGAAGACAAAATACAACCATCTTAACCACTTCCTTACCGCTGGATGTCAGACACCCTGGGTTTTAAATGGGCATATCTGAATGATGCCTGCAGCCGCAGGCATCATTTAGATATTATTTTTTTTAGCTGGTGATTCTCTGCACCGTAAGAACAATCATAGTGGCTGTTCAGCTGCTTGATCGGTGCTTCTACCAGCTCGCCCGTGTGATCGGCGAGTCGGAGAAGAAATCTGCTGGCAGCGGAAGTACAGCAAAGAAACTGCTGAGGACTAGATGGTCCCCAGCAGTCTCTATGACACTTGGAGGCCTGGCAGTTGTCAATACAATGTTTTTTAAATTTTTATTTCAGGCTTTTCAGCCTGTAGGAGAGATCGGAGGTCTTATTGACCCCAGATCTCTGTCATGCACTATTCCTATCACAAAGGATGTTTACAAAGTGATCAAAAATAAATAAATAAATAAAGGAAACAATAAAAAAAAAAAAAAATTAAAGTGCCCCCGTCCCCGTGTGCTTGCACGCAGAAGCAAACGCATACGTACCTCGTGGCCACATATGTACTAGGTGTTCAATCCACACATGTGAGGTATAGCCATGAACGTTAGAGCGAGAGCAACAATTCTAGCTCAAGACCTCCTCTGTAACTTGAAACTGGTAATTTTTGGAGATTTTTAAGTACCAAAGTTTGGCATCATTTCACGAGTGTGCGCAATTTTAAAGCGTGACGTTAGGTATCTATTTACTCGGTGTAACATCATCTTTCACATTACACAAAAAAATTGGGCTAACTTTAACCACTTGCCGACCGCCGCACAACTATTTACTGCCACGATCAGCACCTCACAGGCAAAGCGACGTAGTACTACGTCGCTAGCCTGTGAGGGTCTCGGGAGCGAACGCGCGCCGCCGGAGGCGCGCTCCCGCACAGTCACGGACCCCCCGCACGTGTGATCGTTCGCCGGTCACTCGTGATTGTCGGTGGAGAGGGAGAAAGGCAGGCGGCTGATATAAACAAGCCGCCTGTCATTCTCCCCTGTGTAGGAATAGTGATCATATGGTTCTACTATGTAGGACCGTTGATCACTGTTCCTACACCTCAAGCCACAGCCAATCACAGTTAAAATCACGCCCCTAGGGACACACATAACCCCTCCCTCTCAAAAAAAAGTTAACCCCTTCACTGCCAGTGTAATTTTACAGTAACAGTGCATATTTATAGCACTGATTACTGTAGTAATGTCACTGGTAACCCCAAAAGTGTCAAAAATGTCAGTCAAGGGTCTGATCTGTCCGCCGAAATGTCGCAGTACCGCAAAAAAAAAATTGCAGATCGCCGCCATTACGCGTTAAAAAAAACAAAAATGACAAAAATCTTTCCCTTAGTTAGTAAACGCGATAACTTTTGCGCAAACCAATCAAAATATCGATTTTTGCAATTTTTTTTACCAAACATATGTAGCATAAAACAAATTGGCCGAAAATGTTAAAAAATTTAGATTTTTACATTTTTTTTGGGGGGGGGGGATTTCATATAAAAAAAATGTGAAAAATATTGTTATTTTTGCAAAATTTACGCTATTTTTTTGTTTATAGCGCATGATCAAAAAAATCGCACAGGTGATCAAATACCACCAAAAGAAAGCTCTGTTTGTGGGAAAAAAAAGGACGTCAAATTCGTTTAGGTACAGCATCGCACGAACGCGCAATTGTCCGTTAAAGTCACGCAGTGCCGAATCGCAAAATAGGCCCTGGTCAGGAAGGGGGTAAAATCTTCCGGGGCTTAAGTGGTTAATGTTTTTTTTTTTTAACACGTTTGAAAAATTGCTGTGCAAATATCATGTGACATAAAAGTTGCAATGACCGCCATTTTATTCCCTAAAAATATATATATATAATATTTGGGGGTTCTGGGTCATTTTCTAGCAAAAAATGATGATTTTTACAAGTAGGAGCAGAGTGCCAGAAACGGACTGGTATGGAAGTGGTTAAAAAACATTTTTATTTACACTAGTATAAACATTTTTTTTAGATTGCAGAATTTTTTCTTTAAATTAAACCTATACTAAGGAGATAAGGAGGCTGCCACCGCTGATCTCCCCTTCTGAAAATACCAGCTCCTTGGCTACAATTCTTTTTCAGTGGGTTCAGTACATTCTGAGTCACAGATGCAGGCAGGTTGGGAGCTCTGATGTACATGATTTTGCATACTTTTCTAGGTCAGTGTCTTAGAAATTACTAAAGCTGCAGAAAGCATGGAGCCTTGTTAAGAATGATGTCCCCAATGGCAGCCTCTGCATTGAAGTGCAAGTCATTTACAAATAGTCATAAGTGATTCATGAATAGAATGCATTATATCAGTATCATTTGTGATTAGTGACCAGCTAAATGTACCATGGTTTGCCAAACGTTACTGAAAAATCATTATTTTTTTGCTAGAAAATTACTCAGAACCCCCAAACATTATATATATATATATATTTTTAGGGAATAAAATGGCGGTCATTGCTACTTTTTTATGTCACACAGTATTTGCGCAGCAATTTTTGAAACAAATTTAAAAAAAAAAAAAAAAAACATTAAAGTGCCAAATCCAAATCCCATTAAAAATCAATAGAAAGGCTAGTGTTAAAAAAGAGCAAACGGACATTTTCTAGGCTAATAGACAAGGGATTGCTGGGAAAATGGTATTGAGGGCTGGGGGACATGTGCCAAAGTAAAATAAATAAATAAATAAAATGTAAAGAAAATTCCAATTGGCAGGAAGTAGCAATTGTATTAATACATAAAGGGCAGAATTAAAAATGCAAACTTTAAACAACATTCCTGGAGGCTTCCCTTAAAGCGGAGTTCCGGGCACAGAAATGATTTTTTGCTGAACATACCCCCGGGACAGTCAGGGCTAGCACATTCCACAATGGCTAGCCTCTGATCTGTCCCGGTTCGCACTTACCTTTTAGAAGAAATACTTACTTAGAAAATTTCTTCCACAGCGTTTCCATCTCTGTTGTGGGCAGCTGAAGCCGGCGCGGTCCTCTTCTCTGTCTTCTTCCGCGTCTTCGTGTCCCAGAATGCACTGCACCGGCCCCTTTCGTCACTTCCGGTGCGGCGCTGCATTCCTAAACAGCTTCTGGGCATGCCCAGAAGCTGTTTAGCAGGGGAATGCGGCGTCGCCCGGAAATGACGAGCGGGGCCGGTGCCGTCGCATTGATTCCTGGGAGCTATGACGTTTAGCTCCCAGGAATCATCGCAAGGCAGGAAGTGACGGGGTGAGCCGCGGCTCCGAGGGAGGAAGCAGTCAGAGGTGAGTATTTACGATCTTCAATAAAAAGGTGAGTAAACAAAAAAAATAAAAATAACTATCCAATTCCTTTTCAGGTAAGCTCTACCTAGCGGAGGGGCACAAAAAAAAAAATTGTGTTTGTGCCCGGAACTCCGCTTTAACCTGCCAATGAAGTAGAGCATATGTACCATGAACACAACTTACTACTGTACAGAAAAACTGATTTTAATTGGAGACACCAAACATAAAAGCATGATTTCCCCCTCCCCCAAATTCCATACTGGGCTTTTTGGGTCTGGTATAAATTTTAAGGGGAAACTCCTCCAGTGGTTGTGGGGTTTGTGGGCAAAGGACTTATCAGAATATAGAAGCCTCCTTTAAAAACATATGGGTCCCAGATACCAGTCCCAACCCCTACATGAATAGGGGTACATAGTAATGAGTAGTAAATAAACACACATGCTTTTTGACAAGTCCTTAACCACTTTACCACCGGAGGATTTTGCTGTCTTACGTCCGGCCACTTTTTGCGATTCGGCACTGTGCGACTTTTACTGACAATTGCGCGGTCATGCAACGCCGTACCCAAACAAAATGTACGTCCTTTTTTTCCCACAAACACAGCTTTCTTTTGGTGGTATTTGATCACCTGTGCGATTTTTACTTTTTGCGCTATAAACAAAAAATAGCGAAAATTTTGAAAAAATAACAATATTTTTCACATGAAATTCCCCCCCAAAAAATGTAAAAATCAAAATTTTTTTTATCATTTTTGGCCAATTTGTTTTCTGCTACATATTTTTGGTAAAAAAAATTGCAATAAGCGTATTTTGATTGGTTTGCGCAAAAGTTAATGCGTTTACTAACTACGGGAAAAATTTCTGTCATTTTTGGTGTTTTTTTTTTTTAACGAGTAATGGCGTCAATCTGCGATTTTTTGGGGGACTGCGACATTGCGGCAGACAGATCTGACCCTTGACTGACATTTTTGACACTTTTGGGGGTACCAGTGACATACTACAGTAATCAGTGCTATAAATATGCACTGTTACTGTAAAAATTACACTGGCAGGGAAGGGGTTAATTTTATTGGAGAGGGAGGGGTTAATGTATGCCTAGTGCTTACTGACGTGTGTGGGGGGAGGTGACTGAGTGACACAGGCACAGATCGCATGTTCAGCTTTGCTGAACCCTGCAATCTGTCCCTGCCTGTCACTTAGGAGATCTGCCCGCTTTGTTTACACAAGCGGGCGGATCTCCAGACTCGATTCCCCAACGATCGGGGAAGAGCAGCGGCGATCGCCGCCGCTCCTCCCCTGGCCCGACTCCCGCTGTGACTGAAAACAGCAGGAGCCAGCCTCCGGCGGCGCGCGCACCGCCCACAAAGGGAGGAGTCCAGCGACGTAGGTCTACGTCGCTGGACGATAACGAGCCACATTGCCGCAGTAGCAGCAATGTGAGCGGTCGTTATGTGGTTAATTAAAAAATTATATTAAAAAAACAATAACATTTTACACAATGTAGACACTCCATCAACAATATCATCTAGCAATCAAGTCCTCATCAGTCTTGATGAATGATGCCTGCCAAAGAAAAAACACACAGAGACCCTTACTCCTCATCTGCTACCAGGCATTACACTCACAGAAAGACAGTTTCCCAGCTGACAGCTGAAATATCAATAAAAATTTTAATTTCTCGTAATCCTGAATTAAAATTAAAATATATGTCCGATTGGGAAACGGCACTGCAATTAACCTTTATAACAGGAGAATGGTCTACGATGTCCCTAAACTTACGCAAACATACGAAACCTATAAGTGTCAGGGAAACAGCTATGAAAGTCTTCACTCGTTGGTACTATACACCAGAACAACTAAACAAATTTTTCCCAGAGGTCCCACCCACGTGTTATAGAGATTGTGGAGAGATAGGCACTCTGAGACATGTGTTTTGGGACTGCAATAAGATTGCCCACACCTGGTCGAAAGTTTTTTCTCTGATAGAGAAATTAACATATAGTGATACACACTATATGTATTGCAGTGATGTGGACTGTAGCCATTCAATGGAAAAATACAGAAGTTCCCTATTCCCAGGTATTGAGGAGAATTGAAGAAATTAGATCAATGGAACACTTGCACCATACAATCACTAATTCTAAAAAGATTTTTGACTAAAAATGGACACCTTGGTATTTGTATAAATGTTCCTAATTGCATAAATATATACTCTTGATAAGAACCTTAAGATGACACCTTCATAGGTTACTGAAATTTTCATACATATTTTCTTTTACTATTAGACCGTATCAGCTTGAGGTTGTCACTCCCATATGAGGCGTGGGAGATGGTAACAACATATACTTATATTATTTATATATTTATGTTCTTTTATTTCTTTTCAATTTAAGAAAGTTTAAATTCCATTTTGTTGTTTATAAAAAAAAACACACTTTGAACAAAATGTATTTTCTTTGAAATATATTTTTCTACTGATGATACATATATGTATAAGAGTTCTAGAGTTATGCATATGTTTTCTATGTTTATACAACTTTGTATCTGTTATTCCTTTAATAAACGTTTTTAAACAAAAAAAAAAGAAATATCAAACAAAAGGGTGGACTGGTGGCTGATGTCAATGACCAAATTTGTCGTCATGCACCCCCTGCCCCTTTGTTTATATTTCAGCGGGGAATGCCCAGTTGACAGCTGATGGGAGGAGCGAGGAATGCCCAGTTGACAGCTGAGGAGCGGGGAATGCCCAGTTGACAGCTGATGGGAGGAGAAGGATGGGTCATAGTTTTTAGGAATCTGGCGGCCGCCTGCTCCCTAACAACCACGTACCCTTCGGAAACTCTGAACAGTCATTGTTCAGACTGAACATGGGTTCAGTCAAAATCCAAGGGTTGTCCCCATTTGCGATTCTTTCACAAGGCACAATATTCAGTTTTGTTAAAGTAAACATGAGCCCAGACAGTGTGCTCTAAAACTGAGCAAGCATTGAAAGCATTTTAAAACAAACCCTCAGCCATCTCGAAAGCTAATGGCATTGTAGAGAAATGTATCTTCAACATTCAGAGCTTTGGAACTGCCCACCTGTTTTGGTCACTAAGAGGGGTTCCAGTCTCTATATTGGCTTTGCTATTTATATTTTTTTTTTATGTAGACGGCCAAAGGAAATGCTGGTCACCACAGAATTGTCAGAAATACTCAAAGCAGTATTAAACCCAAAAGTAAACATTTATTATAATGCAGATTTCCAACTCTTAAGTATGATGACTACAATCATTTTCATTTTTATGCTTTCTTTCTGCTTTTTTCACCTGGTGATCTGGCCAGCAATTATTTTGTTTTTCAAAAGCACAAGCTCTCTTGTTTTAGGTTACATTGATGAGACACAGACATAAATTTTTTACAGATAGTACTATATGCCGGCTAGGCTGGCTCGCTTTGTCCCTGTCTATTTCCTAATCTGCTTCTAACGATGATTATAGATGGGCACATATCTGGTGGTCTTTACCAAGAGTGTGCAGACTCTGGGTCAGGGTCTATGCATTTCTTCGCACTTTACTTCACACCGATCCCAAGAGAAATCCATATAAAGCTCTTCTTTGTAAACCGATTACTGAACTGCTTCGCCCCAAATGACAACTGGCTCTGCGTGTCTTCACTGCAACCAAATTGACTATTGCGAAGGCATGGAAAACCCCCCACTCTAAGCTTTGAAGCCGTCAAAAATCATATGCACGACATTATGGTTAATAAGAAATTAACAGCCATATTATCAGACACCCATGAAAAATTCCTTCGTCTTTGGCAATCCTGGATTGCCCCCATACAGCCATCTCGTTTCGACAACACTCTTCTGTCGATTAAGTGACCCTTTGTCGTGGACCCCGTTGGACTCCTTAGTCTTCTCCCCCCTCTTTCTAACCCTTTTTTACTTTGCCTCTCTTTTCCCGTTCCTCCTACTTTCTTATTTCTGGTTGCCTTACATAATAATCTGGCTGCTAGGCGTTGCCCTGGTTTGGATAGTTACAATTTATGCATTTTTCATTTTTGCTTAAAAAACAAGCCACTAGTTTCATCTTTGATAGTTCATGTTTATATGTAGTCTAACACGTGGTCTTCTGCTTCTACAACACCGAATTCTATACCATGGTGTGGTTCCGGAATTTGTTTCTTTGTGTCTTTTTTTTCCTTTTATTTTTTTCTTTACTGGTATATATACTGCAAGGCTTTGAGACTTAGTTATGTACGTCTTTCTGGTCTGTACATAATTACTTTGCATTGTAACTGTTCAACTGTTGGCTCTGTTTGCTTGACTAAATATTAATAAAAATTCTATGTAAAAGAGAAACACATACATTTAACACTGGCAGGGGTGCTCATAGTGATCAGTTTGATGATTTCATGTAAAACGTTTATCCCGAAAGGACAAATAAACTGTTGCTCTAATGGTTTGGTTTATAAAGTGTTAGCTCCAAACAGTATTTAAATCTTCTCGTGCATTTAACACTCCCTTCCTCCCAGATAACAATGCAGCTGTCCAAAAGTTCCACCTGAGAGCAGGATCTGTTAGTAAGGTCAGTAAGACGACTTAACAAGGAGCAAGAGGACTTAATTCTTCCATGCAAGTGGCAATATGGTCGAAGCAGTGTGTCTGCTTCCACAAATAACCTGGTGAGGCCAAGTGAGAGTTGTCTTTATCTACTGTGAAAAGTTCAAGTTGGAGTATTCCACTATTCCCTTATCCCAGCCAAGTTCCACAATAAATATAAAAACCAAATCCTCTGGACTGTTAATTGAGTATTGGGCAACTGGGAGTAAGGATAGATGTGTGAACTGTCCCTGCAGGTAATCAGAGGAGACCCAAGAAGTCACTACACAGCAAGCCCTATGTGGACAGTGCTACATTTCCTTTTAGGGTCCATGTACACTGCAACTTGTAAACGGCCGTTTAGGAGCAGTTGGGTGTTTTTTTCAGAAGTCCCTGAACCCACCTCTATGCTATCTTATCTGTCCATGTACACAGGGTCGTTTACAGTCATTTGGTCATTTGCGGGCAGTTGAGTTCAGGGACGTTTTTTGGAAAGCAATTATTTGCGCTCGAACGTGTGTTTCCCAGCGTCTCAAATGCAAAAACGCAACCGAACGCAGCCGAACGCAACCCGCATTTAGCGCTCGCGTTTTCCCATTTTAAAGGGGAATGATTTTTTTGACCACTAGGAACGGTTTTAAATGCAAACGCCCGCAAACGCCCGCTAAACGCGGGTGCAAACTCGACACAACGGACGTTTTAAACGTCCTAAAAAAAATTTAAAATTCCAGCATTCAAGGGACTTTTAACAACATCCCGTGTACATGAAGCCTTAAAGTTAGCAGTCTTTTTGTCCTTAGTAAATCAAACTCAGTGTGTTCAGACACTTTTTGATGTACCACAACAAAGATCCTAGTTCACTCTCATCAACAATCATCAAGCATATCACTGAATCACTGAATTTTGTAATTACTTTATTTAACTAAGGGTTGCATTGTACAAACCAAGGTAGGGGGTAAAGCAAAATAAATTATGTAAGTTCGCTGATAACAAACAGTAAGCATCAGCAACGGGACTACAAAGCCTGCTAAACAAGACAGAGTATACATAATGTGACAAATTCCAAGTCAGGCAGATAAAATATAACCAAGAGGGCATAATGGGAAATATCCCTAAAGTTCCCAGCCTATATATAAAAGCCCTAATGTAATAATGCAACCGTGTGGGATATAGTGTGAAGAACCTGTGGTCGGAAGAGATCCCCGGGCGGCCAATTAACCCAAAAAAGGAACAAGGTCTACCAAACATGATCATGTACATAAGAGCAGCAAAGAAACTGCAAGGGAGAGGTTTGCAAGCTAAATGTGTAAATAAAGAAAGAAAGAGCAACATACAAGGGAAAGGGATGGGAAAGAATGGATCGAGAAGGGGAAAGAGACAAGGACTTAGAGAGACATGAAGAACCAGAAAAGTGGATTCCCCCTACCCAGGGCCTGACAGTAACCCTTAGAAAAATCAGCCATGTTGCAAGACCTTTTGTATACAGGCATCTGTGAAAAGGAAATGTTGCCATGGCCCCTAGGTGTCACGAATAGACTCCTCCCGATTATGGAGGGTAGCCGTAAGGTCTTCCACGTCCCTGAGTTTGTTCATTTTAGAGAACCAAAGAGAATTTGAGGGCAGATGCACAGACCATCAAAACAGGGAATACACGCCTTGCCTACATTTAAAACCTGGATGGTAAGGGAGGGGTAGCACTTCCCCAAAGGGGGTTGCTGGTAGTTGCATGTTCTTCCGTGCCACCTTGACCCTGTGAATGTCCCTGCCCTTCTAACACTCAGGTTCAGACATGTTGTATATGCCTTTAAATAACACTCTGACACAATACCAATTTGCTTTAGCTCTTTCGATTTACTTGCACAAGAAAAGAAGACTCAAAAAGGGGTATTAATCAACCAGGTCCCAGATAAATCATCAGGAGTTGAAATAATACTAATAATCAGTTAAATGACAATTACCAGTAACAAGTAAATAACACCAATGTACACAATATCAGGCAATATATGAATGGATCTCTCAGTAAAGCTATTGATTGCTATGTAATACCTACTGTATGTCCTATTGAGAGATGTGGTAATCTACATACCAGTAGCGTGTCCCCTTTAAGGGCAATAGAATAGCAGTGTTCAGAATGCAAGGCCTTGCTATTATCTTCACTGGCAGTTGGAGCTCAGAGAACAAAGAATTCCCGAATGTAGCAAAGTGAGAGACAATCAATGCAGAGTAGTTGGTTCTGACAAGTTGTAATCCTATTAGGAATCCAGGTGTAGGATCTTTGTCTATAGTGTTCAAAGATAGACAAAATACAGACCCCATGACGACGTCCAATCGGACGAAACGTACGTCGGGTGGCGTGCTGGGTAGCGCGTGCCGCAATCCTTGGAGGAGACAGGACGGCCATCGGTTTGGTGGTCCACGGACAGGACGCCCTTAAGACATCTGGGAGGTCTCCATGCCCAATCACTACATGCGAGATTTATCATGATCTTTGTGAGTACCATACATTTTCTTAGAATAAAGCATTTTAAACAGTCTACGCTATGAGATGTTCCTTCTCTCCCTGCATATTACATTTTATCGTGAGCATATCAGGAATATATTGGAGAAGCCTTCACCCACTACTGGTTATGCGCAATTTTTGATCTCTGTCACGGGGATCAACAACTTCTGGTAAGAAGTAAGAACTATTGGTGTTGGAGTGCTGTCTGGTGGCGGCTTTCTGCTTGAGAAGTCACTTTTTGAATGTGGAGACGGACACATATGGACTGTCATCTTATTGCTTTATTCACATCTTTAAGTGGGACTGTCATGATCAAGGGTTTTTAGCGCCACAGCTTTGTTTTTATAGTGTTCAAAGATATAGTAGTGGCTGATAACTGGGTTTTGAGAAAGTGCTATCTCACTAATCCTGATGATGTTCTAGTGAGAAAAAAGGGAAATGGCTGGAAAGCCAAGCTAATATTCACAAAAATGATTCAATTGGTAATACCTACTTAAATCAACAGAGTGATACACATATGGCAAAAAAGCATATAAAAAGGAAAAAAGACATCAAAAGAGAATGCCCAAAAAGCGCCATATTTTGAAGAGTATAGAGGTATACATTTTTTCCAAATAATGCACCCATACAGTTTCAAATAGAAAAATATAAATGTATTGAATTCAGGAACAAGGGAGCTAAAATAAACAAAGAACCTTGCACCACATCACCTGAAGAAAATTGACTATGTAGTCATTAAAAACATACACACCACATGCATCCGCTACAAAAATCACTGACTCTGATACAATCAGCGATACTGCTGGAGTGCCCCTGGTGCATTGAGTGATGTCCGTTCCCCCTGGGCTGAGAATGCAGATGGCAAGGCATCGCGCAGTAGGCCGCAGTCCTCTCTCACAGCAGTGAACCGATGCACTCACGATGAATCCCCGGAAGCAAGAAAGCGTGGGCCTAGTCAGCAGATCCCTTTATAGTCTCTCCCACAATTCTCCCCTGGAGCAGATGGCCTGCTAGGAGATGTAGTTCATGAACAGTTCGGCAGTTCAGTAATCTCTCTTCAGGAGATCCCAGTTCTTGAAAAGTTCCACTTGAAAGTCTATGGTCCCCAAAGGCAGGATAAAACTTCATAAAAGTAATTATCAATTAATACATCGAAGAGTTGCAAATAATAAATCTGCTAACAAGAACCTACAGTAACAAATAGCTGACTAATAGAGGTATTTTCCAAGAGTAAACTATACAAATCATCAGACAAAATTAATTAATTTTGGTAACAGGCCAATATTAGATTAATGACCCACCCAGAAGTGCTAGAGGGTGGGGCAGGGTCATCCTCCACCAAAGGATCAGTAGAAGAAGCTGGCACTTGACTAGAACATTGAGCTGTAGCAATGAGTTCATCTGCATTTTCTCCAAGGGTGTCATATGTTAGTCTCATAGATGGACGGATTTCCCATCTAAGCCTTGAATACATGTTTTCTATGGATTCTGGCTCATGATCCAGACCCAAAAAACTACAACCAGGCTTTGGTTCTGCTAAACTATTAGGAACAGCCTCTCGTCCTTCATCATGGATGGAGGAGATTGGATCATCTCCAAGATTTTGTACTTCAGGGTTATCAGCTGGCTCTGGCTTAACCCCTCCAGTGGATGGTGCAGACCTCTTTATCTCAACAGACAGATGTTTTACCCTTTCGGTTGAGATACTGCACTCACATCCTCTATTGAATGCCAAGAAACTCTGGTGGTGTCCTCAAGCAGGGGAACCCATAACCAGTCAAGGGTAAGTTCTTCCTCCTCACTCTCCTCTTCCTCTCGGGAGGTAGATTTGAGTATCCAATGAGTTCTCGGCCTTAAAGTAAAAGAGCAGGGTGTATCAGAACAAGGAGGTGAAGACACTTAAATGGCCTCAGATATGGGCAGAAGGTGGTTTTGATGCCAGGTTTTATGTGGAGCAGTCTTTCCCTCTGGAAAAATTTGTTACACAGGAAGCCCAGGTAGCCATTTGCAGAAAATGTATGGTTGGGAACGCCATTAATCGACTAGTTTGTGTTTACCTGGCACTCCCAGGTTGCGTAACAGCACTCGATCTCCTGGTTGCAAGTCCTGAACTCTCACTTTGGGATTTAAATTTCTTTGTTCCCTTGTAGTGGATGCTTCCTGGGCTTTCTCATAAGCAGTCTTAAAATAGAATTTATTTTTGGACAATAAAATCCTAATAAGGATATATTGATTGGTTTATGCAAAAGTTATAGCATCTACAAACGATGTGATATCCTGGATTTTTTTTTACTAGTAATAGCCGCAATCAGCGACCATTATAGCAGGACTGCAATATTGCGGCGGACATTCTGACACTAACTGATACTTTTTGGGAACCAGCGACACTAATACAATGATTAGTGCTAAAAATATGCTACTGAACTAATGATACTGGCGGGGAAGTGGTTAAACAGCTAGGACGATCAAAAGATTAAATGTGTGCCTAGCCAGTGTTTTGGTGTTAACCATATGGTATTTTTACTAAAATAAGTGGTTGATTTTATTTCCCTACTTGCAGGAAAGGAAAATCCATCACTTCCCAGGTGAAATGACAGAGCTCTGCCTTGTTTACATTGGAAAAGCTCTGTCCTGTGTGTCTTCCAGATGATCGGCGAGTGGCAGCAGGCATCTATTGGCTGACACCCACTGATTGGCATCTGCCTTGTCTAACCATAGCATGGTTTATCAGGAGGCTCGCACGTGGGCCCCCTACAATGAAGTGCCAGATTACACTTCCAGTACGTGATCCAGTGCAGAAGAGCCGCCTTGCTGCCAAATATGTATGCTATACAGTCGGCAAGTGGTTAAGCAAGCAATTTTTAGTTTTTACATACAATTACTCTTTTTCCACTTCACTTGTGGGCCCTACCGATAAGTATATTAAAGGGGCACTCTGACGGGAATAATAAAGGTGCACTCTGACTGCAAAATTAAAGGGGCACTCTGACGGGAATAATAAAGGGGCACTCTGACCGCAATATTAAAGGGGAACTCTGACGGGAATAATAAAGGAGAACTCTGACTGCAATATTAAAGGGGCACTCTGACGGGAATAATAAAGGGGCACTCTGACTGAAATATTAAAGGGGCACTCTGATGGGAATAATAAAGGGGCACTCTGACCACAATATTAAAGGGGAACTCTGACGGGAATAATAAAGGGGAACTCTGACCGCAATATTAAAGGGGCACTCTGACCGCAATATTAAAGGGGCACGCTGACCGCAATATTAAAGGGGCACTCTGACCACAATATTAAAGGGGCACTCTGACGGAAATAATAAAGGGGAACTCTGACCGCAATATTAAAGGGGCACTCTGACCGCAATATTAAAGGGGCACTCTGACGGGAATAATAAAGGGGCACTCTGACTGCAATATTAAAGGAACTCTGACCGCAATATTAAAGGGGAACTCTGACCGCAATATTAAAGGGGCACTCTGACGGGAATAATAAAGGGGAACTCTGACCACAATATTAAAGGGGCAGTCTGACCGCAATATTAAAGGGGCAGTCTGACTGCAATATTAAAGGGGCACTCTGACGGGAATAATAAAGGGGCACTCTGACGGGAATAATAAAGGGGAACTCTGAGCAGGACACATAAAGGGGCACTCTGATGGGGACACACTGGATGTAAAGGAGCACTCTGATGGGGACATGGATGTAAAGGAGGGACTCTGACAGGGACACACTGGATGTAAAGGAGGGCTCTGATGGGGACACGGACACAAGCTGAATGACGGCGGGGGATACGGGCTGCATGACAGCCTGGATGAGGGGGGACACAGGCTGGATGAGGGGGGACACAGGCTGTGTCCCTGTCAGAGTGCCCCTTTATGTGGGCTAATTTTTGGGGCCTATACTAGCCGACACTTACTTCTTTATCCTGTGAATGCCTAGTGTACCTTCTGCCACAGAATACTACGTTCTTAGCTGTCAGGTAAACCCATGTGGGCTAATTTTTGGGGCCAATACTGGCCGACACTTACTTCTGTAACCTGTGAATACCTTATGAACCTTAAGCCACAGAATACTACGTTCTTAGCTGTCAGGTAAACCCATGTGGGCTAATTTTTGGGGCCAATACTGGCCGACACTTACTTCTGTAACCTGTGAATACCTTATGAACCTTAAGCCACAGAATACTACGTTCTTAGCTGTCAGGTAAACGCATGTGAGCTAATTTTTGGGGCCTGGAATGGCCGACACTTACTTCTTTATCCTGTAAATGCCTAATTTTTCAGACTGGAATTGAAAATCAATGGGTCTGTAAAGGTTCCGCCAAATTGTGGAATGGATGCTGACCCATTTTACAGATGTGTGAATGGACCCTATATGTATTAGGCATGTATTTACCGGCTGCTGTCAGTTCTGGCTGATTTATGAAAATAAAATACATTTTTTTGCTGTAAAAAAAAAAAAAAAAAATTTAGGGCAACTTTTCCAATTGCAATACTTCTGTTATGACATTGTCCATGTGCTGGGACTATTTGTGCACAGCTAGTACGTCTGTTGTGGCTGCAAATATGACCTAAAGTTTTTTAAAGTTCGCCTCCCATTAAAGTCAATGGGGCCCGCCGCAAACTTGCGGTTCGCGGACTTTTGAGAAAATTTGCGGCTGACGTTCGCGAACTGCCCCGGCTGATGTTCGTCCATCACTACTGCTCACTGACTACCTTGCCAATACATACAGGGAGTGCAGAATTATCAGGCAAATGAGTATTTTGACCACATCATCCTCTTCATGCATGTTGTCTTACTCCAAGCTGTATAGGCTCGAAAGCCTACTACCAATTAAGCATATTAGGTGATGTGCATCTCTGTAATGAGAAGGGGTGTGGTCTAATGACATCAACACCCTATATCAGGTGTGCATAATTATTAGGCAACTTCCTATCCTTGGGCAAAATGGGTCAAAAGAAGGACTTGACAGGCTCAGAAAAGTCAAAAATAGTGATATATCTTGCAGAGGGATGCAGCACTCTTAAAATTGCAAAGCTTCTGAAGCGTGATCATCGAACAATCAAGCATTTCATTCAAAATAGTCAACAGGGTCGCAAGAAGCGTGTGGAAAAACCAAGGCGCAAAATAACAGCCCATAAACGGAGAAAAGTCAAGCGTGCAGCTGCCAAGATGCCACTTGCCACCAGTTTGGCCATATTTCAGAGCTGCAACATCACTGGAGTGCCCAAAAGCACAAGGTGTGCAATACTCAGAGACATGGCCAAGGTAAGAAAGGCTGAAAGACGACCACCACTGAACAAGACACACAAGCTGAAACGTCAAGACTGGGCCAAGAAATATCTCAAGACTGATTTTTCAAACGTTTTATGGACTGATGAAATGAGAGTGAGTCTTGATGGGCCAGATGGATGGGCCCGTGGCTTGATTGGTAAAGGGCAGAGAGCTCCAGTCCGACTCAGACGCCAGCAAGGTGGAGGTGGAGTACTGGTTTGGGCTGGTATCATCAAAGATGAGCTTGTGGGGCCTTTTCGGGTTGAGGATGGAGTCAAGCTCAACTCCCAGTCCTACTGCCAGTTTCTGGAAGACACCTTCTTCAAGCAGTGGTACAGGAAGAAGTCTGCATCCTTCAAGAAAAACATGATTTTCATGCAGGACAATGCTCCATCACACGCGTCCAAGTACTTCACAGCGTGGCTGGCAAGAAAGGGTATAAAAGAAGAAAAGCTAATGACATGGCCTCCTTGTTCACCTGATCTGAACCCCATTGAGAACCTGTGGTCCATCATCAAATGTGAGATTTACAAGGAGGGAAAACAGTACACCTCTCTGAACAGTGTCTGGGAGGCTGTGGTTGCTGCTGCACGCAATGTTGATGGTGAACAGATCAAAACACTGACAGAATCCATGGATGGCAGGCTTTTGAGTGTCCTTGCAAAGAAAGGTGGCTATATTGGTCACTGATTTGTTTTGTTTTTGAATGTCAGAAATGTATATTTGTGAATGTTGAGATGTTATATTGGTTTCACTGGTAAAAAAAATAATTGAAATGGGTACACTGTATATTTGATTTTTGTTAAGTTGCCTAATAATTATGCACAGTAATAGTCACCTGCACACACAGATATCCCCCTAAAATAGCTAAAATTAAAAACAAACTAAAAACTACTTCCAAAAATAGTCAGCTTTGATATTAATGAGTTTTTTGGGTTCATTGAGAACATGGTTGTTGTTCAATAATAAAATTAATCCTCAAAAATACTCATTTGCCTAATAATTCTGCACTCCCTGTACTGCTCCCTGACCTGTCACTACATACTGTTCACTGCTCTCGTGCTACAAGCTGTTCACTGACTGCCCTGCCACTACATACTGCTCACTGACTTCCCTGCTACTACATGCTGCCTTAGTCTGTCACTAAATACTGCTCACTGACCACCCTGCTAATGCATACAGCTCACTGATTGCCTTGTTACTACATACTGCTCATTGGTTGCCCTGTCATTACATACTGCTCACTGACCACCCTGCCACTGCATACAGCTCACTGACCACCCTACCACTACATACTGATCACTGGCTGCTCTGTCATTACATACTTCTTACTTACTGCCCTGCTGCTACATACCATAGGCTCCATAGCTCTGCCAATTCTTACTGCCCTGCACACTATTTTTGTTTACTTTTGTATTTCTTTAGCCCCATATCTATAGTTCTCCTATATATCCCTAAAGTGACTGTAAAGTCTCATTTTTTTTTCAATAAAAATAACAAACATGTTATACTTACCTGCGCTGTGTAGTTGGTTTTGCACAGAGCAGCCCGGATTCTCCTTTTCTCAGGTCCTTCTTTAGCTTTCCTGGCCCTTCCCTCTTTTTGAGTGCCCCCACAGCAAGCAGCTTGCTATGGGGGCACCCGAGCCAAGTTCAGACACGGAGCTTTTTCGCCCCCGCCCCTCTCTCTCCTCATTGGCTAACTGACTTTGATTGAAAATCCAATCAGGAAGGAAGTCTTGGGTGGCTGAGACATCGCTGGATCGATGTGGGGCTCAGGTAAGCATTAGAGGGGGGCTGAGGGGGGCTGCTGTACACAGCAGGTTTTTTATCCTAATACATAGAATGCATTAGGATAAAATAACTTCTGACTTCTGAATTTGCAACCCCCTAATTAAAATATGCCATTAGGTTAACAATATGCTTCTTGTAAAACGACGCTTAATGAAATTACATTTTCCACCTACAACAGCTTGCTGGACAAACAGTCAAAATATGTCTCTCTAATCTTTTATAAATGTTGGCAAGTAAGAAAAAGGTGCCTTTGTTGTAATTTATACAGCAAGGGCAAAATTATTTTTTTAAGAATACCACCACCCACTTACATAAACCCCCCACATTCCTTAAGTTTCAGACATGTGCTTTCTGTAAGTTTCTAGTGAGGTGGCCATTCCCGTTGTCATACAGAAGTGAAATCTGGCCATACCCCATTACCGTTTCAACTTGCAGCCAAGACTTCCTTTGCATAAAGCCTCCACCCCTCCTTAGCTTCCCACAGTGTTGATATATTCTTCCTACACATCCCACCCATATTTACACCTTCTCTTCACAATCCCTTCCCCTCCAACTCTCCCAGTGCAAATGGAACCCTTTTGCCCATTAAAAAAAAAAAAAAAAACATGAGCACAACTAGTTGCTGGTCCAACCAGATGCTGAACTTTTCCATGTCAATATACTATTCTCAGTATGTAGATTGGCAGGTTCCTGTTCTCACATTTTTGTTTCCTTTTTTTTTTTTTTATGTGTTCCTCTTTTTTAGAAAACCCCAGTCCTTACAGTGGTCTAAAGGCTGAAGGTTTCTTACCTTAAAGTATAACTAAAGGCAAACCTTTTTTTTCATTTTGGATAGAGTGGAGAGGGATTAGAATGCATTTCATTTTTTTTGCTGTCTGTGGAGATTCACCCTCTCTATTTGTCCTGTTTACCCTTATCATTGAAAGTGAAAGTAAAATAAAATCACAAATTTTGGGTTGTCCCCAGAAAAGTAATAGAGGGGAAATTTTCTAATGGGGACATTAGTTCTGGTGACCTGGGGATCCCCAAGAATTCCCTTAATTTGCAAGGATTTCTGTTTGACTATGGCACAGGAAGTAGAGGGAAATTTCCGCAACAGGACACAGATGATGAAAAAAAATTTGACAGACGTTATATCCCTCCCTCGCTCTATCCATAATGAAAAAAAAGTTCTGCCTATAGTTCCACTTTAATGCATCCCCTATATTAAAGAGGAAGTCCAGCCCCCCTTGAAAAAATATAAAAGTCAGCAGCTACAAATACTGTAGCTGTTGACTTTTAATATTAGGAAACAAAAAGAGAGCAGGACCTCATCCTGCATCAGGAAGACTTTACTGGCATAGACATGAGACTAACCAAACATATGAAAGTATCAGAAAATATTTATTTAAACATGCTAAAAACAAAATGCATCACATGACATCCAGTTTGCATATGAATACATGACTAAAATCATATAGAAAGAGACATAGCAAAACAAAGATATGACCCAAAACTAGCACCTCCCCCATACAGAGATAGATAAGAGGTGATAATTCCCAAATGGAGGTTTCTGTATGTAGGGGTCAACTCCGTGGGTCAATGCATTTCACTGTATTGCGTAGCTTCTTCAGGACCGAAAATGGAGGAATTTACATTCTGCTGAACATAATAACCATTAAATAGGTATATGTGAAAAATCACATTGAGATATATATACATATATTTAATTTCTTATATGAAATAAGATAGGATCTGTAAAGTCATCATCATATGTCTTTGGCACAAAATGAAAGAAAGGCTGGCGCTCTGATACACTAGGGTACAGCTAATGTAGAAGCAAGATGTCAGGCCAGTACATAGCAAAAAGATAAATGAATGAAGGCATTACCTACATAACGATATGTTAGGGTAAAGTCCGTAGAATGTAAAGAAGATGAGCTGTAGGATGAAAGTATGCACGAAGGGCCGGCTCAGCTACACAGGAGTCAATCTGTAGACGGGGTAAAGCAAAAAACAAGCGGAGCGCCTCTAAGTGCACTTAGAGGCGCTCCGCTTGTTTTTTGCTCATATGTCTTTGGGGCGGACATAGGGACTACAGGATATTCCATCTAATTAAGCCTCATTGTCTAGATATTGCCAAAAACCCTACAACAGATACATAGGTAGGGAGAAAACTAAGTTATTCATTCTCATCATGTTGCAAAGAGATATAGCAGCAATATAGATTCATGTAAAGTGGCATTGGCAATCAAACATATGATATCTGTCTGGTCTCTTTCACCACTTCCCACGAATCGACGTAACCCTACATCGGCTCAGAGAAGTGGTTGTACCAGGAAGATGCCTGCAGCTAGAGGCATCAACCTAATATAATTTTTTAGAGCCGTTTTAGAGGTTTCAGGTGATAACAGCTGATGCGGCTCGGGAGCCGCTAGGCCATTATGCCAGCGAGCGGGAGGGGGCGCCCCCCTGAGGAAGCATGCATTAGCACGCGAAACGCGTTGACGTTACACGCCAACGCTCCACCCACCCCCTCTCGCCCTTCGCTGCTGTGTGGACCCAGCCAAGTACGGTAGCCGTAGTTGCTACGTCACGATGGAGAAAGATACTTCCGGGTTCTGGAACCTAGTGTGGTGAGGCCAACAGGCGGGAGAATTCAACTGTCTCTGCGGAACAGGAGCCAACTAAGAGCGTGCAGCTAGCGGTACTGCGGGGAGCACACCAATTTCAGTGATTCACCGTCGGAGCGGTACATGGATCACAGCCTACAGGTAGGACTGGACCCGTTGAGGCACCGAGGAGGAATACTGGTAAGAATGATTACTTACCACTCAGTAGGACATTTTCAGGTCACCATCTTAGGGTGAGGAACTCTCCAGTTGTCCACTACCCCGGATATGGAAAGCCTCTAACCACGGTCCATCCCGATAGCCTGGATTTATGGGCCCCCCTGTACCCCAACCATCTTCTGCTTATTCTGCACTTGCTTCATCTCCCAGTAACCCACTGAGAACACTCGAGATTAAGATACCCTCCATGGCAAGTGACTTTACTTCCCAGCTGTCCAAGTAGACTACATCTTACACTTTGACACTCTGTGTGTTCTTTCCTATGCTAAAGTGCATCTTCACTCATCTAATGTGAACTACATGTTCTATGGACGTGCCATCAAGATCACACATCCATCTGAATGATATATGCAATATCCCTATGGTCTTTGACACTGGACTTGTAGCCAAGCACCGTTCAAGGCGTCTCTGTATAGTGGCCACACAACATACATGCCATCAACCCCACAGCTTATGAATTTAGGAATGCCTTTTGATTATTCATGAAATCCTAATTTCAACCTTTATGGCATGCCTGGCACCTATTTTTCAGTATAGGTAGGAGTGACATCTAGTCTCTCTGGTGACAGTTCACTCCCCATATCTGGAAACTGGACCATTAGGACTTTTGGAGGGGGTGGAGTGGGGGTGTGTATATTGCCGTCTTTTTCCATCCTGACACCCATCAGGGTCTTCAGGGTCATCAAGTTGCATCTGACAGCAACACACATTATTGTGTATTTTTATGACCTTTTTGATTTATTTTCAAGTTATCATCACCAATAAAATTTAGATTTTTGCACCGTGATACCTTTTGAGCCCATTGTTTTGCAACCTTTCTCAGATGGCCTCCACCACCTCATTTCTTTGATTGATTTCATTATATTTGGTTGCCCGGGGTTCCCGGTCCACACTAGACTGTAAGGTACTGATTACTCACTCTTCGCTTGCTGTGCATGCAAGGAGGAGAATTGGTTTCTCATACCAGGCTTTTAACGTTCTTGATCCGCCCCCCTCCCTCCCCTTCTGCAGCTCTGCCCGGGTCTCCCATCCCACCGGGAGACCCGAGCAACCAGCCGGCACGTGATGACATAATGGCCGGGTTACTCGGCGGTTAAAGGCGACTAATTTAAAAAACTGTCAGCATTCAAAAATGCAGATTTTGGCATTTTGAATACATTGAAATGCAGTGGAGGGGTCTAGGGTCTTTTAAACCCCCAATCCTTCCGTAAAGAGTACCTGTCAATGCCTATTACTGTCACAAGGGATGTTTACATTGCAATTTTATTTTTTTTTTTAAACTGTGCTAAAATGTAAAAATTAAATAAAATAAATAGAAAAAAAAATGTTAAAGCGCCCCCGTCGCCAAGAATTCGCGCACGAAAGAAAACGCATACGGAAGTTGTGCTTGCAAATGAAAGCGGTGTTCAAACCACACATGTGAGGTATCGCTGCGATCCCCAGAGCGAGAGCAATAATTGTAGAAAAAGAGCTGCTATGGAGATTTTTATGTACCATAGTTTGTCACCATTCCGCAGGTGTGTGCAATTTTAAACCATAACATGTTAGGTATCTCTTTACTCGACGTGACATCATCTTTCACAATATACAAACAAATGGGCTAACTTTACTGTTTAGTTTTTTTAAATGCAGTAAAATGTATTTTTCCCAAAAAATGTCGTTTGAAAGACCGCTGCGCAAATACCGCGTGACAAAAAATATTGCAACGACCGCCATTTTATTTTCCAGAGTCTTTGCTAAAAAAATATATATATATAATGTTTGGGGGTTCTACGTAATTTTCTAGCTAAAAATACAGATTTTAACTTGTAAAGAACATGTGTCAGAAATGGGCTGGGTCCAGAAGTGGTTAAGATAGCCCATTTGGGTCTACACTTGTATTTAAAAGGCACTGTCGTAAAAGTTTCTTGCAATCTAGTGTAGATTCATCCACTTATACTGACAGGTAGCTACAGCAAAGGGTAGGAGGATGATTCCTGTGTGCCATTAAAGCTATACAGCAAATACAGTAGTTACACAAGGCCACCAACTACAAGAAAAGCACATTCAAAGATTGGTTAGTGGGCTAATCAAATGGCAAGTACTGTATATAAAAAAAGTCTTTACCATTGCCATAGCTCAAGGGGTACATACCTGCAACAACCATCACATAATGTGCCTGTAGCCTCCCAGGGAGAAAGGACACTTAGAAGTCAAGGGGAATTCTATTTAAGTCCCCACTAGGCCATGCATCATACCCAGAATTTCCAGGTTCTGACGTCACGGCCCTGTGTGCGTTCCAGCCGCCGTGCATGCGCGAGATGGCATTTCCATTGTGGAAGAGGAAACCTCTTCCTGCTGTCCAGAGATGGCACTACTGAAAAGGGCAAGGATGTAGCAGATAGGAGGATAATGTTATCCCCATCAGAGCAACGGTCAGGAATAGAGTGTAATATTCATGATCGTGTGAAACACATATGCCCTCCCACAAAGACATCGACAACCCAGATCCATCAGTAATTCGTAATTCCAAAAACAAACTCGGCGGAAGGCGAAAAATAAAAGAAAGCAAAAGTACCTGAGACTGCGACGAATATGCTCTAGTGATGATGACCTTTTCACCCAAGCCAATGCCCTAAGAGACAGATTGCTACAATGGGGTTATTCTTGTAGCTGTTTAAAAAAGGTCTTCAATAAAATGAAAAAGTCCACTCGGGACGAGGAATTGTTTAAAAAGCATATGAGGACACCCCCAGATACGGTCAGATTAATTAGGGTGTGTACGACACAGTATCTATGGAGGTACGTTAGAGGAGGTTAGTAGTAGGTGACTTACTTACTACTAACCCCTGAACACTGTGTCACTTACCACTTACCCCAAACTGTATCACTTACTGTACTTGACCCCTGAACTCTTCATCACTTACTAATGACCTCTAAATCATTAGTAAAACTTGACCTCTGTGTTACTCCTGACCCTTGAACTCTGCGTTACCTATTGCTGACCTCTGAACTCTGCATCACTTACTACTGACCCCTGAATTTTGAGTCACTTACAACTGAATTCTGAATTCTTCGTCACTAACTACTGACCCCTGATCCATTACTGACCTCTGAACTATGCGTCACCTACTACTGACCTCTGAACTCTAAATCACTTACTACTGACCCCTGAATCCTGAGTAACTTACTACTGACCCCGGAACACTGCATCACTTACTACCAATCCCAAACTGCATCACTTACTATTGACCCCTGAACTCTGAGGCATTAGTAAAACTTGACCTGTGTGTTACTTACTCCTGACCCCATAACTCTGCATCACTTACTACTCTCCCCTAAATTCTGAGTCACATACAACTAACTTCTGAACTCTGCATCACTTACTACTGACCCACGATCCATACTGACCTCTGAACTCTGTATCACTTACTACTGACCCCCAAACTCTGAGCCACTTATTACTGACTCCTGAATTCTCAGTCACATACTACTGATCCTTGAATTCTGAGTCACTTTCTACCGACACCTGAACATTGCATCCCTTCCTTGTGATCCCTGAACTCTGCATTACTTACTACTGACCTTGGAGTCATTAGTAAAACTTGACCTCTGTGTTACTTACTCCTGACCCTTGAACTCTGCGTTACCTATTGGTGACCTCTGAACTCTGTGTCATTTACTACAGAGGTAAAGAGTTAAAAGTAAGTGATGCAGAGTTTAGAGGTCAGTAGTGACACACAGTAAAGAGTGAAGTGACCCTCTGTCTCAAAGTACAAACAGCCCTCCTATGCACTGCTTGCTTCTGTTCTCCATCTACCTGGACTCTTCACAGCTCCAGGTCTTCTCCCCTTCTCTTATTCCCTATTCCAGTAGGCAGGGCTAAGTTACATCTAATCCAGGCCAGTATACTTATAAGTGTGAAGAGTCCAGGGTGAAGGAGAACAGAGGTAAGCCAATCACAGTCAATCATAGCACTACACCCCAACTCCCCATGCCAGCCTTTAGCACATACCCCTCCGCAGCATAAGCAGTGTTTCTGCTGCAGCTGCCTGTGACAAGCAACACAAAAGAGGGGCAGAATGGCGTTTCCTCACATTTGTTGTGCGATATGTGAGGGCACCCTTGGGGTCCGTGTGCATCACACACATTGCCACTGCCTTTTCCTACAAGTAAGCTTAAAGCTAAACTGCAAGTAAACAGCAAATTATGCAGATGAAATGTACATTAGGGAATAGCTTACCCAGCACAGGATTTAAATTTCTGTCCATTTGGTATTTAGAAAGCTCTGTCATACAGCACGGCTCTATCAGGCAGGGCAGAAGATAAATAATACTTAATAAAGTATTCTGAGATCTGACTTTTCTCTGTTGCAGTTAAAAGAGAAGTAGGGCCAAAGCTTTTTTGGCCCTACTACTCTTACAGATCACAGGAGTCCAATTCCTTCTGCACTCCTGTGACCCGTTTTCAGCTAACAACAGACTAGTCTGCTGTCTGCTGACATCACTCTGAGTCAGCTCGCTCTTACCCCCTGCACAGTCTGACGATCTGAGCACTGGAGAGGCAGATCAGAGTGACTGACAGTTATTGATCTCTGCCCAGGACAGAGAGGAGAACTGAGCAATCAGGGGTGTGTGATTGCTCAGTTATGAGTGCAGAGGCAGCGGGGGACAGATGCATGAATATTTTTTGTTTGGAAGTACTTCTCTTTTAACCCGCAAATACATGTCTCCTACTTCCTCTGTCTCTTATTAGACAGTAAAAGGAGAAGCAGCAGACTGATAAGTTCAACTTTTTGTCACTCTACTCTCTCCTATCAGCATGTTCCTTGTTAGCACTTGAACATGCAACAGTCCGGTTACTTGTGTTGCTTCTGCTTCTCCCAGTCTGAGTTCAGCTGTAAAGGATATTGCAAGAGATTGATACAGAGTCAAATTCAGGTACTCACACTGCTTGCATTTAAGAAAACACAACATACATTTAATGATATATTAACCTCTTCCCTACCGGCATACAGGGAAATGATGCCGGTCCATCCGTCCGCCCATTCTCGCTGCTAGTGTGCGATCAGGGTCGAGCCGTATCGCTCGGACACAGCCTGTCCCTGATAAGGGTAAAGAGCCAATGAAAATGGCTCTTTACCATGTGACCGGCTGTGTCCAATCACAGCCGGTCACTAATGAGGTCATTTGCAGGGAAATGTTAATGCCGCTCGTGCGCGCCTACGGGGGCGCACAGCTTGGCGATCGGGGTCAAGGCTTGTCCACTGGACAAAGCCCATCCATGATCAGGGTAAAGAGCCAATAAAATTGGCTCTTTACCACGTGACCGGCTGTGTCCAATCACAGCTGGTCACAAATGTAAGCAAACCGGGTAACTGGCTGGATCGGTGTGTGAGGAGGAGATTGCCGAACAGTGAGTTATCATTTTAGAGTGTGTACTTCTGTGCCCAGATTGCCCCCATAAATATAGAGGACCTGTCATAAGTGCTTGTTACCAGCCCATCAGAGTACCTGTCACTACCCTTTCAGAGTACCTGTCATTAGCCAATCAGAGTACCCGAGTACCTGTCACTAGCCAATCAGAGTACCTAAGTACCTGTCACCAGCTAATCAGAGTACCTGTCACCAGCCGATCTGAATACCCAAGTACCTGTCATCAGCCAATCAGAGTACCCAAGTATCTGTCACCAGCCGATCAGAGTACCTGAGTACATGTCATCAACCAATCGGAGTACCTGAGTACCTGTCATCAACCAGAGTACCTGAGTACCTGTCATCAACCAGAGTACCTGTCATCAACCAACCGGAGTACCCGAGTACCTGTCATCAGCCAACCGGAGTACCCGAGTACCCGTCATCAGCCAATCGGAGTACCCGAGTACCTGCCATCAGCCAAGCAGAGTACCCGAATACCTGTCACCAGCCAGAGTACCCGAGTACCTGTCACCAGCCAATTGGAGTACCCAAGTACTTGTCACCAGCCAGTCAGAGTACCCGAGTACCTGTCACCAGCCAATCAGAGTTTTTACCACTAAAGAGGCATATCAAATTCTGAGCCTGACGAATGAGAGCAGCAGGGAGCTCTCACTGTCTGATTCCAGCTCTGATTCCGGTTCGGAATTAGAGTCCGTCGAAAGCAGTGAATCAGCGACCGAATCGGAGGAGGAAGCAGTTCGTCCAAAAAGAAGATGCTCCGACCAGGCAGCCACCAGCAGCGCCACACACCCCAATGGCCAATCGTCAAACCCCAACAGTGCTAGACCCCAGGAGGAAAGACCCAGTACAAGCACTGGAATTTTACGCCAGACACAAAGAATTAGGGCCCAAACCCATCTTTCGGATGCCTTAGCAAACCTTTTGTGGCTTCCTTCTAGCTCAGGGTCAGCTACAATCACCACTTTCACAGCACAGCCAGGTGTGCAGGCCAACACCGAAAATTTTTCTGAGATAGATTTTTTTAATTTAGTTTTCCCTGACGAGTTACTTACAGGCATCGTGGACCAAACTACCGTATTTATCGGCATATAACACGCACTTTTTCCTCCTAAAGATAGAGAAAAAAGCAACAGTGCGTGTTATACACCGAAATAAAAAAAAAGGCCAGGAAGCAGCGTTGAGAGGTAGAAGGAGGCAGGCCGGGCCGAGAAGAAGGAAGGACGAGCTGTCATCGGAAGTCCCGTCCTCCTATACCGAGTCGTGTGACCTCTATCATAGGCGCCGGGACTTCTGATGACAGCGATAGCGCATCCTCCCTTCTCCTCGGTCCGGCCTGCCCCCTTCTACCTCTAGGCGCTGCTTTCTGGCCTTTTTTAAAGTTGATTTGGATAGTGTCACTGGCACTGGCGAGGCTGCATTTAAGGACACTGCGCTGGAGAGGCTGCATTTAAGGACATTGCACTGGCGAGGCTACATTTAAGGACTATGCGCTGGCGAGGCTGCATTTATGGGCACTACGCTGGCGAGCTGCATTTAAGGACACTTCGCTGGCGAGGCTGCATTCATGGGCATTGCGCTGGTGAGGCTACATTGATAAACACTGCGCTGGCGAGGCTGCATTTATGGGCACTGCAATGGCGAGGCTGCATTCATGGGGACTGCACTGATGAGGCTGCAATCGTGTGCACTGGTGAGACTGTATTTGATGAAAAAAAATGTTCAAAGCTGTTTACTTAAAATTTCAACTTTTTTCCTGAAATTTCTCTCCTAAAATTTCGGTGTGTGTTATAAGTAGGGATGATCGAACGGTTCGGGTCGACCATCGGTTCGGCCCGAACATTGGGTGTTCGAGGTTCGGCCGAATTTAGAACTTTTTGCCCAAAAAGTTCGGAATTCGGCAACCAGAACCGCCCAAAATGCAATGCTTCAGGAAATGGGCTTTAAAAGCCCGTGATTGGACCAGAACCATTAGCAAAAGCCAATTGAGGGGGCAGGAGAATGCTAGGAATGTGATTGGAGTGACTAGGGGGTCCCTAGACCAATCATTAGTGAATACGCCCCCCAGTATATAAGATTGCCCCCGCCATATTCCTAGTATTGTTATACTGGACATGGAAGAGTGTGGAAGCAGTTCTGTTAATTTTACTTTAAAAGTGTCATTTAGCTATTTTTAGTGTGAGGAAAGGGATATCTAGTGTAGTTAGAGTGCTCCTTTACACTTAAGTTAGCTTAAAAAATTGAGTTTCTGTAGGGAAAGTGTTAAGTGTAAAGGGACCGTAGTGTAGTGTAGGGTTAACTGGCAGTAACTGCTATGGAAGGGTGACAAAACCTTTCCATAGCAGGGTGACCGCTATAGAGAAAAGATAATTTCTCTGAATAGCTTCGGCACACCCATATGGCTTCTCACCAGCCAAGCATTTTTTATGCTGCAGGGGCTGCCACTGCCAGTGCTTTTTTGAGGACATGTTTGATGTCAGACATGACATCTGAACATGTGTATAGGGGGTATATATAGACATATATGTCTGAATATATATCCCTAGACATATATAGGTGTGAAAGTAGCAGAAATAAATGCTTGCGCTAATGAAATCATTTACAGTAATATATTTCTGCTACTATCACACCTATATATGTCTAGGGGTATATATTCAGACATATATGTGTATATATACCCCCTATACACATGTTCAGATGTTTTGCCTGCCTCAAAAGAACCCCAAAAAAATGCCAAAAAAACGCTAGCGTCAAAAAAAAATGCCCAGGTGTGTTTTTGCTGGCATTTTTTGGGGGGTTTTGGAGGCAGGCAAAACATCTGAACTTGTGTATAGTGGTGTATATACACACATCCATATATTTATATACACACCTAGACATATATAGGTGTGATAGTAGCAGAAATAACAGAAAATTCCTATCATACTTACCATAATTTTCCTTTCCTGATAGTCTCCATGGCAGCCTACGTGTGGGTTAACCCCGCCTCCACTCCAAGGGTATAGGACCCCCCTCCCATAAATTTCAGCTCTCAGGTACAGCAGGTGTTCCATATCTTAGCCGAATCCAAGACAAGAGGGTGGGTACTCCGGCTGCCATGGAGACTATCAGGAAAGGAAAATTACGGTAAGTATGATAGGAATTTTCCGTTTTCCTGTTTGTCTCCATGGCAGCCTACGTGTGGGAAATAACTAGCTCACTCCACACGGGTGGGAATGCTTTAGCAAAGAAAATTTTAATTCATGCTATTTGCAGACAAAACAGTCAAACCAAAATTAACTGAGGACAGAGAAGCAGGCTCTACACAATAGTGGGTCATAAAAGTATTGACTGATGACCACGAAGCCGCTCTGCAAATCACATCTGGAGCCACGTGCCGCGAAGCCGCCCAGGAAGTAGAGATACTCCTTGTAGAGTGTGCCGTCACCGCCTCCGGAGGAGCCAGCCCCTCAGCTCTATAGGCCTGTTGGATAGCTGCCACTATCCATGAAGCGATAGTCCTAGATGAAGCAGGTTTACCTCTGTTCTTTCCCCAGAACAGGACAAAGAGGTTGTCAGACTGCCTGAATGGTGCAGTTGCTTGAAGATAGGCTTTTAAGGATTCTCCTACATCCAGCGGATGAGGATTGGACTCATTAGATGACCGGAAAGTAGGCAGGACAATCTCCTGATTCTGGTGAAACACCGAGGTGACTTTCGGATTTGAATTCAGCCTGGGTATTAGTACTACCCGATCCGGGAAAAAAGTCAAGAATGGTTCTTTACATCCGAGAGAACTTAATTCAGAGACCCTTTTAGCCGAAGTAATGGCTACCAGGAAGACAGTTCGGATGGTCAGGTCCTTGATAGAAGAAGAGGAATCTATGACCGATTTGGAGAGGGCATTTAGGACAAGAGGTAGATCCCATTTTGGGAACCTAGGTCTTCTCTGAGGATTGAGCCTGACTGCTCCTTTGAAGAATTGTTGAATTAGTGGGTGTTGGGCCCACATGACCCCGGAGAAGGCAGACAAGGCCGAAACTTGAACTCTAAGAGTTGCCACTGAAAGGGGCATATCCAGACCAGCCTGAAGAAAACTTAGTATTTCTTGAATCCCAGGGACTGAGGAAGACATACCTTCAGGATATGCAGATTCCATGAATCTTGCCCAGATTCTACGGTATACTTTATTAGTACTTGGTCGTCTAGCATTCATCAAGGTGGAAATGGCTGTAGATGGGCAGCCGAGCGATTCCAACCTTTCCCTCTCAAGAACCAGACCGTCAACCGGAGAATTGCAGGACAGGGGTGCACTGATGTTCCCTGAAGAAGCAAGTCTGGTCTGAGGGGAAGAGGGACCGGGTCCCTGTAACTCAGTTGTAGGAGTAGCGGAAACCATGGCCTGTTCGGCCAGAAAGGCGCCACCATCACTATCTCCACATCTTCCGCTTGAAGTCTTTGCAGGAATTTGAGAATGATGGGTACTGGAGGAAAGGCGTAAGCCCTGCTGAACTCCCACCTGTCGGTTAGTGCATCTGTCCCGTAAGCTTGAGGACACTTGCCTCTCGTGACATACTTCTCCAACTTGTGGTTGCAAGGGGAGGCGAACAGATCGACTTCGGGAGATACTCCCAACGACAGAATCCATTTGAACGACTCCACATGGAGAGACCATTCGTTGTGGTTCAACTGGACCCTGGACAGAAAATCCGCTTGAACATTCTGTGAACCTGGAATGTAAACTGCCGAGATGTTTACTAGGTGAGTCTGGGCCCAGGACATGATCGGGTCTAATTCTCGTAGCAGAGAGAGACTCCGTGTGCCACCTTGTCTCTTCACATAAGACACTGCCGTGGTGTTGTCCATCCGAATCATTACAGATTTCCCCTCTAGCAGGTGTTGGAAAGATCGAAGACCCTGGTAGGCTGCTCGGAGTTCCAGTATATTGGAGACTGGAGGGTGTCTCTGAAAAGACCATCTCCCCTGTGTCATCTCTGTCAGACAATGAGCCCCCCAACCTGAGTTGCTGGCGTCTGTTGTGATTATAGTCCATGAGACTGGAACCAGAGAATGACAGTTGAGCAGATTCCTGCGTTGCAGCCACCAAAGAAGACTGTATCTCATGCTGGAGGAGATATGAATGTACTGATCTTTCTCTTCTGTGTTCCATTGTTGTAGGAACCCTTTTTGGAAGGGCCTCATACGCCAGAGAGCCCATTTGACCATTGGAGCCGTGGACACCATGGTGCCAATGATTTTGAGGCACTGAGAGGCTTTCAGCCGAGGAGAGGAAAGAGCCGGAAGCATTCTCTCCCTCACTACCGGTATCTTCTCTAATGGGAGAGAGATTAAATTCTCGACGGTGTCGAATTGCGCCCCAAGATAGACTAGGCGCTGAGTGGGCTCCAGCTGACTCTTTTGTAGGTTTAGCAGCCAGCCAAACTCTTTGAGGGTCGATATGACCTGATGTCTGTGTGCCAATAACTGATCCTTTTCTTGAGACAGAAGCAGAAGATCGTCTAAGTAATGATGTAGACGTATACCTTTCAGTCTTATGAAGGCTACCACTGCTAGAAGAACTTTGGTGAATACTCTGGGTGAGGTAGACAGGCCGAAGGGTAGGCAAATGAATTGCAGATGCTGATTCTGAACACAGAAGCGAAGATATTTGTGGAAGTCGGTTGCCACAGGTACATGAAAGTACGCATCTTTCAAATCTATTGAGGCGAGCCAATCTCCCGGCAGTACTGCCCTTTGAATAGTTGAGAGTGTTTCCATCTTGAATTTTTCGTTCTTTATGAACTTGTTCAGGTATGTGAGATCTATAACAGGCCTCCAGGCCCCGTTCTTCTTCTGGACTAAGAAGAGGGGTGAGTAAACCCCTTGAAATTTTTCTTGTTCCGGAACCGGAGCTACCGCTCCTTGAGCCACCAAAGCGTCTACATAGGCGAGCAAGACTTCTCTTCTCTCTTCTAGACAGGGTAAATGAGTTGAGATGAATCTTGGAACTGGATCTGCCAGAAATGACCATCTGTGGCCTGTAGAGACCGTCCTGACGGTCCAAAAGTCCGTGATTGAGGCCGCCCAGACATGCTGAAAATGGAGAAGACGTGCCCCCACCTGACATGCCTGGACGGGCCCAATCTCAAAAAGATTTAGTGGAATCTTGTCCAGCAGGCGCTGGATTTTTTGATGACCTCCGAGTAGAGGATTGACCACCTCTCCAGTTTCTTCAGAAATCTCTATTAGGCTTGTAAGAGCGTGCATCTCTTGATCTCTCCGTGTATTGCCTCCTAGGTTGAGGCTTCTTCTGACCAAATAGTCATCTGTCTTGCGGGAGGAAACCTGACTTTCCGCCAGTAGCCTTGGCAATGGCGCTGTCTAGTTTGTTTCCAAAAAGGGAAGTACCCTCAAAAGGGATCTTACACCATGCCTGTTTAGAAGCTGGATCTGCAATCCACGGGCGAAGCCACAAGGCTCTCTTTGCTGTTACTGAGGATAGCATTGATCTGGACAGAAGACGCAGAACATCGATAGATGCTTCTCCTAAAAACACTGAAGCCAGCTTGAGTTCGTGAATAGGGGAACTTTCTACGGCTTCTTCCGAGAGACTTCCAAGTTTGGATTCTATATCGGAAACCCAGACTTCCATGGCTTTAGACATTGTTGCTAACATTGTTGCTGCATCACAGGTTTGCAGGCCGCGCCGGCCGTCACAAAGATCCTCTTTAGGTCCAGATCTATCTTCCTATCCAAAGGGTCTTTGAAAGAGACCGGTTCATCTAGTGGCAAAGTGACATGCTTTGCTAATCTTGTAACTGCCGCATCCACAAGAGGAGCAGATTCCAGACGGGCGACATCTTCAGGTTTAAAGGGATATAATTTCCCAAGTTTGGAGGATAAGGAAGACTTACTATCCCCTTTACTCCATTCTTCAGTAATCACCTCTTGTAATTCAGAGAGGGAAGGGAAGTTGATACGTTCCTTACCAAGGTGCTTGAAGAACTTCCGCTGCTTTTTCTGAGGAGACACAGGATCCTCCCATCTGAGAGCTTCTTTAATGGCTCTGATCAGGGGTGAAACTAGGGCGAACTCAAAGCCGCCTACAGCCCCTTCTTCTTCCGAATCACTGTCAGATGATTTTGCAGAAGTAATGCTCGGTTGAGAGGGGCCTTGATCTTCCTGCACTTCCGCTGGAGAACTAGATGTGGTGGGACCAGGTGGTGGGACTGTACCCCATTCTTTCAGGGACTGTTGTATTATTCTCTTCACTAGAGATTCCAATCCTTGATCCTTTTGCCCCCTCTCACCGGCTGCATGAGCAAAACATGGCTCACATAGGGACTTGTCCTCCGGGACATGCGCCCCACAACCCCAACAGGCTCTCTGGTATGTGCGGTGACTCTGGTATTGTGTATGGTGTCTGGGGGAGGAATTAGAGCGTTTCCCTTGCTGCCTACTCCCTGATGGAGATTCACAGCGTTTAGATCTGGAGGATGAACTCCCACGAGGTCTGACAGGGTCTCTTTCTTGTGATAAATCAGGCCTGGAAGAGCTGATGGAAAAAGAGAAAATCGGGGAGACACTGGATTTAGCCATGACCTAGGGACCAGCAAGCCCTCCCCGCCCCCCCCCTCTGAAAAATGCCAGCACCCACCTGTTGTGAGAGGGCTGGCCACAGGAGGGCGGTGACGCAGGATCCATACTTCAGGCCAAACAACCAGACTGATAAAGAAAGGTAATACATATCAGACACCATGTCAGTGATACATTGTGAGGTGACAACCCTCCGCCCCCCCCCCCCTCTGCAGTCAAGTCTCCATTGCACATACCTGTAGCAAGGAATCCAGAGACACTGGGAAGCTGCCGCAACGCCCACAGTACATTCCCAAAGTACAGGGGAATCGTCAGCTGTTTAAATCTTCCGCCGGAATGACGTCAGCGGTGATGCGGCCGCGATCGCTAATGCGCATGTGCGAACCAAGCCTCGACTTCGCTCGCGGCGCACTGCGCATGTGCAGGACCACGAAGCGTCTACCGATTGGACGCTAGAAGCAGAGGAGGAAGAGGAAGGGTTTGTTGGAAGGCAGGAAGGGTTTGCTGGAACGCAGGAAGCGTTCCAGCGCCATTGGGCCAAACAAACAAAATGTACAGTGATAGGAAAAGAGACAGACAAAGTGCACATAAATAACAAATACCGCTGCCATGAAGGGAAGCAATGCGAATCTTCAGACCCATGTCAGAGAATGCCGATCAAGCTTCAGTCAACCGCAGAGAGCAGGGGATTTTAAATGTCACTCACCCGCCCGTGGCTGGGCTCTGGACATGCAGACACCATCCAAAGTATCCTAAGGTAAGCTGGACGTAGTAAGACATCAGAAGTGTAGGTCCTTGGAGGAGGACAAAAAATGAACACCTGCTGTACCTGAGAGCTGAAATTTATGGGAGGGGGGTCCTATACCCTTGGAGTGGAGGCGGGGTTAACCCACACGTAGGCTGCCATGGAGACAAACAGGAAATATGCTTGCGCTAATGAAATCATTTACAGTAATATATTTCTGCTATTATCACACCTATATATGTCTAGATGTGTATATAAATATATGTATGTGTGTATATATACCACTATACACAAGTTCAGATGTTTTGCCTGCCTCAAAAGAACCCAAAAAAATGCCAAAAAAATGCTAGCGTCAAAAAAAAAATGCAATATATGCTTGCGCTAATGAAATAATTTACAGTAATATATTTCTGCTACTATCACACCTATATATGTCTAGGTGTGTGTATATAAATATATGTATGTGTGTATATATACCACTATACACAAGTTCAGATGTTTTGCCTGCCTCAAAAGAACCCCAAAAAATGCCAAAAAAAAACGCTAGCGCCAAAAAAAAATGCCCAGGTGTGTTTTTGCTGGCATTTTTGGGGGGTTTTTGGAGGCAGGCAAAACATCAGAACTTGTGCACAGTACCACTATACACAAGTTCAGATGTTTTTCCTGACTGCAAAGAACTCAAAAAAATGCCTTCTATTAAACCGTTTAAAACAAGGTGTTACAGCAGCGAAGCCAACCCCCTGTCAGAAAGTTTTCTAATACAAACTATCTTTTTTTTATGGTTCTGGACATGCTACAGAGCTGAAACTTCACATGTACACTTTTTAGACCCCCCCAGATCTGAAATCCAAAGTAAAAATCAAAAAATCTCTCTTTTTTTTTTTTTTTAATTTTTTCAATAATTGGCTTTTTTATCAAAAATGACAATTTTTAAGAACTTTTTTGTGTGATTTTGTGTCTGGGGGGTCTAAAAGGTGTACCTGTGAAGTTTCAGCTCTGTAGCATGTCCAGAACCAGAAAAAAAAAGGATTGTATGTATTAGAAAACTTTCAGCTCAGGGGGTTAGCTTCTCTCCACACCTTGCCGGTTTCAAAGCAGGCATTTTTATGGGTTCTTTGCAGTCAGGAAAAACATCTGAACTTGTGTATAGTGGTACTGTGCACAAGTTCAGATGTTTTGCCTGCCTCCAAAACCCCCCAAAAAATGCCAGCAAAAACACACCTGGGCATTTTGTTTTTTTGATGCTAGCGTTTTTTTGGCATTTTTTTAGGTTCTTTTGAGGCAGGCAAAACATCTGAACTTGTGTATAGTGGTATATATACACACATACATATATTTATATACACACCTAGACAAATATAGGTGTGATAGTAGCATGTCATTACATCATTAGCAGATAGTAGGCAGTCAGTACATCAGTAGAGATCAATCTTCAGTGATTGGTACCATAGCTTGTAGACTCCATAACTTTCACACAGGCTAAATAATGTACACTAATTTGAGTTATTTTTACCAAAGATATGTAGCAGTATAAATTTTGGCCCAATTTGTTTTCAAAATGTTTGCTTTTTTTCGCTTATATCACAAAAAATAAAAACCACAGTTGTGATCAAATACCACCAAAAGAAATATATATTTGTGTGGAAAAAATGGTAAAATTTTTCTTTGGGTACAGTGCAGTATGACTGGGCAATTGTCATTCAAAGTATGAGAGTGCTGAAAGCTGAAAATTGGTGTGGTCAGGAAGGGGGTGAAAGTGTCCTGTATTGAAGTGGTTAATGATTATAGAGCTGCATCTAGTTGATCTTTTTATATCTGCCTGACATTTAGCTGTAAAGGTAACATATGGTGGTTCTGTATATATTTACTTTCCTGTTATGTTCAGTAGAAATAGTCTATAGTCTAGGTTTGATTTGAACATCGCAAAAGTTTGGAGCCAAACAATGAATCCCATTAAAGTCTATGGGACTCAAACTATGGGCCCATTTTGAAGTCTTATATGCAAGTTATTGGGCATACAAAGGGTATGGGGGTCCTGGTTCTGCCCTGGGGGACATGTATCAATGCAAAAAAAATATTGAAAAATAAATAAATAATAATAATAAATGCATTATTAAAAATATAATTTTAACCACTTCCATACAGAGCAGTTACACCCCCTTCCTGCCTAGACCAATTTTCAGCTTTCAGCGCTCTCACACTTTGAATGATAATTACTCATACAACACTGTACCCAAACAAATTTATTTATCATTTTTTTCACACAAATAGAGCTTTATTTTGGTAGTATTTCATCACTGCTGGGGTTTTTTTTGCGATATAAGTGAAAAAAGAGCAAAAATTTTGAAAAAAAAAACATTTTGTTTTAGTTTCTATTATAAAATTTTGCAAATAAGTAATTTTTTTTCATAAATTTGGGCCAAAATTTATACTACTACATACCTTTGGTAAAAATAACCCAAATTAGTGGATATTATTTAGTCTATGTGAAGGTTATAAAGTCTACAAGCTATGGTGCCAATCATTGAAAATTGATCACACCTGATGTACCGATGGCCTATCTCATTTCTTGAGGCCCTGAAATGTCAGGACAGTACAAATACGCCCCAAATTACCCCTTTTTGGAAAGTAAACATTCCAGGGTATTTAGTAAGAGGCATGGTGAGTTTTTTGAAGTTGTAATTTTTTTCACACAATTCTTGTGAAAATAAAGAAATATTTTTTTTTTTTACACATAATTGTCATAATAACAAGTTATTTCTCACACACAGTATGTGCATACTTGCAATTACACCCCAAAATACATTCTGCTACTCCTTCTGAGTATGGCAATACCACATGTGTGAGACTTTTACACAGCCTGGCCACATACAGAGGCCCAACATCCAAGTAGCACCGTCAGGTGTTCTATGAGCATAAATTACACATATAATTTTCTGATGACCTATCACACTTTTGAAGGCCCTGGAGCACCAGGACAATGGAATTACCCGCAAAATGACCCCAGTTTGGAAAGCAAACACCCCAACGTATATTCTATGAGGCATAATGAGTCTTTTGAACATGTAATTTTTTTTCCACATGTTTTTGGAAAATGTGGAAAGAAAATGAAAACACAAAGTTGTAAATTTATGAGATATTTCTAACACATAGCATGTACATAGCAAAAATGGCACCCCAAAATACATTCTGCCATTCCTCCTGAGTATGGCGATACCACATATGTGAGACTTTTCCACAGCCTGACCACATACAGAGGCCTAACATGCAAGGAGCACCATCAGGTGTTCTAGGAGCATAAATTACACATATAATTTCATTACAACCTATCACACTTTTGAAGGCTCTGGAACACCAGGACAATGGAAACTCCCACAAAATGACCCCATTTTGGAAAGCAAACACCCCAAAACATAATCTAGGAGGCATGGGCTGCAGATAGGTACTCAGGTACTCTGATAGGCTGCAGACAGGTACTCAGGTACACTGATCGGCTTCAGAAAGGTACTCGGGTACTCTGATGAGCTTCAGAGAGGTACTTGGGTATTCTGATGGGCTAGAGACAGGTACTCAGGTAATCTGATGGGCTGCAGATAGGTACTCGGGCACTCTGGGTTGGAGATAGGTACTCGGGTACTCTAGACTGGAGACAGGTACTCGGGTACTCTGGGCTGGAGACAGGTACTCGGGGCTGGAGACAGGTACTTGGGTACTCTAATGGGCTACAGAGAGGTACTCGGGTACTCTAATGGGCTACAGAGAGGTACTGGGGTACTATGATGGGCTGCAGAGAGGTATTCGGGTACTCTAATGGGCTGGAGACAGGTACCTGGATACTTTGATGGGCAGAAGGCAGATAGTCAGGTACTCTATTGGGCTGCAGATAGGTACTCAGATACCCTGATGGGCTAGAGACAGGTACTCAGGTATTCTGATGGGCTGCAGATAGGTACTCTGAAGGGCTGGAGACAGGTACTCGGGTACTCTCATGACAGGTACTCGGGTATTCTGTTGGGCTGGTGACAGGTACTCGGGTACTCTGATAACAGGTACTTGGGTACTCTGATAGGCTGGTGACAGGTACTCGGATACTCTGATGACAGGTACTCTGATGGGTTAGTGACATGTACTTGGGTACGCTGATGACATGTTCTCGGGTACTCTGATGGGCTGCAGAGAGGTACTCGGGTACCCTGATGGGATACAGAGAGGTACTCAGGTACTCTGATGGGCTGGTGACAGGTACTAGGGTACCCTGATGGGCTGGTGACAGGTACTCGGGTACTCCAATGGCAGGTACTCGGGTACTCCGATGACAGGTACTCGGGTACTCTGATGACAGGTACTCGGGTACTCCAATGACGGGTACTCGGGTACTCGGATGACAGGTACTCGGGTACTCCGATGACAGGTACTCATTGTACCCGAGTACCTGTCACCAGAGTATCCGAGTATCTGTCACCGAAGTACCCAAGTACCTGTCACCAGAGTACCCGAATACCTGTCATCAGAGTACCTGAGTACCTGTAATCAGCCCATCGGAGTACCCGAGTACCTGTCACCAGCCCATCAGAGTACTCGAGTACCTGTCATCAGAGTACCTGATGGGCTGGTGACAGGTACTTTGATGGGTTATTGACATGTACTCTTTATTGGGGGGGAGCAATCAGTGTGCTTGGGGTGCACTATAATCGGTAACTAGCTGTTACCTCAATCTCCTGCTCACACAGGATCACTGTGTGAGGAGGAGAACACGGTGACAGCTAGTTACCGATTTCTCTGACATGTTGTGACCGGATGTGATTGAACACAGCCGGTCACGTGGTAAAAAGCCAATTTCATTGGCTCTTTACCTAGATCGGGGATGAGCTCTGTCCAAGCTACGAGCCTCGTCCCGATCACCGCGCTGTAGAGAGAACGAGTGGCTCGTGCTGGAGCCGCTCATGTGATCGGCTGTGATTGACACAGCCGATCACTTGATAAACAGCCAATTTCTATTGGCTTTTTACCTTAAACAAGGATGGGCTCTGTCCGAGGGACGATCCTCATCCCTGATCGCGGCGCTGCGCGCCCCCGGGGGTGCGCAGTAGCAGCTAGAACGGGCGGACGTCATATGACGGCCGCCCAGATGGAGAAAGCCTTCCTGTCGGCGTCATTTGACTATACGCCGGTATGGAAGTGGTTAAAATTGATCAGTGATTTATTGATGCTTAAAGTGAAACAATAAAAATGAAAAATGATTTTAAATATAGCGCCTGGGGGCTTCCTTAGTCTGCCTGTAAAGTGGCGCATCTGTACAGTGTATAGAACCTGCTGCAGCTAAAATTACATTTATCAAGAAAAATGCAAGCATTCTTTATTTTGTAAACAACGACTTGGGGAGCCAGTCTGTATGATGAGGCCACAATTTAATGCACTCGGAACAAGATTATGGATTTTTTGGATAAATTCTGGTGTCTGTTTTGCAGACTTTGAAGTTACAGGTGTGTAAAAATTGGGCTTTGGGTGTTGGTGGTGCCTTCACAATGTACCCCTCAATAGGTACTGTTTATGAAAGCAAGAATTGGACTTTCTGTAAAAAATTTAGTTTATATGCCCCAGTCAAACAGCGGTGGCAAAATTTGGCTTTAGGTGTTAGTGGTGCCTTTATACCGTGAACCTATAGAGGTACTCTTGATGAAAGCAAGAATTGGCTTTTTTGTAAAAATATGAATTATTTGCACCTGTCAAACAGGTGTGGAAACATTGGTCCTTTGGTGTTAATTGTGCTAGAGATCAACCAATTATCGGCAACACCGATATATCGGGGGCCGATATGCACTTTCCCTGATATATCAGAATCGGCCCCTGAGGTTACTGATATTGCCGATATTTAGGGAAAGTGCATATCCTGGGGTGATGCCTGCAGCTAGAGTCCATAGCCGACTGTCGGCTGACTTGTAATGACATTACAAGGTGCGGGAGGGGACGTCCCCCCTCCCACCACCTTCCACGGCTCACCCGGGTCCAATGACCAAAATATCGGTATCGGCACTAAAAAAACGATATCGGTCGATCACTAAATTGTGCCTATGAAATTATACCAAAAAATGTATTCCAGATAAAATCAGCACCTACAAAGCTAGACAGCCTAGACAGTCTTTCAGAGATTGCACATCCCAAAAACACGTAATCAGGGACATCAGCATCAGGGGCTTGATAGCTGCTGCTAATCCAGAAATTATTAATTTTGATAAATATCAGCCGGTCAATGGAGTCTGTGAACAGACATGCTATTTTATCTGTCAGAAAACCTCCAGGAGCACTGAATGCCATTTTGGAAAGCACGCTGGATGCAGAGCAGACCAGCAGCTCATACTGGGCAAGTTCTGGCCAGTGGTCTACAACCCAATTCCAAAAAAGTTAGGACACTGTACAAATTGTGAGTAAAAAAGGAATGGACTAATTTACAAATCTCATAAACCTATATTTTATTCACAATATAATATAGATAACATATCAAATGTTGAAAGTGAGATATTTTGAAATGTCCTGCCAAATATTGGCTCATTTGGGATTTCATGAGAGCTACACATTCCAAAAAAGTTGGGACAGGTAGCAATAAGAGAAAAAGTTAAATGTACATATAAGAAACAGCTGGAAGAGCAATTTTCAACTTATTAGGTCAATTGGCAACATAATTGGGTATTAAAAGAGCCTCGCAGAGTTGGCAGTGTCTCTTAGAAGTCAAGATGGGCAGAGGATCACCAATTCCCCCAATGCTGTGGCGAAAAATAGTTGAACAATTTCAGAAAGGAGTTTCTCAGAGAAAAATTTCAAAGAGTTTGAAGTTATCATCATCTACAGTGCATAATATCATCCAAAGATTCAGAGAATCTGGAACAATCTCTGTGTGTAATGGTCAAGGCCCGGAAAACCATACTGGATGCCCATGATCTTCGGGCCCTTAGACGGCACTGCATCACATACAGGAATGCTACTGTAATGGAAATCACAACATGGGCTCAGGAATACTTCCAGAAATCATTGTCGGTGAACACAATCCACCGTGTCATTCGCCGTTGCCAGTTAAAACTCTATAGGCCAAAAAAGAAGCCATATCTAAACATGTTCCAGAAGCGCAGGCATTTTCCTTGGGCCAAGGCTCATTTAAAATGGATTGTGGTAAAGTGGAAAACTGTTCTGTGGTCAGACAAATCAAAATTTGAAGTTCTTTTTGGAAAACTGGGACGCCATGTCATTCGGACTAAAGAGGACAAGGACAACCCAAGTTGTTATCAGCGCTCAGTTCAGAAGCCTGCATCTCTGATGGTATGGGGTTGCATGAGTGCGTGTGGCATGGGCAGCTTACATATCTGGAAAGGCACCATCAATGCTGAAAGGTATATCCAAGTTCTTGAACAACATATGCTCCCATCCAGACGTCGTCTCTTTCAGGGAAGACCTTGCATTTTCCAACATGACAATGCCAGACCACATACTGCATCAATTACAACATCATGGCTGCGTAGAAGAAGGATCCAGGTACTGAAATGGCCAACCTGCAGCCCAGATCTTTCACCCATAGAAAACATTTGGCGCATCATAAAGAGGAAGATGTGACAAAGAAGACCTAAGACAGTTGAGCAACTAGAAGCCTGTATTAGACAAGAATGGGACAACATTCCTATTCCTAAACTTGAGCAACTTGTCTCCTCAGTCCCCAGACTTTTGCAGACTGTTATAAAAAGAAGAGGGGATGCCACACAGTGGTAAACATGGCCTTGTCCCAACTTTTTTGAGATGTGTTGATGCCATGAAATTTAAATACAACTTATTTTTCCCTTAAATTTATAGATTTTCTCAGTTTAAACATTTGATATGTCATCTATGTTGTATTCTGAATAAAATGTTGAAATTTGAAACTTCTACATCAGTGTATTCTGTTTTTTCTTACAATTTGTACAGTGTCCCAACTTTTTTGGAATCGGGTTTGTATTCTCATGATACAGTAACCCAGTGGATTGTCGACTGGAAAGCTTGCTATGTCTGTTTTCGCCCATAGATAATCTCCCACCATATGATGCAGACGCTGCCGATGTGCAGGTGGGATGTGGAAGCTGACAGCCCTGGGTGCCGAGAACTAACAAATAATTTTGAAATGTAGCACTGAGGCGGCCCCTTTCTCCACCACTCCTCCTTTGACCAACAGAAGCCTCTAAACTAGCTTTTACATTAGACTGTAACCCACAAGAGTCTGGAAAGGCGTTACATAAACTCCTCTTTAAGGTGTCCTTAAGATATTTCATCCTCTGCTCCCTCTGTGGGGATGGAATGAGTTCTGAGACTTTCCCATTGTAATGGTGGTCAAGGAGGGTTGCCAACCAATAATAATCCTTCTCCTTGATGCCACAAATTCTCAGGTCTTTTTGCAAACTTTAAAGAAAAATGCTGCACCACCAATTGAGGACATGTGCCAGGCATGGCATATATGTCAACTTTCTGTGTCGAAGGGCGGAGAGGAGTTTAGTGCCATTATTGCACATCATCCTGGCTCAGGCTGGCATGGCATGAAACACCTCTGGACCTGCCCCTGCCGAGCTGAAAGAATCTCTGCTCCAGGGTGGCTCCTGTCCCCTAGATAGACCAGCTGAAGCACTGCATAGCATCTTTTAGCTTGACTCGTTGAACAGCCCCTTGAACGCTTTGGGGGTACTGGTGGTTCATAGGACAATTCAGCAGAGTAGGGCACGGAGGATGAGGGGGTGGAGTTGACAAATCTTGCATCATCACCACCAACTGTATGGAGACGTGGAGGCAAAACAATCTGCAGCACTGAGCCCTGTCCTGCATCCCTCCGACTTGCAAGCAGAGTTAACCAGTGTGCTGTGAACAAAATATATCTTCCCTGGCCATGCTTGCTGGACCACAAGTCAGCAGTAAGGTGGACCTTGGGGCTGACTGCCCAGCAATGCCACAACATTGCCTTCCATGTGATTGTACAGAGCAAGAATGTGGGTGGCAGTGACTTTAATTTTTTTTTTCCACTGCAGCAGCTGGGGCCGAGACATTTGCCTGCTATATACTACAGCTGGTTGTTTTCTGCAAGGACCTGTGACACCCTTCGCTATACCATTATCCCTGTCAGTGGAGGCTGCTGAGAGGTCATCATGAGATATAATGGGGCTAGACCTGAAAGGTAAGTGAGGAGCAAAATAATTGCGTTCCTTTTGTGTAGCTTTCAGGTGCCCTTGCCAATGGGCTGAGTGAGTGATTAGAGGTTAAATGTCTTGTCTAGCATGTGGTACCCAAATGGCTGGTGTTTTTGCCACGCTTGATCTGCTTGAGGCAAAGTTTTCAAATTACAACAGTGGGATCAGCTGCACATGTGCTAAAAAAGGTCACACTGCTGAGCTGTGGGAAGTGGGCCAGGAGATAACAGCTCCACAATATAATAGAATAGGGTGACTGCTCTCTACTCTTCCATGATGGCTGCCTCCGGAGGACATCCTGCCTCATAGGGGTTGTAAATACAACAAAAAAACCCTGCGCTTATGGATAAATAGATCAAAGTGCATAAATTGGTAAGCTGCTGCTAACATAAAGGTGACTGTGCCTTTAAATAATAAAATCAAAAGATGTCAGCACTGCTAAATATAAATGTGCATGCTGAGAAATGTGATAAAGTGCTACTGTGCAGTAAATATGCAATAAGGGGATTCAGTGCAATCCTGTAAACAATATAATCAAAATGCCAGTATGTTACAAATGTAATAGCACAAATAATACAAAGCACAAATTATTAAAGTCCATATAAAGTGCTCTTAGTGGTTAAAAAATCACTCCTTAAGGTGCTGTAATCAAGCTTGAAATGTGCTCCCCTGTAGTGTCCCCACTCACCGGAAAGACTTATTAATAAGCCTGTGCAATATTATGCTGCTCCTAGTCACATCTGGGTTGGTTGTTACAGATGGTGTTATATCTTGGTATTGGCTGTTATATGTTCTCCGTGACCCAAATGAAAAAAGGAATCTCCATGGTGAAAGTATGTAGCAATAGTTTATTGAAAATAAATATCCACTTACATTTAAAATCAAACTTTTCCTCCTAACTGTGCATGGTATGGTTGTTCCGGTGGCATTCCGGCGTGCGTTCCACCAACCAGAAGTGATGTTGTATGCTCTGGTATCATTAAACGCGTTTCACCCTCCCACAAAGCATCATCAATAGTTTAATTCAACCGGCCCCTCCCCCTTTGTACGCGTGTACCCTTTGTACTGAAAGGTTCCCGCTCACCAGAGAAAATCCATGCATCCATATAAAAGCGAACGCTGAGGAAGTCCCACCCAAAGGGGAGGGGCCAGTGATGTCATCAGCCATCCATCGCGGCCAGTGTTATTGTTGTATCGCTCTTCATTGTGCACTGCAATACAGTGCCTGTTAAGGTAATTTTATAGTATGTGAAGCATTAAAGTCGTTTTAAAAAGGTATAAGCACTATGTTTGGACCTTTCATTTTATTATGGATGCATGGATTTTCTCTGGTGAGCGGGAGCCTTTCAGTTTATATGAAGAGGTCTAGCTGCATTAAAGATTCATGGTCATCATTTCTGGGATTTCTTTGAGTGAGAGTCTTATGCCATGTTAGCCCATCTGGTAACACAGGGGCTAACCTTAAGGTGAGAAGATAGTGTGGCTGGGTGTCGGACGCACAGAGTGGAGCACAGATTTGAATACATGTGCATAATCACCTCATCTTCACATTGGGACATTTCTCTTGCTTTCCATTTACTTATTGTTAGCACTGCACTATTTGTTTGATATATGCTTGTATTGGGATTTGGTTTGTTGGCCCTCAGTGTACAGCAGCTTTCTTGCAATTTTATCCAGGTGCACTGACTTCATTCATTTAGTAAAACTGCACTGATGCATGTCAATATACTGCAATAAAACTGCACTGACACACTACAATATATTGCAGTAAAACTGTAATGATGCACTTCAATATACTACAGTAAAATTGCACCGATGCACCACAATATACTGCAGAAAAACTGCAGTGATGCACTACAATTTCTTGCAGTAAAACTGCACTGATGCACTTTAATATACTGCAGTAAAACTGCACTGATGCATTACAATATACTACAGTAAAATTGTGTGGACACACTACAATATATTGCAGTAAAACTGCACTGATGCACTACAATATACTGCAAAAAACTGCACTGATGCACCACAATATACTGCAGTAAAACTGCACTGAAGAACTATAATATACTGCAGTAAAACTGCACTGACACACTAAAATTTACTGCAGTAAAACTGCACTGACGCACATTAATATACTGCAGTAAAACTGCACTGACGCACTACAACATACTGCAAAAAACTGCACTGATGCACTACAATATACTGCAATAAAACTGCAATGACACACATCGATATACTACAGTAAAACTGAACTGACGCACTGTAATTTACTGCAGTAAAACTGCACTGACATACTTCAATATACTGCAGTAAAACTGCACTGACACACTATAATATACTGCAGTAAAACTGCACTGACCAACATCAATATACTAAAGTAAAACTGCACTGACACACTACAATATATTGCAGTAAAACTGCACTGACGTACTTCAGTATACTGCAGGAAAACTGTACTGACACACTACAATATACTGCAGTAAAACTGCCCTGAAACACTACACTGACACACTTCGATATACTGCAGTAAGACTGCCCTGACACACTACACTGACACACTTCAGTATACTGCAGTAAAACTGTACTGAAACACTACAATATACTGCAGTAAAACTGCCCTGACACACTTCAAAATACTGCAGTAAGACTGCCCTGACACACTACACTGACACACTTCACTATACTGCAGTTAAACTGCATAGATGCACTACACTGAAACTGACACTACAGTGAAACTGCACGGACACACTACACTGATGCTGCACTATCACTATATTCATACTACACTGACATTCCACACTCAAAATAAAATCACAATAGCACATTATAGCACACTAATTCACTAGTAGCAATGAACAAAGCCCTGTTCTATATATCTCCACTCCAATATCACACTGCAAATGGCTCCTCTGGGAAGGAATCTTTTTTAGTGTGGGGTGGGTCTATGAGCAATGAACCATGACTGACCTAATTGTCATCATGACTTTCTCCAATCATGGCTGTGGCAGTGTCCTGTGCCTTGATTGGGCAAAGCCTTCATTGCTTCAGCCAATCAGGGCTTAGAATGCACTGTGCGGCACGCAGTGCATTGTGAGGCATTTGGCGGGCCAAACAAATGGTCAAACGCCCTGCCAATTCGGGTGGTCACCAAACAGGTGACCAGCCAATGTTTGAGCTGAACTTATGCTCGAGTTGAACCGTTCGCCCAACACTAATGGTCAGGACTAAAATAAATACACTTCTGATTTTTTTGTTTACTGAAATACATATGAAATATTGCTTATGAATATGGCCATTTCTTACCAAAAGGTGGCGCTCTGGGTTTTCTTTTCAAGTGTTCACCTGTCTATTCATAGCTGCTTTGGTGTTTACTGAGCTCAATAGCCCAGGTTAATATTTACATACAAACCTGATAAACACTTTATATAGATCGCATATATACTGTAGATAGTAGGATACAGATATAAAAGTTTAAAAAAAATAAATGAAAGAAATGTAAAAATGTCCCAAATCACTTTAGTTTAATTTTAAAGGTTTATACACGTGGTCACTTAAATTATTTCATGACTTTAAAAAAAAAAAAAATCTGAGAGGGGTGATAACGGGCAGAAGCTTTTTTTACACAAATGTTTGTCCTGAATGCAAAGTACCAGGGCCACCATCAGGGGGATCAGCCCCCGGAATCATTTGGCCCAGCCCCCATGCTGCTGAGTCTGTGGCTGACTCAGCTGAGCTGTCAGAATGGAGCCGATGTTTCCAGTATAGTTCCGGCTCCTTTCTAATTGTCTGAATGAGTCACAGGCGGAGTGATATCAAATGTGAGGAGACTGGCTGGGATACAGGAAGCATCTTCCTCCAGGCGCCACTCAGGATTTCCCGCCAGCAGTACCCACAGCATTACCAGTCAGCAGTACCAGCCTGAGCCAGCAGTACCAGTCAGCAGTACCAGCCAACAGTACCTACAACAGTACCAGCCTGAGCCAGCAGTACCCACAGCAGTACCAGCCAGCAGTACCCACAGCAGTACCAGCCAGCAGTACCCATAGCAGTACCAGCCAGCAGTACCAGCTTGAGCCAGCAGTACCAGCCAGCAGTACCAGCTAGCAGTACCCACAGCAGTACCATTCAGCAGTACCAACCTGAGCCAACAGTACCAGCCAGCAGTACCAGCCATGAGTACCCACATCAGTACCAGCCATGAGTACCCACAGCAGTACCAACCTGAGCCAGCAGTACTCATAGCAGTACCAGCCAGCAGTACCCACAACAGTACCAGCCAGCAGTACCAGTCAGCAGTACCATCCTGAGCCAGCAGTACCAGCCAGCAGTTCCAGCCAGAGCCAGCAGTACCAGCCAGCAGTACCCACAGCACAATACAGTACAGTACCAGCCAGCAGCACCCACAGCAGTACCAGCCAACATTTCCCACCAGCAGTACCAGTCAGCTGTACCCACAAGCAGTATCAGCCAGCTGTGCCCACCAGCAGTACCAGCCAGCAGTAACCACCAGCAGTACCAGTCAGCTCTAACCACCAGTAGTACCAGCCAGCAGTAACCACCAGTAGTACCAGCCAGCTGTACCCACTAGCTGTACCAGCCAGCAGTACCAGCCAGCTGTATCCACCAGCAGTATCTCCCAGCAGTACCCACCAGCAGTGCCAGCCAGCAGTACCCACCAGCAGTACCAGCCAGCAGTTCTTTTTAAAACTTACCACCACAAAGAGTCGACTGCGCTACAGACTGACCGACGCAAACCTGGAAAACCAGTTGCGAATATCCAAACGGCCCTTGGCAGAAAAAAGGTTCCCCACCCCTGCCCGTGATTAATTTTACTGGAACCACCTCAACCCCCCCCCCCCCTGCTCGTTTGGCAACAGCAAAAGAGATGAGCCCGCAGGTGAACCTGACCAGCTCACTCCGCTTTGTTTCCTGCTGAAGCTGAGCCTGCTGCTGCAAGGATAGTTAATATTCATCTGATTGGGCAGCACTCGGGCAGAGGATGTGGTCAGCTGGCCAATGGGGGAAGTGGCCCCAGCCCTTGCAGGTGCATGGAGTAGATACAAGATAGCAGGGTAAGTCACTGATCAAATTTTGTGTGTGCAGCGATGTGCTGCTGCTGTGCCATTTGTGCTGTTGATTGGACTCAAGATGGGACAAGCTGGCATGATGGAGTTGCATTGTGAAAATGGAAGTGGATGATTCTGGGTGGGGATGAGAGTTACATTGTGGAGAGCCTCTTCACTCTGTAACTCACATCCCCACCCAGGATCATCCTCATCCATTTTCACAATGCAACTCCATCATCCTCATCCCCACCCTGGCCGGATTCATCCATCCCTCTCCACAATATATCGCATCCCCGCTCCGAATTATCCAAGCCTTTCCACAATGTATCCCCAGCCACGCGCAGAATTATCCATCCTTCTCTACAATGTTTCCCCATCCCCGCCCAGAATTATCCATCCCTTTCCACAACAATCCTCATTCCCGCCCAGAATTATCCACCACTCTCCAGGATTCTGAGCAGGGTTGGGGATACATTGTAGAGAGGGATAGATAAATCTGGACGGGGATGGGGATACTTTGTGGAAAGGGATGAATAATTCTGGGGCGGGGATGGGGATACATTGTAAAGAGGGATGGATGATTCTGGAGTGGGATGGGGATACATTGTGAAAAGGGATGGATATTTCTATGCAGGGATGGGGAATAATACACTTTTCATTTTCATATATTAAGTTTTAAGAGTGTAAAAATAAAAGTGGGTGTACCGATAGACTCTGTGGGATGGCCAAAAGGGAGATTTGGTGGGAGGGCCAGTGGGTGGGCCATGGGAATGTTGGTGGTCAGGCCCCGTAGGGCCCAGGCCTAAAGCTTTGTAAGAGGCCCCAAAATATCTTATGGCTACCCTGCAAAGTACAATTTATATGTAATATATAATTATCTTTGTTGCCCTATTTAAAAAACCTCCAGCAAATTTTGAATCTTGCTGTGCATTTTTCTGTTGCCCCTCTCAGTGTTTAAATATTAACTCTTAAAAGTAAACTGCAGAGCAGTGGGGGAGTCACAGGGGCTTCATGGTACTCTGTCTTTACATCAAAGGTGAAAGTAGTTTTTATACACATACGGATTCTAATATGTTTTTATACCAATATATATGTTTATAGACTATAGATTTTTGTATTACCTAATCATTATTTATCTCTGTAATATGTATGTATGTATGTATGTATATGTGCTGTTTAGATGAAGAAATATATATATATATATATATATATATATATATATATATATATAAAAGTAGATATGTATGTATATATATAGACATACTGTATATAGATATCTCTCTCTCTCTCTCTCTCTCTATATATATATATATATATAGAGAGAGAGAGAGAAAGAGAGAAAGAGAGAGAGAGAGACATATATGTAGCCTGAGGTGGGTCTGCCATCGTTACCGGTTACCTCTCCAGCCCATGTGAGCTGCGGCCCTGGGTGTGAGAACTGACAAAGTGACAACTCCGCAATCTTTGTTTGGTTGTTTTATTGTAGTTTTAGGGGATTGGGAGAAGGGAATGACTGGTATACTCCTTTGGCTCGACTATGTACAATTCCAGGACTTTATAGCAAAAATGCCTGTTAGCGCTGTCTTGACGCCAGCCGACGCTAGCCAATGCTTACTGGCGCTTTGAACACACTGTATCTCTGAAAGCTGTGCCGGAACTCCAACTTAAAGAGGTTGTAAACCCATGAAACCTTTTTTTTTTTGCAACCTGAAAGACAAAACACATAATGAGCTAGCTCATACTAGCTCATTATGAAATACTTACCTTAGAACGAGCCCCCGCCGTGCCACTCGCTTACCTGTATGACGGGCGACATATCCAGTCGCCCGTCTTCCGGGATCGCGGCACCTGGCCAACTGATTGGCCGGAGCCGCAGTGACGTCACTGCGGCTGCGCGCATGCGTGCGGGAGCCGACGGTTACGGCACGGGACTCTGAAGGAATGGCACCAGCGGCCGTTTCTTCAGAGCGCATGCACCAGTGACGTCACTGGCTGCATGTAAGGTAAATATCTCCTAAACTGTGCATGTTTAGGAGATATTTACAGTACCTATAGGGAAGCCTTAATATAGGCTTACCTATAGATACAAGTTGCAGAGGATGGTTTACTTCCTCTTTAAGTCCAAAAGATCCAGGACTGTAGAACATTGAACATCTGACACTGCTTGCACTGCAAAGTCACTGACTACTCCTTCCAGCCTTGCACTGGCTTGAGGTAGCTTGCTGTGGATTCCTGTATGGCTGCAACTCCCAACTGATGCACTACACACTGTGCTCTAACTCTTCAGGGCCCAAACTACAGGTACCCCCTTTATCACTTCAGGGTCCTCTGACCAGGCACCCCCTTTACAGCTAGCTGATACTTGGATCCTAGAACCTTCTCCGGAGTGGTCCCCTCTAACACTAGGCAGACCCCCAGGGGCAATCCTCAGTACTCATGACCTGTGTAGGCTTTCCTGGGACTGAACCCCTCTCGCTCTCCGCTGGTCCTCAGCACGCCGGATGCCCTTCAGCTCAACTCAGCACTCTCTGGATTCTCGGGCAACACCCAAGACATCGGTTTCCTCTGACAGGAGGAGAGACCGCCATACTCTCCCTCCTGGGACATTGCTTCCCACCAAAGACCACGAGTCACGCACGCCCCTCAGGCTTATACCCACTCCCAGAATCTGTTGCAGCAGAATCTGCCTTCTGGGGTAGTTACAAGCCTGAATGTGTCCCTGATTGGGATTCCTCCACTGCCCTATGAGAAGCCTCTCACAGAGCCAGTGACACTCTAACCAAAAAGCAATCATGGCCCTGCTGTTAGGAAGACAAAGCCCACTATGCATTTACCTAGCACCTACCTGTAGGGTGCTACATGTGTGTGTATATATATATATATATATATATATATATATATATATATATATGTATATATATATATATATGTACGGTATCTCACAAAAGTGAGTACACCCCTCACATTTTTGTAAATATTTTATTATATCTTTTCATGTGACAACACTGAAGAGATTATGCTTTGCTACAATGTAAAGTAGTGAGTGTACAGATTGTATAACAGTGTAAATTTGCTGTCCCATCAAAATAACTCAAAACACAGCCATTAATGTCTAAACCACTGGCAACAAAAGTGAGTATACCCCTAAGTGGAAATGTCCAAATTGGGCCCAATCAGCCATTTTCCCTCCCCGGTGTCATGTGACTCGTTAGTGTTACAAGGTCTCAGGTGTGAATAGGGAGCAGGTATGCTAAATTTGGTGTTATCACTCTCACTCTCTCATACTGGTCACTGGAAGTTCAACATGGCACCTCATGGCAAACAACTCTCTGAAGATCTGAAAAAAAGAATTGTTGCTCTACATAAATATGGCCTAGGCTATAAGAAGATTGCCAGGACCCTGAAACTGAGCTGCAGTACGGTGGCCAAGACAATACAGCGGTTTAACAGGACAGGTTCCACTCAGAACACGCCTCGCCATGGTCAACCAAAGAAGTTGAGTGCACATGCTCAGCATCATATCCAGATGTTGTCTTTGGTAAATAGAAGTATGAGTGCTGCCAGCATTGCTGTAGAGATTGAAGGGGTTGGGGGTTAGCCTGTTAGTGTTCAGACCATACACCGCACACTGCATCAAATTGGTCTGCATGGCTGTCTTCTCAGAAGGAAGCCTCTTCTAAAGATGATGCACAAAAAGCCCACAAATAGTTTGCTGAAGACAAGCAGACTAAGGACATGGATTACTGGAACTATGTCCTGTGGTCTGATGGGACCAAGATAAACTTATTTGGTTCAGATGGTGTCAACCAGGTGAGGAATACAAAGACAAGTGTGTCTTGCCTACAGTCAAGCATGGTGGTGGGATGGTGGGAGTGTCATGGTCTTGGGCTACATAAGTGCTGCCAGCACTGGGGAGCTACAGTTCATTGAGGGAACGATGAATGCCAACATGTACTGTGACATACTGAAGCAGAGCACGAACCCCTCCATTTGGAGAGCAGTATTCCAACATGATAACGACCCCAAACACACCTCGAAGATGACCACTGCCCTGCTAAAGAAGGTAAAAGTGATGGACTGGCCAAGCATGTCTCCAGACCTAAACCCTATTGAGCATCTGTGGGGCATCCTTAAATGGAAGGTGGAGGAGCACAAGGTCTCTAACATCCACCAGCTCCATGATGTAATCATGAAGGAGTGAAAGAGGACTCCAGTGGCAACCCTTTGAAGCTCTAGTGAACTCCATGCCCAAGGGGGTTAAGGCAGTGCTGGAAAATAATAGTGGCCACACAAAATATTGACACTGCAGCTCAGTTTCAGGATCTTGGCAATCTTCTTATAGCCTACGCCATATTTATGCCCAATTGGACATGTTCACTTAGGGGTGTACTCGCACCCGAGGCTCGCCATCGCTTGGTACCAGCGGCGAACTGCTACTACCGGGACCGGCCTCTGCACGCAGGTTATGCCTCATCTTTTATGACAAGCTTGCTTTGTTCTGTTAATTTGTAAGTGCATCAGCTACTGGGGGTATTCTTTTGGATAATAAAGCGGTGTTTTAGCCATGCAATATTGCCCTATGTGAGTTATTATCTCCACATGTACCACCCCTGTTTGATTGGAACCTTCTGTGGGTATACCACAAGAATTGATCTGATTGAGACGGTTCAAGTGCCGGCGCTCCTGGTTAATTCCTGAGGAGATCGTTTCTAAGCCTGTGATAGGCAGATGTTACAGGCGCTTGTTGACCAGATTTCTGGTGAGTGTTTCTGATTTGGGGGAGCACATTGGTGAGGTGGAGGGTCCGGTGTATTCACCAACATACTCACGACCTTGGATTGTCAGGAGAGAATATTCTGGGCACACTGCATGATCATATGAGCACATGGACTTTATCCCAGTGGACTGCATTTATATATATATTTTTTATGCTCTTAGCGCTGCTAGTGTGTTGTAGTATATCTTGTTTGTGATATTATTATATATGCACCTTTATTGTATGTCATTTCATTTATAGCAGCAGCTTTGTTAGATATACTGTTTGTATCAAACATTCATATATCTTTTATACAATAGATTTTAAGGTACTTGTATTTTAGCGCCGGTTGAGCAGGTGTTTATAGTCCCTCGTAGTGCCCCGCCTACTTGCTCCTTTTTTTGGATATTTGTTACTTTAAAACCTGGCTGCTATGGATGTAATATCCTTTTTAAAAAATAGGAACCTCAAAGAGGAAACTATTTTTTCTACCGAGTTCGTTGATGAACCATCACATGATCTAACCTCCAATCTCACCCTGTTAGGTAACTTACTTGAAAAACAAGTGAGAACATGGTGGGATATCTGTACCTTTAATCAATACATCAAAGAGGGCATCATAATGAGGAGTTTGAGGTGGGATGTTAGTCCCCAGGATGCCCTCAATGATGAGGTGTCAACAAAGGAATGGTTGGATTTCTTCAACAAAGCAGGCACTGAGTTGCAACAATTAGTATTAAAAAGGAAAAAACGTAAAATGGCTTTGCTCGAAAAGAGGATTGCCGAATTACAGGTAATCCTAGAGCCAGATAAAGATCTAGCTCAGGTTACTAAGTTCAATGTGGATGTAAAGAAGAAATTAGATAAAATAGACAGGGACACACATAAAAAGAAAATTAAGAAATATAAGAGGGACACACAGGACTTCAGGACTGGCAATGTATATGTTTGGCAAAATCCGCCTGGACAGTTCATTGCACAGTCCAGTGATTCTGTTCCCAGTACCCCGCTCCCATCCACTTCTAGTGGTGGGGGTGCGAGTTACTATGCCAATTCGGCACCACAGATCTCTAAAAAGGGAAAGAAAAAGGGAAAGACTAAATCCAATGGTAATAATTATCCACCTAACCATGATCAATGGCAACACGTTCCTTTTAGGAACGGTGGACAAGATGGATCTATTTATAGAGGAGGTCCTAATTCCCCCAAACCCCTCCCAACTTTTAACAGGTATGACGCATTGGGTGACACTAATGTGCCATTCACACCTGTACCCCCACCTCGCCCTTTTTTATGGAGTGGCGGTCGGGGCAGGGGAGGGAGACGGGGGGGCAGACCCTGGAGGGGGAGACCCATGGAATGGGGTCCCCCGAGTTATCCACCGAGGGCCGGTCCATCCTCCCAATATCCTCCTCGAGCGGAACACGCAAGCGAGGATGTCGAGCAGGGAGGAAGTACCAACAAAAAAAGAAGGCTGGTGGATTAACGGGTGTGTATAACTTGGCAGGCATTACTCTTACACAAAAAGAGACTAACATTCTTAATGCTGGTTTAAAGTGTGCCAAGCACAGACCCCTCAACAAATTTGATGTGTACGTCGATGTGCACAAGTATGTTAGGAAGATTAATCTAAAGAGACATTTTCTTAACCCTAACCGGGTCACCAATAACAATCGGTCTAATGATGTGATTACAACTGTGGGGGTGGATAGTGGTCTCAAAAACCGCTCCCTGTTTAATCCTCCACAGTCCTCTAACCATTGTGTTGATGTGTTCAAAAATCTGTTTCTGCAGGATGTGAGAGCCCTGCAGCCCAGAAAAGGGGTGAACCCTAGACACATCCAACAGGGTTTGGAGGCTCTGGAGGAAAGGAAAAATATCATTATCAGACCGGCTGATAAAGGGGGAGGGGTAGTGATCCTAAAGAAAGATTTCTATCTGAATCAACTTAGTAATATGCTTTCAGACACAGAAACCTACGAGGAGTTGAGAGGTGATCCAACCCTTGAGTATAGAAGGATTTTGAAAGATCTTATACAGTTTGGTTACTACTATCGGGTTTTGTCCGATAAAGAGCAGAGATACCTTATGCCAAGTTTTAATAGAGTTCCAACGATATATACTCTACCTAAAATACATAAGGATGCACAAAATCCCCCAGCAAGACCCATCGTCAATGGCATCAATTCAGTGACCGCGAGACTGGGTGAATACCTGGACTTCTTTCTACAGACTAGTGTGGTTAGTCTGAGGTCATACCTCAAAGACACCAAAGACTTCCTCCTTGCCTTGAAGGACGTCCAGATATCCCCAGACAAAGAAGTCTTTCTAGTAACAGCGGATGTGTCCTCGCTGTATACTATAATTCAGCATGAGGACGCATTATTGGCTCTGAATTGGGCCTTCTGTAATCGCACCGACCTCCCAGACCCCCAAAAGAGATTTTTAAAATGCTCACTTGAGTTTTGCTTAGCGCATAACTATTTCTGGTTCAATGGAACATTCTATAGCCAGAAAAGGGGCGTGGCGATGGGAGCCAAATTTGCTCCCAGCCTCGCCAATCTCTTTATGGGGGAATGGGAGGACAGGTTTATCTACGCTCTAGCTAAGAATGAGCTGAAGGTTTACAGAAGGTACATTGATGACCTATTTTTTATATGGGAAGGTTCGGAAAATACGTTACGAGACTTTGCTGACTCGCTTAACTCCAATGCTAATGGTGTTAAACTGGAGTTTAATTGGAGTCGTGAGTCCATCCATTTTTTGGATGTAGAGGTAATGATAAGAAATCAAACACTGGAGACTCGTGCGTACTTTAAACCTACTGACCGAAATGGGTATTTACCCATTTACAGTGGTCACCACTCCCGGTGGTTACAGAATATCCCTAAGGGGCAGTTCCTACGTGTGAGGAGGAACTGCTCCTTAGATACGGACTTTCTGACACAGGCACAAGTTCTCCGGCATCGTTTCCTGGAGAAGGGTTATGATGGGCGGAAGCTTGATAGTACCATCACTGAAGTTTTGGGTATTTCTCGGCAGGAATGCCTTGCAGATACAGTGAGACCAACCGAGAATAAGCAGGAGTGGAGTTTCCTTACGCAATACAATTCCCAATATAAAGAAGTGGAAGATATCATTAAGAAGCATTGGGGAGTTTTGAGTGTGGATAGGATCTTGGGTAATGTCATCCCGCCTACACCCACTTTTGTATACAAAAAAGCACGCACTTTTGGGGACCAACTGGTGTGTAAGGTCCTTGACCCCCCTACCAAGCCTTGCATGTTTTGGGATGACAGGACAGGTTTTTATGCCTGTCGTCGCTGCAAGACATGCAGACAGGTGCGGACCCACCTGCGGGGGTTTTCTTCTTTTAGTTCTTCCGCGAATGGTGAGACCTTTGACATCAAGGATCTCATCACTTGCCATACCACACATGTTGTTTATGGCCTGGAATGCCCTTGTGGCTTAATTTATATCGGTAGAACTAAAAGAACTATTGCAATACGTATTTCAGAACATATTGCAAACATTCAAAATGGTTATAAGGACCACAATGTCTCTCTACATTTTAAAAATCATCACAATCAAGATCCTAGTGAGTTGAAATTTTGGGGTATTGAAAATGTCAAACCTGTTTGGAGGGGCTCAAACAGAGTAAGAGAGTTATCCAAGCGCGAGACTCATTGGATATTTTTGACCAACTCTCTGCACCCCAAAGGGTTAAACGTTGACTTAGATATCAACTGTTTCATAAGCGACTATTGACATCATGTTCCCCTTTTCTAATATGCAATTCTCTTTTGAAGCCTAGGATTTGGTCTTTTACCTTATATCTTTCCCTGTTTTTGTAGTTCATTATGATTTCAATTTTAATTTGGATTTGTAATCATTTTTTCTTTTATGAATGGTTTTAGGATATTTTATCTATTTAAACATTGTATGTGTTTTATTAGCGATTATATATATCTAATGGTAATCGCAATTTTTATTATGATTATATTTGCAACATGTCGCTATTGAACTGTGTATTGTATATACCTACAAACGTATATACAGGCTATATGATCTGCTAATGACCTGACGAGTGCTTGTTCCGCTCGTCCCTAGGAGCGCTGTGTGGATCGGACAGCCTCGATCAGAGATGGCAGTGACGCTCTGTAAGGGCGGAAGCCAATGTTGTATGACATGACTTCCTGTGTGGGCGGAAGTGACGACAGGCTGGAAGAGCCAGCGTCATTGGGCTGAATTGTGCCTCCGCCCCTCTGGTACAGTCAAATAGCGGAGACCGTACACGCGTGACCACGCCCTCTGTCGAAGTTACTTGCTAACGAAACGCGTCAGGGCGTGGTCACGCGGTCACGAGGCAGACCGGCGTCCGATGCTGCACCCGAGGCTCGCCATCGCTTGGTACCAGCGGCGAACTGCTACTACCGGGACCGGCCTCTGCACGCAGGTTATGCCTCATCTTTTATGACAAGCTTGCTTTGTTCTGTTAATTTGTAAGTGCATTAGCTACTGGGGGTATTCTTTTGGATAATAAAGCGGTGTTTTAGCCATGCAATATTGTCCTATGTGAGTTATTATCTCCACATGTACCACCCCTGTTTGATTGGAACCTTCTGTGGGTATACCACAAGAATTGATCTGATTGAGACGGTTCAAGTGCCGGCGCTCCTGGTTAATTCCTGAGGAGATCGTTTCTAAGCCTGTGATAGGCAGATGTTACAGGCGCTTGTTGACCAGATTTCTGGTGAGTGTTTCTGATTTGGGGGAGCACATTGGTGAGGTGGAGGGTCCGGTGTATTCACCAACATACTCACGACCTTGGATTGTCAGGAGAGAATATTCTGGGCACACTGCATGATCATATGAGCACATGGACTGCATTTATATATATATTTTTTATGCTCTTAGCGCTGCTAGTGTGTTGTAGTATATCTTGTTTGTGATATTATTATATATGCACCTTTATTGTATATTAATGGCTGTGTGTTGAGTTATTTTAAGAGGACAACAAATTTACACTGTTATACAAGCTGTACACTCACTACTTTACATTGTAGCAAAGTGTAATTTCTTCAGTGTTGTCACATGAAAAGATATAATAAAATATTTACACAAATGTGAGGGGTGTACTCACTTTTGTGAGATATTGTGTGTGTGTGTATATATATATATATATATACCGATTTTTTTTTTTTTTTAAGCAAAGCTGCAAGTGACAGTGTTAGTATTTATGGTCACAGCTCCCCAAAATATACACATGTGGTGCTCCTCCTCCCCACAGTTTCCTGTGATAGTGAGCTAGGTTTAACTCTGACATTTATGACTGAGGTCCCTTAGTGAGGGGACAGACACATATAGAGAACACTGGACAATAAAAGACAACGTCACCAGCTGTGCGGGAACTGGTAAGGAAACTAAACGTGACTTCTGAGAACTTACAGAATTACAGGCACGGAAAGTCTATGCTGAATAGCAAGGGGAACGCTGAAATAAAATGATTTGTGACACGTACCGTAATAGACACCACAAAGCAGCCAGGCATATCACAGTGAGGAGGACTCAGATGTGAAATGGTTGTGAAATAGGTATTGTATATAACATAGAAAATTAGATCAAGAGATATAGAAGCTATTTAGTTTGAAGTGCAGTGTTAAATTTGTATATCATTAAACATTTTTTAAAAATTATGTTAAGAAATGCCTCTTGTTCAAAAATTTAAAAAATAAAAAAAAAATTAAAAAAGACACTATCACAATGGATATTTACCATTTATTCATCGTACTGATTTTTTGGCCAATTTTTAAAATATCCATTCAGCCCCAGAATGAATTTCTGTCCAAGCTTGGCTAGAAACTGCGGAAAAAATTAAAGAGGTTAGACTAGTGGGGGCTCAAAATCAAAGCTCAACTTTTGGTTTCCCAGCCTTGTGCTCTCTGGAGGAGTGGGGAACAACGGCAGCTGAACCCGGCATCATCCAGCTGGCAACATCAGTGGAATGCAGTGGTAAGTCCTTAATTCTGCTGCACTTTTCCTATTTTTGTATTATTTGATTTAAAAAGTGAACTTTTGAAAATTATTTTTAGAAGTACTTTAAATGAAAAAAAGCAAAAACATCTCTTGGTTTACAGACTGAGCCTTGATCAACCACTGACATGGATAATTCATGTGCGCCTGCTGGAATGTGTTAGCCCCTAGGCAGCTCACTATAATCTTTTGCACATGAAAAAAAATGGAGAAATAAAATTCATTAGCATCCACTATGGTAGGTTTGATGCTTCATTGTATGTACATCTGTGGCAGTACTGTTAGAGCCCAACCTTAGTCAAAAGTGTTTTCTTAATTTTGGATGGAGTGGGTAAGTGAAAATGTTTGTCATATATTTATTACTGACTGTATCCTTGTTAAAGTGATTTTGCCTCTTTTTCAGTCTTGATACAGCAAGTCAATGAGACAGGAATTGATGGAAATATGTGCAGTGGGAATATAGACAGTAAAGATAAACTTTTTTTAGAGTAGTAGTGAAGAGTTTGTCTTTTTATCGCAGTCTATGCCTTCCTGTCTCGGTGACTTTGGTTCCCCTATTTCTTGTGCTGGAGTCATAAGAATAAGAAAATTGATGGATAATCATCCCAACAGAATCAGAGACAACAATGCAAACTTGACAAAAGTTTTAACATTTCCAAAATGTGGGGCTTTAATCCTGGGATTCAGCATAGGAAAATGCATACATTTCAAGATTATTAGAGTTTGTCTCTAATATTAGCATTGCAGGTTCAATTAGTTCATCATATCATTCCAGATCCATCACATATGGCGATTACGAACCATGGATTTCAAATGGCGTGCTCTTCACAATCAATGGGCAGCTATTCCACTCACAGCCTCTTGAAATCCTTGGATGCCCAGATGCCAGGATTGACCACTACATGTTAGCATCCACAAGGAATCAACAAAAATAATATATAAGGGCAAAAAAGTGTGTAAACCCAAACGATGAACTTCTTTAATTTGTAACCTTTCTGTCTGATAAATATACCATTGAAAGTGTATTGTTATATCTGCTCAATAGGGGCAAAATAGTACCTATTGATCATCAACAGAATACAAAACAGCAAGGTTCCCCTTGGGTGGGACTTTTTAGGCACAAATTTTAAAAGGACACACAAAATATAAATGTATAAGTTTTATTGAAAAATGTTATACAAAATGGATAAAATTGTAGAGGCAAGCTAGATCATACATCACATTATACAGTAGAAGATGAACCACATGACCCCCGGGTATTCACCCGACGCGTTTCGGAGTAATAATGCAAACTCCTTCTTCAGGGGTGCCCTTGGAGGGTGGTAAAGTTCACTGTAATGTTTGAGAAAAGTCGCCTGCCTGTATACATTAAAAACAAGGAGTCAGTGTGCCGGTGTGAGCCACCTGGGATGCCGTGTAGTTGTCCTGGGTGTTGTATTAAGAATAGGATATGATTCTTGGATGTAGATTTGTCGAGATTGCTTGCTAGCCAGTCTCACAAGAGGCTGGGTGGGAACAGCTGAAACCCCAAATCAGCAATCCTTAGGGATCCGATCCATCCAAACAAAGATCCTTCAGTGGCATATGCAGGTGTTTTCAATAAAACTTATACATTTATATTTTGTGTGTCCTTTTAAAATTTGTGCCTAAAAAGTCCCACCCAAGGGGAACCTTGCTGTTTTGTATTCTACAATTTTGGGATGTGGCACACATGGGATCACTCCACATGAACAATTAAGTTTGTTGATCATCAACAGGTTTTTTTTTTATCCTTGCAGGATCTTCGTAGGGAAAAAACATGGGAAATATGCATGAAATGTACCACACATGCTTTTTTTGCCACATGCTTTTTATGTTAGATGTCACTAATAGATCTCATGCTTGGTAATGAACTAGGAGCCCTGCTAAAACCCAGTCATAGAATTATTACAGAGGTTTAGTAAATGTTTGGTGGTGAATGTTCTACCTTGTTTCCTGATCCATCCTTAAAAATGGAGAGAAAAGAGATGAATATGTTAAAGGAACTAAAATAAAAACCTCCAAGGGAATGCTAGAGGGACTAAATATCACCCACAGATCACAAGCTTAAAATTAATGATACAGATAAATGAAGTGTGCAGCCTGAATTATGGGTAGCAGAAACATTTTGTGATACATGTGGGAAGGGAAAAAAGTGAGGGGTGTAATATGATAAAAGATTATGAAAATAGATGAATAAGATAAGAGGTTAACCAAAAGACTCAACAGGAACATGATTTGTCTGATCACTGAAGTCACTCTTATGGGAAGGAGAAAGGTTGGTTTGGATGTAAAGCACTTAACAGCCATTGATCTGAGTCAGACCGAGAAATGTGAGATAGAAAGGTAGAGAGATGACTTGCAAGGAAGTATTTGTCTGCTTTATTCGAACAGCTAAATGATACACTGTGTTAATCTCTTTCCTATGTAATATTTTAAACTACATTTTTAAATAATAACCTTTTTTTTTACAGGATCCCCACATTGCAGGATGTCAGTTCCATCTCACGCTTGGGTACATTTCCTCATTCTCTTCCCACAGACTCTTATACTCGGTAAATATCCTATTTTCTACAGACACACATACATTTGTAACTCTAAACTAAACGAAAGAGATAGCTTTGATGGAATGTAAAATTAGACATAGACATAACATGGCAGTTAAAAAAAAAAACATACGATTATTATTTTAAACAGTTACTGTATATTGTTAAATATGGAAAATAATTTTGCCTTACTGGTATGTTTATACTCTAAGCCAAGGGTCTCTAAACTATGGCCATGGACCACATCAGGCACATTCAAAGATTTTATCCAACCCACAGCTAGGGTCAGAGTCGGCATACTCAGAGTCAGTGCACAGACTGACCATTCAGGTTAGTTGATCTCCACTTGTAATGGGGTCCCTAATGTGAGGGGGAACTCTGGTGGGGACCCTAACATATGGGAAAATTCTAAGAGGGACCTTGATGTAAGGGGGAGTTTGATATGTAAGAGTGTACTGTAAGAGGGGCTCCAAAGTGATGGGGAGGCTTCTGATGTGAAGGGGGGACTTCTGATGTGATGGGGGCTTCTGATAAGAAGCTAATTCTTGGAGCATATTTAAATTGTATTTCTTCTGCATTTTTCAGTCTTCAAAAATGTGTAAAATATAGAATGTGGCTCTCATTCCGAAAAGTTTGGGGACCCCTACTCTAAACAAACCCCTGGAACCAGTCATCCCAGAGTCACCCCAGTGGAGAGATGGATATTGGTCAGCCAATGCCAATGTGTCTGTCTGATGTCCTTTGTCTGATCAGAAGGTGCCTGATTAGGTGATATTTACCTAAAGTCTTTTTGTAGCATCTACTGGTCCCTTTAGTAAACTTGACATCATTTACCTATCTTGTAAATTAATTCTGCTAGATCCTTTGTTTATTCACTTGAATGTTACTTTCCTTTAACTACGGCAATTCCACAAAATTATTGGATATATACTGCGGTATAAGGAAAAACTCGTTATATCCCATTTGAGAGCGGGACTTTGAAAGTGACAGGATCACCATCATTCATTGGTTAAAAAACATCTTTTTATTAGTACATATTAGAAAAATACACATAAAAACTAGTGTCTATACATAGACATATAAAAGCATACATCATTCACTGTACAACCATATTGTTGTTGAGAATACATATGTTGTGTTGTCTCTGGTTCTCCCTACGCATTTCTGGTTTGAACACCTTTCTTCAGGTCCATTGACAAGGAGATAAATATTCGTTCAACACTCAAACAAAATATTGTAAAGTACAGAGGTTCAGGACCATCCTTTAAATTAAGTGCGGAGTGGGCAGGAAGGGACACCTCCACCGTCGGGTTCCCCGAGCCTCCACAGAGGACCCCAAGAAATAGCTGATGTGGGGTACCTAGGATATAAAGATCAAAGGATACTTCATAGGCATAAATATGTATTTTTCTTTAAGTGCATCCCATAGTCCATTAACCTTAATTAATTCATATCAAAAAGATCAATGTGCCCAAGTGTAAATAGATAAGTACCTTTATATTCCCAGAAATAGGTGCTACAGTCCACAAATATAATGAGATAGAGTGGTCCTATCGATCGAGTATGTCCCTAGATGGAATAAAAGAAAAATAAATATGTGCCTCGACTTAATTATCCCACATGTAGATGAATAAACAATGAGGAAAGAGATTTTGCAGGTATCTGGGTAAAATAAAGACGATGACCGTCTGTGTGGTGTCCTCCCGGCTGCAGCACTGCAAATGCCGGCTGTGGCCAGGTCTAAATATGGCTCCACACGTCTGCGCCGTGACCTCAGTGGCCCCACGCATGCGCTTGTGCGATTTAGAAACCAACTATTTCTGGAAATGGGGCAGCATAATGCGCTCCAAAAACATTGACGCACAGCATCCAACTTCTGGCTGGACACTCCCAACCAATCAGGAAGATGCCCGCCATGAACCTATGCCGCCCAAGTAAAGGGACCCTATGTCGGAAACTATATACCGCAGTATTGGGTAAAGACCATATTCTCAATGGAGTTTTTTCAACTTCAATAACCACTGTTTATGTACTGGAATGACTGTTACGGTTACATCAACATAAGACAGTGGTCATTCTTTAGAATTTAAAATGAGCATAATCACACCATTCAAGTGTTAATGTACTTGCCTTGAGTATTCACTGCCTCAAGAAAAAATCTTATATCAGAAGAGCAATAGAGAACAGCCAGAAAAATTCATGCTGGCTAATTGATTTTTCCTCTGAGAATGATCAGCCTAGAGGTATTTGAAAAGGTCTGGGGTAGACCAGAATAGTCTATAGAACATTTTGTTGGTTTCTTGTCTTCTGCTACTGGACTAATAAAGAATCCATTTTTATACAAGATACAGGTCATAGAAAGGGTTTGGAGGGTTGTCTGATGATCACAAAAATATACCCTATGTCAGTGATGGCGAACCTTGGCACCCCAGATGTTTTGGAACTACATTTCCCATGATGCTCATGCACTCTGCACCGTAGTTGAGTATTATGGGAAATGTAGTTCCAAAACATCGTGGGTGCCATGGTTAACCATCACTGCCCTATGTGGTTCTAATCAAAACAATGAACTAGTTCCCGTGTCAGGGACTTGCTCCTCAAGACAGTTTTTTTTTATGGCTTTTTTTCTTTCAACTTTACCAAAAGATACTGTTAATTATTAGGTTTAATTCACAAAGCCTCCACATCAGAAAAATAATTCATATTTTCAACATTCCAATGAGATCCAATGACCATTAAAGCGATTGTAAAGGTTTTTTTTTTTTAATAACATACATGTTATACTTACCTGCTCTGCGCAAGGGTTTTGCAAAGAGCAGCCCCGATCCTCCTCTTCTGGGGTACCCCAGCGTAGTTTCTGGCCCCTCCTCTTCATCGGGTGCCCCCACGGAGAGCCACTTTCCAGGGGGGCACCCGTGAGGGCGCGCTCCCGGGTCCTGCTGCTGCGTCCATTGACACAGACAGCATGACTCAGCCCTGCCCCTCGATCTCGCGTCACTGGATTTGATTGGCAGCAGAGGGAGCCAATGGCTCCTGCTGCTATAAATCTATTCAATGAAACAGGGGCTGGACCGGCTTGGCTCGTTGCCATCGCTGGAACGTTCGGGTTCAGGTAAGAATACCAGGGGGTCTGGGGGGCAGCTGCAAACAAGAAGGTTTTTCACCTTAATGCATAGAATGCATTTAGGGTAAAAACCTTGAGACTTTACAACTCCTTTAGGTCCAATGGGATTTTTAAAATCGCCATGTTACAATTTTGCGATTCATGTCTGTTAGTAGGTTTGAGATTTGACTTTTTCAAAAGACATACAGGTTATAAAACACATCACCTCTACAAACATTCAAGCATATTTATTGCAGCATTTAATACAAAAAAAAAAAAAAACCCTCAACAGGCACCCTCTGCTGACACATGATTATAGCATTACCTACTTACTTCTCCTTGTATGTGCAACTACAGCCCCCAAATATCAAATGCAAATGCCGATTCTCAGAAGGTGTGTGGCCAGTTTAATTCCTGAGTTGAAGATAAGAGTCATGAGTCATCAACTGGTCTTTCAGAGCTAGATTTTATTTTACATCTGTTAATAATCTATATATATTATATAATTAATATAATCTAAATATTCTATACCCTGCTAGTATATTAGGACTATGAAAGACAGGCAAAGGTGCATAAGGATTGGTCAATGGAAGGCAAGCTATGCATATAAGCATAGCAGTGCACACGGGACACTAATAAACAATCCAGAAGTTACATTTTGATATTTCTGTGTAACAAAACGGATAAGTACACATGACAAAATCAGGGTGATGGATCCGCATTTGACCTGGATTGCTCTGGTATTCTGTCTGGCAGAAAACAGTTCACTCATCTCCGCTGAGAAATTATAATGAGAGGAGACAATAAGTCTGATCTCGGCTAATTAGGATTTTTATTTGAGTTGCCTGGTTAGCTTGTTTGGGAATCAGCAGCACAGCCAGTTTTCAAAGTTCAGTCATAGCTGCATGTAGGTTACCTCCATGTTATTTCCATGTTGGAAAAGCACTAATGGTATATTTTCTTAATGAAGGACAGATACACCATATTACAAAAAGTATTGGGACGCCTGCCTTTACACGTACATGACTAGCAATGACATCCCAGTCTTAGTCTGTAGGGTTCAATACTTAGTTGGCCCACCCTTTCCAAGTATAACTTCAACTCTTCTGGGAAGGCTGTCCACAAGGTTTAGGAGCGTGTCTATTGGAATGTTTGACCATTCTTCCAGAAGTGCATTTCTGAGGTCAGGCACTGATGTTGGAGAGAAGGCCTGGCTTGAAGTCTCCGCTCTAATTCATCCCAAGGGTGTTCTATCAGGTTGAGGTCAGGACTCTGTGCAGGCCAGACAAATTCCTCCACCCCAAACTCACTCATCCATGTCTCAATAGACCTTGCTTAGTGCACTGGTCCCAATCTTTTGGTGGAGGGGGATTATGGTGTGGGTTTGTTTTTCAGGGGTTAGGCTTAGCCTCTTAGTTCCAGTGAAGGGAACTCCTATGGCGTCAGCATACTAAGAAATTTTGGACAATTTCATGCTCCCAACTTTGTGGGAACAGATTGGGATGGCCCTTCCTTTTCCAACATGACTACGCACCAGTGCACAAAGCAAGGTCCATAAAGACATGGATGAGCGAGTTTGGGGTGGAGGAACTTGACTGGCCTGCACCTCAACCTGATAGAAAACCTTTGGGATGAATTAGAGCGCAAGCTGCGATCCAGGCCTTCTTGTCCACATCAGTGCCTAGCCTCACAAATGCGCTTCTGGAAGAATGATCAAACATTCCCACAGACACACTCCTAAACCTTGTGGACAGCATTCCCAGAAGCTGTTATAGCTGCAAATGGTGGGCTCACTCAATATTGAGCCCTATGGACTAAGACTGGAATGCCATTAAAGTTTATGTGCGTAAAGGCAGGCGTCCCAATACTTTTGGTAATATAAAACAGGCGGTCCGTTCTCATCCGATTCCCCCATAGAGGACAGGGGGGATCTAAAAGCTCAGTTTCCGCACACAGAGCAGAGATGGAGCTGCCATCCGCCTGCTCAGCGAGGGATCGTTGGATCAATCCCCCACTGAGAAAAACGGAAACTGCTGATGGAGCGGACAGTGTGAAAGGGGCCTTATTCTCATTTTTTAAATTTTGGTCACCTTACCATATATGCTTGAAATCTCTTTTTTTTTGTCAGCTATAAATACAGATGCTGAAGGTTACATTTTGACCCTTCTTAGGGCAATACAGACCGGCAGTAATATTACTGTTTGTCTGTGGTAGTTATGCCAAACTGCATTACCTACAAAATTTGCAGTGGCAAGGTTGAATAGAACAAACTGCAAGAGGTTAACTGGGGGGCAAAAAAACAGCTTTACTCATCCAAACCTTTGCTCCCATGGATGTGCTCTCCTGTCCTCCCGCAGTGGACTTTCCCTTTGAGCCCTCAAGTCCACTGAAGAGAGAATTTAAATGCCATTTCCTAGGGAAAGAGTCTGTGGGAACTAATCAGGCAGCATGGAAGAGTCGGTGGGAGCAGAGAACAAGTAAAAGTGCATTTCCTGTCCCCTAGAGATAAAAAGAGACTGGTTTAGGTGCTCAGAGGTCAAAGGTCAAAGAGTTCATATAGATATAAGCTGAAACAATGGCAGATAAAAGTGTTGATGTACACAGGTGGGGCAAAAACAGTTCGCACAGGGGGGGGGGATTAATAGTCCATGTGCAAATTTCTGACAGTTCTTAGAAGCAATCCAAGGGTGGTCCGCAGCTAAGGGTCAGCTCATTCAAACAGAGTGAGGTCAACTCTAAACGGATAAAGGAGGAGGGAAGAGCGCCACTTGAGTGCAAGATTATGATTTATTATGACATAAATACGTAGTAACTTACATTAAAGTAAGGATAAAAGCGTCTGTCAGGTCCAAAACGGTTCCACAATGGTGAGAGGGGTCTGCAAAATCCAGGGTGCCTCAGGTACAGAGCGCCAGACCAGCTGGCTGTGTGCGTCCGGGCGATCGGGCAGATCAGAAAGATGCGGCTATGGAGGGAACCGGAAGGCGTCTGAAGTCAGCGGCAGGAAACTGGCAAGATGGCTGAGGGAGCTTCAAGACGCGTTTCGGAGTCTGAGCGAGGGCTCGGGCAGGGTATGCGTACTCCTTCTTCAGTTGAAGTGAAGATTCTTTAAGCTCCCTCAGCCATCTTGCCAGTTTCCTGCCGCTGACGTCAGACGCCTTCCGCTTCCCTCCATGGCCGCATCTTTCTGATCTGCCCGATCGCCCGGACGCACACAGCCAGCTGGTCTGGTGCTCTGTACCTGAGGCACCCTGGATTGTGCGGACCCCTCTCACCATCGTGGAACCGTTTTGGACCTGACAGACGCTTTTATCCATAGTTTAATGTAAGTTACTACGTATTTATGTCATAATAAATCATAATCTTGCACTCAAGTGGCGCTCTTCCCTCCTCCTAGAGATAAAAAGAGCAGTTAAAACTTGCAAGCCTGGGGCAGCATCGCTGCAAGGGAAAATGTTTACTTTTCTTGGGGTTCAGATTTGGGTCTTTTTTGTAACTTTTTTATTTTCCAAAGTTGCATTACATAATACAAAGAGGGCATAGAACAAAATAAAAGAATACAATGACTTGGGACCATCTGATAAAGACAATCAGTATGCAACATAGGAACCGTATAGATAGATCCAAAGAGCTTTAGGTCTTTACATAAGGAATAGGAAAGCTTTTTTTTTGTGTTGATTTTCTGCTGAAAATAGTGTCACCATAAACACTTTATTCGCCTCAGGAAGACCCATGGCAATAAAAATTGCTTAGTGATTGGGTCAAGGGCAAATATTATATCAGTAGATTCCTACTCACCACCCAGCACCCCAGGCTGACCATTTCTGACGGTCAAACCCATTATCTAGGATGGCTTCTAATATTTGCATTGTGTACTGTATTTTATACAACAATCATTGTGCTCAATGACCGTCCAGCACTCATATCTTCTAACAACAGCTATCATCATAGGCACCTTAACAGCAGCAAATGTAATCTGACAAACATGAAGCTTGCAGCTTTGCTCCTGTACAATGACTTGAATTTATAAATGTATTGCCTGAAAAATACTTTGGAGATTACCCTGGAACAGAAGAGGATTGAGCTATGGAAGAAGTTTACAGAATCATAAAGATGCATGCTGCCACCCAGTGGGGTCATGAATCTATCTACAGACGATTCATAAAACTGTACCTAGTGAGACAAATAGTACTAAAGGCATTATATCTACTTTAAAATGTATTTCCTATAAATATTCTATAAATACTAAACAACATAAAATATCCAAAGATCACAAAAAGCTCTTAGCTAAAGAAGGCTATTTTAAAGCCCAACTCTATAAATGTATTTTCCCATCTCTCCCTCCCACTCCACCCTACCAGCTGATAACCTTTCCCTACCTGATGAAGTCAGTTATACTCCTCTGATTTTCCCCATCCAGGTACCTCCCTGACAGCGTTTCCACCTGCGGGGACCCCTAGTCCATCGTCACATGTTAACCCTTCACTCTCCCCAGTCCACATCAACTTTCTTCTGGATCTTAAGAGAACCTCACTGATGTGGACACCCAGAGAAAGGAACCACCAGGAAATAAACTGTGGGGAGAAGGATTCAGAGCTGGGTGATCAAGTGATCGAGGATTCAGGTAAGTGAAAACAGAGATTTTGAGAGGTTTTTGTTTTTTGTTAACCCAGCGTTCAGTTAGAGAGGGGTGGGATGGGAGGTTATACCTAACAACTGAATAGCCAAACTTTAACTATGTTTCCTGCAGACAGATGCAGACCCATGTGAAGCAATCAAAGATTTTTTTGCAAATTAGAGCTTGCTGTTAAAAACAATACTCACAGCAATACCTCTTTAAGTTATTATATCCAGCTTATATCAATTCATGTGTTATCACAATACTACTTTAAATGCTACATCCAATACTATTACTCCTTCAAACATGCAGATATCATCATATACTGTAGATGTCGACTGATATTGATCGACTGATATAGTTTTTTTATTGGCGATACCGATATTTTGGTCATCGCATATTGGCCGATATTTTCGTACATTAAAAAAAATTTATATATTTTTTTTTTGACAGGTACTCTTGTGGAGGGTTCTGGGGGTGTAAAAGACCCCAAACCACTCCTCTGCACTTATAAGCATTCAAAACGCCAAGTTTGGCTGTTTTGAATGCTGTCAATTTTTTGGATTTGGTGTCGAGTACCCAGAAGTGATGTCATGACATCACTTCCGGGTTTTTAAATGGAGACCCAATCAGAGCTGAATGTGGCTTTGATCGGGTTTTCTCTTCGGTGGCCGTGCAGGCTAGTTGCCTCCCCTCTCACCGGGCGAGCCGTGGAAGGTGGCGGGGGGGGGGGGGGGGGAGGTAAGACATCCCCTCCAGCTCCTTGTAATGACAGCTGAGCGACTTCTCGGTTGTCATTACAAGACAGCCGCTCTAGCTGCAGGCATTACTCCGGTACAGAGATGTATAGTAACTAAGTAGAACTACTTCACTACTGTACTTAAGTACCAAAAGACTGTATCTGTACTTTCCTGGAGTATAATTTTTTTCTCCTACTTCCACTTTTACTTTTACGAAATTTTTTCAATGATTTCAATACTTCTACTCTGATATTTTTTTTTTTGTGCTGCATAGTTACTCGTTACAATTATAAAAATTACCACTGCCAGAACAGTAGATGGCAGGTTTCAGGAAGCTCAAAACATGTGTATTATCAGCGCATACGAAAATAAAAGCTACTGTATGTATAAATAAAAGCTGCATTTGAAATAATAAAAAACAATATGATGTTCAAACTTTTGACTTCTTTCTTTAATAACTACATAACACAGTACTTGTACTTTTACTTTCAGTACTTGAGTAGCATTTTTTTTTCAAAACTACTGGTACTTTTACTTTCTGTACTTGAGTAGCAAAATTAAAAAAAAAAACTACTTGCAATACTTAAGTACAAAAAATGTTGAATACTTTAGTACTTCTACTCAAGTCACTTTTTGATCGAGCACTTCCACTTCTACTCAAGTCACTTTTTGATCGAGCACTTCCACTTCTACTCAAGTCACTTTTTGATCGAGCACTTGTACTTTTACTCAAGTATGGGCTTCGAGTACTTTATACAACTCTGCTCCGGTACATGCACTTTCCCAAAATATCGGCAATATCGGTAACCTCAGGGGCCGATTCCGATATATCAGGGAAAGTGCATATCGGCCCCTAATATATCGGCTTTGCCGATAATCTGTCAATCCCTACTGTAGATGTACTGACAAATATAGTCAACCGTATTAATATGCAGTTCTCATAGTCCTTCCAATACTCAAAAAACCTGATGGATATTAGAGAATCATTCACACTAACTAAAGGCATAATCCTCAAACTACTGAAAAAAAGGACTCACAGTGCTACCCCTTTAAATTATTATGTCTAGCTTAAATCAATTCATGTTTTATCACTATAGTACTTTAAATGCTACATCCAATGCTATTACTCCTTCAAACATGCATATATCATATAGATGTAGTAACATACAGCATATAGTCCATAGTATTTTTAGGCAGTTCTCATAGTCCTTCCAATGCTGAAAAACCCCAATGGATATCAGTTATTCATTCTCACTAATTTTATCCATGTTAGTGTGCTAACACCCCTGCAGTCTCTTGTGCCAAAAAAAATAGACACAATTCTGTGCTCCCCTCTTGTGCCCACACTCACCAGAAGGTATAGACCCCATGCATATGCATGCAAGTCCGATGCACCTTATATGCTGATATATCCAGTCGTATTTCTTTTTCAGTGTACTTTCTTCCCCTCCCAGTCTCCTTCCTTTGTTGGTTCAGGTTGTTGGGAAGCCCCTGTGTCTCTCATACTGTATATACAGTATAAGGACAAGCAAGGGAATACTCCCATAGTGTAAATTCAATTTATTTAAAATAATTCCTAAAAACAGATTGCACTTACTTGTAAAAGGTCTTTTAAACACACAAAGTATAAACAACCTGTAAGTGCTGGCGTGCACCCGATGTGTGTGGTATGTTGTCACTGGTATAGACCCTGCCGTACACGTGTTGCCCCTCTCACAGGGCATCTTCAGAGGATGTGGATATTAGACATGTGCATGACCCAAAAATTTGTTTCATTTTGTTTTGTTTAGTTTTGTTAATCTAGTTCTTTAGGTTCGTTACATTTGTTTGATTAGTTCAATTCCTATTCAGGATTCATATTCAGAATTTGTTCTATGTATTTTTCACATTTTTCTCAAAATTACAGATTTTTTTTTCTCAAATCGAAACATTCAAATGGATAAATATCGAATTGGTGAAATCTAAAATTTTAGGTTTTTTTTTTTTTTATTCAAATGCGGCAGCCGAGTAACCAAATATCTGATTGCTATTTATACACATTGATCTTGTTTTTATTAATAATACATTTATTCAAACTGTGCAAAGTGTTCTATTTAACCACTTCTGGACCGGAAGGTTTTACCCCCTTAATGACAAGGCCATTTTTTGCGATTCAGCACTGCGTTAATTTAATGGACAATTGCGCAGTCGTGCGACGCTGTACCTAAATAACATCAATGTCCTTTTTTTCCCCACAAATAGAGCTTTCTTTTGGTGGTATTTGATCACCTGTGCAACTTTTTTTTTTTGCACTATAAATAAAAAAAGAGCGACAATTCTGAAAAAAAAAAAAAAAAAAACATTATTTTTCACATCCTGCTATATAACATTCCCAATAAAAAAATGTAAAAATCTAAATTCTTTTCATTATTTTAGGCCAATTTGTATTCTGCTACATATTTTTTGTAAAAAAAAAAAATCCCAATAAGCATATTTTGAATGGTTTGAGCAAAAGTTATTGCGTCTACAAACCAAAGGAAAGATTTATGCCATTTTTCTATATTTCATTTTTTTTTTTTTGTAGTAATGGCGGCAATCAGCGATTGTGATCGTGATCAGCGATCGATCTGTCCGCTGCAACATTGCAGTGAACAGATCGACCCCTGAAATTTTTGACATTTTTGGGGGGACCAGTGACATTACTACAGTAATCAGTGCTAAAAATGTGCACTGTTAATGTAATAATGACACTGGCAGGGAAGTGGTTAAGTCAGGGGCTATCAAAGGGTTAGGTGTATGCCTAGGGGGTGTTTTCTAACTGTGGGGGGGGGGCGGGCTTGTGGGATCAACACAGAGATCTGTGATCCCAAATAGAATAAATATGTGCTGATTCCTGAGAGAACAACAGTTTGCTGTGTTTTCAACAGCAGACCGCTGTTCTCTCTCCACGAGGGGTGCTGGCGCCCCCAGGATCGATCCCACGGATCAAGCCAGCCTGCCGCAGCATATCTGCGGCGGGCGGTCGGCAAGTGGTTAATACAATTAGTATTTCACTTTTAACATTTTACTATGTACAATATGTGCAGAAGCTTTAGTCAGCTGAGAAAAAATGTCAAGTACAAATGCTTTTAAATAATTATATTTTAATAGTTTCTTTTTAGCAATTTTACACTTGCAAAGTGAATGATCAAAAGAAAAATCTTCATCAAATGATTACAAGGACTCTTTAACCACTTCTGGACCGGGAGATTTTCGCCCTTAATGACCAGGCCATATTTTGCGATTCAGCACTGCGTTATTTCAACGGACAATTGCGCAGTCGTGCCACGCTGTACCCAAATAAAATTGACGTCCTTTTTCCCCACAAATAGAGCTTTCTTTTGGTGATATTTGATCACCTCTGCGACTTTTATTTTTTGCGCTATAAACAAAAAGAAATTCTGAAAAAGAAACAATATTTTTCACATTCTGCTATATAACATTCCCAAAAAAATGTAAAAATCAATTTTTTTTTAACATTTTAGGCCAATTTGTTTTCAGCTACATATTTTTGGTAAAAAAAAATTGCAATAAGCGTATTTTGATTGGTTTGCGCAAAAGTTATCCCGTCTACTAACTACGGGAAAGATTTATGTCATTTTTTTTGTTGGTTTTTTTTTTTTTTTACTAGTAGTGGCGGCCATCTGCCATTTTTTGCGGGACTGTGACATTGCGGCGGACAGATCGGACCCCTAACTGACATTTTTGACACATTTGGGGGGACCAGTGACATTACTACAGTAATCAGTGCTAAAAATATGCTCTGTTACTGTAATAATGACACTGGCAGGGAAGGGGGTTAACACTGTGGGTGATCAATGGGTTAAATATGAGCCTAGGGGAGTGACCTAACTGAATGGGGGCGTGGCTTATGGCATGACCATAGATTCCTGTATTCCTATATAGAAGGATCACAGTAGCTCTGTGATCATTCCAGAGAGAAGAACGGTCGGCTGTGTTTACAACAGCTGATCGTTCTCTCTCAGCAGGGAGTGATTTCGGGTGTCAGGCGGCAATCAGAGCTGTGCATCAGAGTCCCCGTTGCCGAGTGGGGACGGGAGCGTGCTGCCGGTGCGCGACCGACGTAGCCCTATGTGGGTTCGCACAGGAGGGCCAGCCTGCCACAGTGCCGGTGGTCGGTCCAGAACCAGTTTAATCACCTTTGGCTTAACAAGAACTGCATTTTTTGAAGTGGTACACTATTAAGACACTCACTCTTTGATTACAACAATATGTTTACAGTTCAAATTCGAATGGAATTCAATGTAAAAATTGAGTCGAATTTCAATTTGAATTTCAGAAATTCTGATGAATTTTGTTTCATTATTGATGTGTAATTCGGGGATTTGAATATATATCCGAATGATGAAAAATTCATCTGAATATTTATTTGGAATAAGCGAACCTCACATGTCTAGTGGATATAAGAGTGTGCTGTTGCTTTGTTAGGTTGGTGCTGAATGACCTATATTTGTATATGTGAACACGTTATTTGTACAGATTTTTTTACTAAGCATGCCCTGCAATAGCACACTATAGCAAACCTCATAGTTAAAGCTGAACTCCATGCACATAGCTAAACACATACCGTATATATGGAAACTCTTTTAGGGACAGATAGAAGAAGGACTGTATATCATATAGGTGAGCCACAAGATACCTCATGCCTCCTGATTGCTACAATAATCCATGATCCAAACCACTATTTGGACTTTAACATTACCATTTTGTGGACTGTAATTCTTTACTTCTAAACTAGGCAAGTAAAGAAAGTTTATGGCAAGATGATAGATCTGGCATCCATGTGAATATATAAGAGAGAGAAATGTCTATCATTACAGTCACTGCCTGGTTGGGGAAACAAGAGAAGTGAGTGTCAGTGCAGACATGGCTTCTGAGTCGTGGAAGCTGATGCTTAGATTTTATGTGTGATAACCAGGACTTTTTTTCTTAGAGAATAGGTGCAGGTACTCCCCCCTTCTGAGTCACCCCTTGTCTCCACCCACTACCCACCTCCGAGTGCTGCCCTTTGGATCCACCCTCTACCACCCACCAGTACCCCCCTTTTAGAGAATACAGAACCAAGTATCATGTTGTGGTTCTAGGTAATTTGTATGGAATTTGTAATGATAACTAGAAAAACAGTAAAATAGATACCCTGGAATCAGCAACAATAGACCCCTCCCCCTCAACAATAGATCCCCTCAGCAACAATAAATTTTCCCCTGCAACAATCGCCCCCCCAATAAATCCTCCCCTGCAACGATAGACCCTCCCCAACAACAATAGCCCCCCAGCAACAATAGTTCCCCAAGCAACAATAAATCCTCCACTGCAACAAGAGCCCCACCCACAACTAAATGCCCTCCAGCAACAATAGATCCACCCCAGCAACAATAGATCCCCCAGCAGCCAGCATCAATAGGCATTTCACCTCACCCCACTGGCCCAAGCACCCCTTTTTCATTGCATACATTCAGACTGGAGGTGCCGGAACTGCGTTCCCCCGCGTTCCCGCTGAAAAAAAGCCCTGGTGATAACTCCTGGAAATCAGGGACTTTATCTGGCCTCTGGCCACCATTCACGAACAGGATAGTACAGATTGGGTGAAGAATCTTAGGGGCTCTAGAACCTGTTAATTTTGGGGTAACCCAGCAGCTCGCGGCTGCCACATGTAAGTCAGTCTGAGTCCCGCCTACAAACCGCCTACAAACCCCATCTTTATTCGTTTTTTAGTAAAGAGGAAAAACCTTTATTCTCTGTGTGGACTTGAGTTAATCCACTCTACTGGGGGACATCTCCTGGAACATGGATCCTTGCAGGACAAGCAAACAGAGCATAGAGAGGAGCAGATGTGGGAAAAGAAAGTTTCTGCGCCCTGGCTATGTCGGGCTGGATTACCCTAAGTGTTTTTCAAACAGTATAATCTCCCTTTGTGCTGCTCTGTCTATGGGGGGACCCTGGGAGGGCCCCACTCTATGAAGGACTACAGGTTAACAAGTGTTGGCCTACAGTAGAGACTGATGGGTTATTGCTACTGCCCATGTGCCTTGTTACAATACAAGACATCAAATGCCATAAAAAGAAAATTGTGTTCTTGTTAGAGAGGAAGCGATGATACTTCATGCACTACAGAGCACTTTTCTAGTCCCACAGCACCTGTGGTTTGTGTGAAGGGATTTTATATATTGTACCAGATATTGATCACAGTACCACCGTGGTTATGGGGAAGCCACCAGCCCCCCTCCTGTTTGACCAGCAGGTGCCCAGGCAAGGCCTCCTTTAGAGGCTCTGGTCCCAGCTGCCAGTCCTTTTTATTAACCACCTACTTACCACCCGCCACCTATTTACTGCGGCAAGGTGGCTCTCCTGCGCAAACCGACGTAGGTCTACGGCAGCACAGGTCAGGCAGCTCTGATTGCTGCCTGCAACCCGTGATCATTCCCCGCTGAGAGAGAAGGACTGTCGGCTGTTGTAAACACAGCCAACCGTTCTTCTCCCTGAAATGATCACAGAGCTCATGTGATCCTTCTATATAGGATCACATGTCTCTATGGTCATTTCACAAGCCACGCCCCCCACAGTTAGAATCACTCCCCTAGGCTCACATTCAACCCATTGATCAACTATAGGGTTAACCCCTTCCCTGCCAGTGTCATTATTACAGTAACAGTGCATATTTTTAGCACCGATTTCTGTAGTAATGTCACTGGTACCCCCAAAAGTGTCAAAAATGTCTGTTAGGGGTCCGATCTGTCCGCCGCAATGTCGCAGTCCTGCAAAAAAATCGCAGATCGCCGCCATTACTAGTAAAAAAAAAAAAAAATTACATAAATCTTTCCTGTAGTTAGTAGATGCGATAACTTTTGCGCAAACCAATCAAACTACGCTTATTGCCATTTTTTTTTACAAAAATGTATCAGAAAACAAATTGGCCTAAAATGTTAAAAAATTTTGATTTTTACATTTTTTTTTTTTGGGAATGTTATATAGCAGAATGTGAAAAATATTTTTTTTTTTCAAAATTGTCTCTCTTTTTTTGTTTATAGCGCAAAAAATAAAAATTGCACAGGTGATCAAATATCACCAAGAGAAAGCTCTATTTGTGGGAAAAAAAGGACATCAATTTTATTTGGGTACAGCACCGCATGACTGCGCAATTGTCCGTTAAAGTAATGCAGTGCCGAATCGCATAGGGCCTGGTCATTAAGGGGGCAAATCCTTCCGGTCTTAAAGTGGTTAAACCTTGTAAAAAATGTTATTGTGTGACATCAAAATGGCCCAAGAACACCGTAATGTCCCCAAAGTTCACATTTTATAGAGGTTGGCAGTTTGATTATTGAATTAAGGACACAATTTACATCACTGTTTTCTGCTGGCCTGCAGTTGACTTCCTGGCTCCTGTCTGCTCACATTATTGCATAAAAGCCATATTGATGTTTTAAACCTAAACCTTACAGTATATAAAACATCTTTATGGAAAGCATTAATTCCACTGTATTTATTCATGGATAAGGAATATGTACATACTGAATCTTACTATTGATTTTCTGTTAAATCAGTATGGAAAAAAAATACAGCTTACTCCAAGAGCACCTTGCTATCCACAACAAAAAGCATAATAATAACATAATGCTATCCATTTGGAAAATATTTTTGAATGCTGAATTTGTCAGTAGAAACCTCTGGTTTGATTGATCCTAATATAAATGTATTACATAGCAGGTGTCTCCAATGGCACTAACAATGCTGGGTCATAGCTCAGACACCAGCCTCTTATCTGGAAATGATGAAGGTGAGGTTGTTACCAGTTTCGTTTTGAACTGGACACAACTGTTTTTGACCTCTCTGTAGGTTTTCACATCTTGGTCTTTATCTATTATATTCACAATCCTGGCTGATTGCAAAACTTGGGTATGTGCTCCCAGAACCCTCAAATTATGTGCAGAAATTTTCGAAGCCTACAGCATATATTAACCTATTAAACAGAGGGCACTGAAATATGTAATTAATATGCTTTTATGCACATATATTATGATTTAGGTTTTTAGCTTTCTTTTTTCTATTTTGATTTACTGCAAGAATACAATTATTGGAAAACCAGTGCAGCGTGTAGTGCAATTTGTAAATGGACAAGTACCGAAAGAAAACTTGACAGATGCTCAAGGGAAAAGAAAACATAACCAAATGTGAATTTATAAACATGTGTATATAGCACCCTCCTAGGTAGGTGCTAGGAAAACCATAAGGGAGGCCCTGTCTGTTCAGCTAGGCTGTCATGTGTTTCCAGGTGTGACTGTTGAGCTTGGGGAGTCTCCCCACTGTGTCCAATGAGGGCTCTAACTGGACAGTGGAGGAAACCTGGCCAAAATCACACCAGGGCCTGTATCTACCCCAGAGGGCAGAATCTGCCGCAGTGCATCCTGGGAGGAGATATAAATCTGAGGGGGGCACATGACAGGGTGTCTTTGGCGGGACGCAGGGTTGCAGGAGGAGGATGATGGCTGTCTCTCCTCCTGTCAGCATCAGGAAAGGTGTCCTTGGCAGTCGGCCTAGAGGACAGAAGGTTGAGCTGAGCTGTAGAGAGGGATCCAGTGTGCTGTGGACCGAGTGGAGCTGCTGGGGCGGAAGTTTCCAGGAAAGCAGTGTCGTGAGTACTATAAACTGCCCAGGGGTCTGCCTAGGATAAGGGACCACTCCAGAAGGTCAGAGGGATCCAGGAGCCAGCTAAACAGGAGGAAGCTTAGAAAGGGAGTGCCTGAGTCTAAGCCCTGAAGAGAAGTGTGTGTGTAAAGAGGGCACCGGTGCGGGCCCTGAAGTGTTAAGCGTTGCAGCAGATGTACAAGTAGCTACCTCAAAGGAAAGTGTTAAGGGAGCTTCTACAAGGACTTTGTGCCACAGGAAAGTGACAAGAGTCAGTTTAGTGCTAACAGACCGCAAGTCATCGTTCATTAGCGCCAACCGGCGTTGACCGGCATTCAGCCAGCGTCAAGTCAGCGTCAGCAGGCATTTTTTTTTCACTTTTCCCCCTAATATTGTGTATAGTTCAGCCAGAAGAGTATCCCACTCATCCCTTCTCCCTTCCAAGTTCTCAATAAACCAAAAAACCCAAAGATACTGGACTGATTCTTGTCTCAGTGCTCACACTTGGAGAATATGCCTAATTGAGCTGCTGTTGCTAGCAGTAACCCTGGCGGACCCATATCCAACAAAATGGCTGGGAATCCTGCTACATGTACATTCTCTGATGTGGTGGAGGGAGTAATAGGGTGGAGTATGTTTTCCGTTTGGCCCATTATGGTTATTGTAAACCACTGTAATTTGTGGGATCCAAGTGTCTCTTATTTGAAAAAATATATATAAAAAATATATAAATAAATAAATAAATATATATATATATATATATATATATATATATATATATATATATATAATATAAAAGAAAACCTTATAGGCAGATTTTATCTTAACTTAGATCATTACTCGAAAGTTAACTAAAAACCATAGGGAATATTTAATGTCATCAGGTTCATCTAAGCACGTTTGCCTGTCTAGATTAACCAACTATTCCCCAGCAAAAGTGGGTAATGAAAATGTGAATTTCGAAATATTTCTCTTACAAACTTGGGAAACAGAAATTGAGCAGATAATGAAGGAAGGAATAGAATTCAGCGAAAATGTGGACCAGAGATAGACGACGTTTGACAGATATCGCAGATATCGGTTTTGTAAATCAGTGAACTCATCATTTGCAGCTTAACAGTATGCTGCTACATAAATCTTGGTATGCATAAAAGGCTTAGTGGCTGAAATGATCTAATTTTCTTTACCAAGTAGTGGTCATGTGGCATTTACTGTTTACTGTAAAAGGCATCTGTCATATATGCAAAAGGTTTTAGAACGTATTGAAATAACATATACATTGTTTTTATTTTTAAAGTTTAAAGGACAACTGTACATCTGGTATAAGTTGTCCTTTAGGATATTGCCCTTTCCCCCTAAAGTCCACCTGGTCTGATACCCCTGCACTCATTATGTTGATCTTCTTTTTGGGGAAATCATCAGTCCATTTTTGCCTTGTGCATTTGCAGTGACTCTATTTTTTTTTTTTTATGGGCAGAGCTGTACTCTGCAGGACAGCAGGAGGTATGGCTTCCTATAGAAATGAATACAGCCATGCGTACACAAGATAAAGTGGACCCAGGGTGGACACAGGGAGACTTTATGGCCTCAAGCAGGAAAGCACCTTGAAGACCACTAGAATTGAAGCAGTTTCAGACCAAGTCAGCTGCACTCATGGAGTAGGACCATAGCTTAGAGGAAAACTTCTGGTTGACATCAAAGAAACTCTTTTTTAAAAAATCAGTATTGCAAAACTGCCAGTATGGTACCTTTTTTTTTTAGTCTCTCACTCAACCGAAGAAAACTGCACAGACTCAGGAAACAAAGATATTCAGGATTGCTATCCAGTCAATGATCAAGGAAACAGCTGTCTCTTTGACACTCCTCTTTAAACCTCTACCTACCATGCGTAGTAGTCAACACATGCTCAAAAATTGTGTGGCTTAGTGTTAAGGAGCCCTTACCTTAGACTTTTTCTGAAACAACATATACTGGTAATAATACTTATAAAATCCCATAAAAGCCATTACCTCTTTATACATGACATACACAACAAAACAATGTTTTATATGCTTTCAAAAGGTATCAGTGATTAAAAAAAAAAAAACTCTGTTATCTTGAATTGCAGACGCAGATCTGGACTGTTCATACAATACCAGAGGAGTTTTGTTCTGTTCATGGAATGCAGACAGCCAGTACAACACAGCCCCATGCAATGTGTCGGCCAAAGCTGAGGACAAAAGAAGGTAAATCAGCGCACAGTTTGCAAAAGGTTGCAGGGATGGTATACTCTCAACAGATGCCCATGCTTATCTTAGTGAACTAGAAGAAGGGCATCTCATGTTTTACATGTTATTAAAGAACTCCACAAAGGTCAGGTGGTTGAGTAAGGTAGGTTCTTAGGGTTAAATGTATGCCATGCTCCTGACTGATGTATTAAAACCGCGGATCTGTTGACCAAAGACACAGATGTATATGTTCACACACAGCTCTCATCTCCCTGAATCCATGTCTTCTATTATGCTATACGAATCTATGTTTTTTGTTAATATATCCATAAAGAATATTCTGCTTTATTCTCTCATGTATAAATATTTATCTTTACTTCCTCTTTTCCCTTGTTTTGGATTAGCTAGCGTTTCTTCCTTGGTGAAGGAGAGGTGAATATGCAAACAAAGGGTTAAACTTACTTCAACAGGGTACTGCCCAGAAAAAGAGCTCCCAAGGATAAAAGGCAAAATGGCCATTGTAATGAGCTAGTGCGGTGATGTCAGGCATTCCCATTTGTGCTAACTGCAGCTCATAGCATTCTAAAGAGAGAAATATTTGTTTCAGGCAATATACAAGTCATGCTGAGAACCATGAAAGCCCTTGTACATTGCCAACTGGCTACTCAACAGTAATAAATGTGATTGCAGTTGTAAGCTGGCCTATCTGTTTTCATACAAATTATTTTCTTATGGCCTACAACATGTTCCTCTTATTTGTCACCTGCCAAAGCTTTTGACATTATATGCTAGTGTAGCCAGATGCAGGGCTATAGCAACATGGAGAAGGAAATAAGGCCCCCTGTTGCTCCACTTTTTAATGTAGTGCTGATATTATGTTGTGTTATCCCATCCAACCAGCAGGGGGAGAGCAACGCAGAGACAGCCCATAGACTTCTATGCAGGGATCAGTGGTTAGAATGCCCAGGCGGAAAGAGAAAGAGATTGCCCTGTTGTACAAAACAGAGCTGTGCCATTGCCTCAGAGGGACTGGAGAGACTGGAGAGACTTCTTCCCCTCAGCTTCCCACAACAAGTTGTTGGAGGCACCAACTGCAATCATCCAGCAGGGACTGGTGTGAGGTCTCCTCCTCCTCCAATATTTGTCCTGTTAGCAGGACTGGAGTTTTTTGATGCAGGACAATAAGCAAATCACATCACATCTGTGCCTTACCTATTCTGCAGTTACTGAATATGGCCCCCCTTCCCTTTTAGATACTTCTTTTGTACCTTATCTGTTGCATCCTTACCATCTTACACCGCATGTTGGTTCATTGGGACTGCCAACAAGTGCGCACATGCTTCTTAAAGGGCCCCAAAGATAGACAGAAAAAGAACCACTTAAAGGACAGCTCCTCCCGTTGAATCACCCTATACATCCTTTATTTCCCTTTCCATTACTAATATTTTCACATGCACAGTGCTTATCAGTTAGTCTAGCAGAACCACAATTAATGCACTGTGGCACTATAGTGTGCAGTTTAAGCTCCATTAATGCCCACCTTACTCTTATACTTAGTCTTTTCCAGTCAACATTACGTATGCTAAGGGTGTTACCACCATTGCTGATCTAACTCTCTGTTTCCTGTTATCACCTTTGCTTAGTGACAGTAAATTAAGTTGCTTTACTGACTTGCCTAATGCCTGGTCCTTTGACAAAGTGAGTTTCTGTGTCATTTCATGTTCATACAGTGAACCCAGTGTGGCTTTTGAAGAGTTTGAGGCAACAAACAAGGGACCCATTCTTCAAGCTGCTTCTACGGGAGTAGTGCTATGCTAGGAATAGGAATGCAAGAAGGTGACCTTGAAATCTTTGCAGAGTAGAGTTTTTTTTTTGAGTAAGAGTCTTACAGTGGCCATGGACAAAGGAGTACACCACTGAGAATGAAATGGTGATAAGATATTTGCAAGCCCTATGAACGATGCGTGCAGTTTTATTGGTATGACCAAAGGCAAGATGAGGTGCTCAGGGTACCTCCATAAAATGCATGCATCAGGAGTTTCTTTGCAGGAGCTAATGATTTGGGATCCTCAGGTCTTTTAAAACCTCTCTAGAAGGACCATAACATTGCCCTCACATAGGCACCACAGTCAAAAGCAGGATGTAAGTTAAGTATGTTGTCTAATTTTCCTCAACAGGTGTCTATTTTACAGGTATAGTTAAGTGTTTTTAGATGGGGTAGGCAAGTATGTAAGGACTCTTGCACATGGGTGGCTGAGCCTATTCAACGTCAGCATATTTCCTCCACCCAAGCAGCCCAGGTGCAGCATGCAGCCTCTCACTGACATGAATGGCTGACATGAAAAGCATGCTGTACTTGTGTATACGGCGACTGTATTCTAATCATGAGTACAGCGTACATGTGTAGGTAAAAAATAGATTTTTTTATATTTTTGCCTATGCCCGTATACCCAATGAGGACCTTACATTTTGATCTGTTTTCTAACAAATTACAATTTCTTCCCACTGTCCTTTCAAAAAAGATTTCCTGGAACTCTCCTTTAAATATAAAGTTAATAATATAGCAATAGAACAACATTACATGAAAATCATTACCAGGCAAACTGTTCCATTTTTTCATATTTCTTCATATTCAAGCATGTAGCACAATCAATCTGCAAATGTGTTGAACATTCATAGAACACAACGTCATTCTGGATGATCCCTTGAGGAACCATTTCTGAGAAGTTAATTGTGAAGGCTTGTGTTACAACATGTCTTTTGTCGCTTTTGTTTAATTAAATGATTGAGCAGGTGCATTGCTTGGAGTTTAGATTATTTCCTATCTTCAGACAAGATCATTTCATTGCAAGCAAACTCACATATTCATGCAAGGCATGTGAGAATTTATGCAGTTGGTTTTCATTGGGTTTTATATATTTAATGTAAATGCAAATGTATTATAAATCTAAAGTACAAACAGAAAGTTTCTTTGCAGTAATCACTGTACAACAGATAATCTGGGCCCGTTCACACCAGAATGTGCAGCTAGAAAGATGCAATTGGTGCGCATTTCCAATATTGCATGTGACCGTGCTGCCCCTGCGAGACAGGCATGGGTACCAATAGTTGTTAATTGTACCTCAAATGCATCTAGCCAATGTAACATATTTGCCGCCACCAAACTGCATGGACCCGCAGTACCACGTGGTTTGACATGACATAATTTGCAAAAGAAGTGCTTGCACTACTTTTTGCATGGTTCCGTTCATTTAGGCAGTCCATTCAAATAAAGGACCTGTCAAAACTGGAACACTTGCCTGTGCCTAATTCAGAAAATCATCTACGACAGTTTGGATAACAGTACCGACAAGTGAAACAAAATAGGGTTCCACCACTTTAGGAACCTGTCACTATGACTGCAACAGATTCAAAAAGTTACCGCAAATATGCACGTTAGGAAACTTATGATAGTTAAGATCAACTCTCAGCTGGAGGCTTTCATGAATGTGGTTGCTAGGATGTCTGCAGCCACCGGCTGCCCAGCACCCAATGACTCATCTCCACCCTCATAAGGCTGCTGGCTGGGAGATTTCCTGGCCCACAGCTGAATGTAAACATTGGAGGTAGGAATACTAGCTGACACCGTTACCAAAATATGGCTATATGCATATGTCCATATTTGGACAATGATGAGTCACTCCAGAGTGGACCTGTCTCTGACTTTCCCATTAGCTTTAACCTACCCACTGCCATGCACTGTCAATCAAAAAGCAAGGTGGATCTGATGGGGAACTAGTATCTCAGGTCCCCAGCAGGTTTCACCTATCACACTACTAAACTTCCTGGCTATACATCTGTCTGTGTGATTGGCCCTGTAACGCTGAACTTGACTAATTGAAGTACAGGAATGTCCAGTATGGCCATCACCTAAGTTGTTTCATTTACCTGAAAGGTACATAAATCTGTTGCAAACATGGATAATTTTGGTGTGCAAGGGAATTCTAAAGAGTATCTATGACACTATGAATTTACTCCAATCTGTTTTTGGCGGCTCGGATGTTTTGGAGTATCCATTCTGAAGGTATGTGCTCAGTGCACAACTTCTCTGACTTAGTATAACAGTCATGCTGTATAATCTTTCTAAGGTAATTATTCTGATAATCAGCAATAATAAAAAAAATACTTTTCCATGACTACTATCACTTTTTTTTAAAGGGTGGTTGAGCAAGGGCCCATTTAGATCGATCTTGCCTAATGGAGTGCGTTGATTCACATTATGATGCAATACCACGTGCGCATTCTAGAGATGTATGAAATGTGGGAATGACTCCGCAACCAGAGATAAATTCCAGTATTGACAGGTCTATTCTGGCAAGCTCCAATCTATGCAAACCAAGACTTTGATGATTGGATTACTAGATTGCGAAATCAGTCTCCTTCTTTAGGTCAGCACATGTAAATTTCAAGTTTGCACAAAATTGTAATCAAGGAAATAACCACAAGCAATTAAACACTGAACTGGCAGCTGGGACGGGAACTTGAAATACCTATAATATGACCCTATAAAGAAATCTTCTATCTGTCTTATAGGGATATATCAGGATCCTGCACTCTTTCACTCAACGAAAACCCAAGACATTGTGCACTTCGTTTAACCTATAATGGCAAAAATGTAAGTATAAATGCTATTTCTTAAATCTTGGAATTCTTAAATAATTATCTTAAAGTATTTTTATAAATATGTAAAAAGTAACACGAGGCATGGTATAGTATTCTTTCAATGCATAGTTAAATATGGTGCCTTTGGATTTTGACCTGTACAGAAACTTCTGAGAACTTTAGTTCACCATACAGTAGTGTCATGCTTCTGTTAAATATATAACTCCCCCCTTCCCTACTGTGCAAGCAACATTTCAACTCCCCCCATGGATTCTGTTCCGCTGCTTGCAGTGGAAGCATGCAGTACAGGCGCAGTTCCCCAGGCCAGTTACTACACCTTAAGTGGTGGAAAGGTTTTTTACCAACCGTAATGCAGATAAAATCCTATCCTCAATATATCTCTGCATTTCCTAAGGCAAAACAGATAGAGATTCTCTCCCATTCCACTCCTTGAAGGAAAATATCCCTGTCTTTACAGAGGAGGACTGGGATGCGGGAATACAGCAGTATAATATAATGCATTTATAGAGCATTTTACACCCTCAATGTCTCTTCCGGATATATCCTGCATACCCAAAGACATGTCCTAAATGTCAGCAGGCAGTGGGGACATAATTTCATGTCATCTGGGAATGTCGGCTCATTCAGGATTTCTGAAAGGCAGTGGTACTGGATATTATGGCAGTCACCGATCTTTCTGTGACGCTAGATCCCAAAGTGCTCCTTTTAATTATCAGTTACTCAGTGGCTCAGTCTACTCATAAAAAGTTACTGCTATTTTATATTTCTATGCTAGAAAGGTACTTTTTCAAAACTTAAAGTTGTCTGTCCCCCCTACGCCCAGTTGCTCCTGTTAATTTACTTCATACTACCTCTATACAAACTACCTTACATGGGTCGTAAGTGTCCCCAAAAGTATGGGGAAATCTGGAATGCATGGGTTACGGCCAAATAACTTATTCTTTAATTTTATGTTCTTGACAGGAGGGCCAGGTGTTTCTCCCAGCTATTGGTGTATGCCTCCTGGAAATAGGGATGGGCATACTCTGGCTAGAACTCCCCTGGGTTGTAGGTCCTGAAGCTTTGGTTATACATCTATTGCTGTATTTTTCAGGAGTGGACCCCCCAGCTCCTGTTCCCCCCTATTTTGCCCCTTTTATATGCCCTTTTCCTCATCCACCCCCTCCCCCCTCTTCCCTATTTTTATTTTTTCCTCCCTCTTCCCCCCCCCCCCCATTATTCCCCCCTACCCCCTGGGATTGGTGATTAATCTGACTAGCAGTGGTTATTGTAGGTATGTTCACAAACTCTTTCAGTGCTTCGCTCAATGCATTCTAGACGATGATTAAGTGTATCCTCACATTTAACTCCGACAAGGTGTTCTGTGTGTGTTTTTTTTTTGGTCAATTCAATAATGGCGTCCAGAAATTTCTACTTTGTTTTCCTAAGATATGCTATCTTGGTGTATTGTATACCTCACTGTTTTGTGAATAGATTTTGTTCCTGCTTCATTCATAAATAAAACTTTTCTGTTAAAAGGGCCAGGAAGTGAACTGGTATGTGGTCCCTTTGACTATTTTACTAGTCCTAAGAGAAAATTATTTGGCTGATTTGCATATCTCTAGTCATATCTGAGCAAATTTGGAGCTGACTCCACTGTGATCTTCTAATATTGGTTCAACATATTGAAGTCAAAAGGATTCAGGCAACTAGCAGTTTTAAAAAGGGAAAGTATCAGCACAGATTTTCTTTAATAAAGTGAGAAAGAATAATAGTTCGCTATGGGGTTTTGGCATTGCACCTGACCTAAAAAACAAGAGAAGGGCGCATCCACCTAGTGCAATACCATAAAACGTTTATTGGAAATGGTAAAAACCACAACATGCATTATACTCACAAAAGTATGCTGTGTATAAGCATAGAACCAAAGGATTCCTTTGGCTATCTAGAGATTTCAGGACCATATTCCTTAATAGTAACAAGCAAACTTGAAAGTGTCCATATAGATAGGTCTAACGCGTTTCGAGGGAGGACCCTCTTCCTCAGAGCCATGAGGTTTTTAACCATTTCCAATAAACGTTTTATGATATTGCACTAGGTCGGTGCACCCTTCTCTTGTTTTTTATGCTTTAATTTATGTGGATACCCATCATCCTGAGAGGGCAGCAAGACTTTAGATGCCAATAATTTAGCCAGCGCCTTTTTGGTTTTCACGCAACATTTGAGCACAGGAGACATCTACTTGTCTTTATTGCACCTGACCTATTTGTTTATGTGCTGTCTTGTTTATTGGTTTTAGCATGACAAACCTTTGACAGTTGGACATTATGTAAACATGAATGTGGACTGTAGCGGTGCACATGCCAAGAAAAAGGTGACAAGTAAACGTTTTGCACCATATGATTATGGTAAGCAGTCACTCTTCCTCTTTATTGCACTGTATTCATGCTTTCTGTATTTCTTTCTTTTTTCAAATTTTTGTTTCATTGTCAAAACAATGAATTGTTTGTATTGCCCAGCTACAGCTAATCAGGTTTAAACCTTCATTCTACACATATTGTTTTCAAGGAAAGGTTTGAATGTGGTTGACACTTTTGATTTCAGAAACTATGATAAATGAATGGCCCTGATGTATGCAAGTGTCAGCACTAAGAAGTATGGTTATTACTCCACAACCGCCAAGCAGAAAGAAACGTTCAGATTCCAACTGTCATCTTCCGTATTGAATCTAACTGGTGGAGCATTAACATTTTTATAGGGAGTGTATAGTGTTTGAATTTTACAGGGAGTGTATAGTGTTTGAACATACTTTTTTTTGTTGTCTTTATTTAAAATTAATAGTTTTATAATTATGATTTAATTTTTGATCAAATAATTCTGACATATGGCAAATAAATGGTTCATTGAAAAACTATTTGTAGCCAGCAGGTGCCCATCTAGGCTCCATTTCACAAGTTTACTAAGCTAATCTTAACCACTTGCCGACTGCTCACAGTATATTTACTGCGGCAGTCAGCCCCTCACAGGCAGAGCGACGTAGGTCTACGTCGCTAGCCTGTGAGGGTCTCAGGAGCGAGCGCGCGCCACCGGAGGCGCGCTCCTGCGCGGTCAAGGACCCCCCGCGCGTGTGACCGGCGGACCCGATCGTCCGCCAGTCACTCGCCATCATCGGTAGAGAGGGAGAAAGTCAGACGGCTAGTGTAAACAAGCCGCCTGTCATTCTCCCCAGTGTATGAATGATGATCATACGGTTCTACTATGTAGAACCGTTGATCACTGTTCATACATCTCAAGCCACAGCCAATCACAGTTAGAATCACGCCCCTAGCCACACACATAGCCCCTCCCTCTCAAAAAAAGTTAACCCCTTCACTGCCAGTGTAATTTTACAGTAACAGTGCATATTTATAGCACTGGTTACTGTAGTAATGTCACTGGTAACCCAAAAAGTGTCAAAAATGTCAGTCAAGGGTCCGATCTGTCCGCCGCAATGTCGCAGTACCGCAAAAAAAATCGCAGATCGCCGCCATTACGCGTTAAAAAAAAAACAACAAAAATGACAAAAATCTTTCCCTTAGTTAGTAAACGCGATAACTTTTGCGCAAACCAATCAAAATACGCTTTTTGCGATTTTTTTTACCAAACATATGTAGCATAAAAAAAATTGGCCGAAAATGTTAAAAAATTTTGATTTTTACATTTTTTTGGGGAATTTCATATAAAAAATTAGAAAAATATTGTTATTTTTGCAAAATTGACGCTCTTTTTTTGTTTATAGCGCATGATCAAAAAATCGCACAGGTGATCAAATACCACCAAAAGAAAGCTCTGTTTGTGGGAAAAAAAGGACGCCAAATTCGTTTAGGTACAGCGTCGCACGACCGCCCAATTGTCCGTTAAAGTCACGCAGTGCCGAATCGCAAAATAGGCCCTGGTCAGGAAGGGGGTAAAATCTTCCGGGGCTTAAGTGGTTAACTGGTTTGCTGAAAAAAGCCAGTTTTTACAGAGTTTAATAGCTCAAGGTCTGGTTTTAACTACATTCTAGCTCCCAAGAATCACAAAAAGAATGACAAGTAATCATCAGAAACCAAGATATCTGTCATCCATGTGTTTGATTGACCACCAAATTTCGGTTTACTGTAAAGCAGAAACTAGGTAATAAACTTGACAGTTTCAATACAGTTTATTGAAAGATCAAATCAAAATCAGAAAAAGACCTAAGACAATTTCATTGAAATCAATCAGATTTTTTCTGCCAGGTTTAATTGGAGCAGTTTCTATTTATTTTCCTTGCAGTCAATCAAAACCATCATTTTATGTTTTAATTGCTTTGCAGTTTTGACAAATCAAACAACTCACCTTTCTGCCATCTCTCTCTTTCTCTTTTCAAAACAGATCCATACATAGTTTCATTTAGAGACAGACAGTGGGCAAGCAAACAACTAACTGCTGTTTGGGAAACATTTGATTTGTAAAATAACTATTTTAATTTAATCATAAAAACATATAAAACATCAGTTTAGAAATTAATGAACTTCAGCAAAAATAAAAAAGACCAGGAACCATTATAAAATCACTTTATTAATGTTGCTTTAAGATTTGAGGTACATTTATAAGTTATTGAATGCACATCAGTTTAGAAATTAATGAACTTCAGCAAAATAAAATAGACCAAAAACCATTCTAGAATCACTTTATTAATGTTGCTTTAATATTTGAGGTACATTTTTAAGTTATTGAATGCACATCAGTTTTGCAGCTTTACCAGGTTATGAAGTGCTTTATCGGACACTAAAGCTATACAAAATAGAATAATAATATAAAAAAAGGGAAAATAAGAAAATTAAGAATGCATTAATAAATAAATAAATAAATAAATATATTATCTCTGATATTAAAGTGAGAAAAAAATTATATCCTTATTCTAAAAAAAAAGTATCCATCCACATCCACTTCTTAATGGCCCTGTATCTTTTAAATTAAATTGTTCCTTACTGTATCTTTCTGCACCCCTGTAGCATCCTCTGTGAGTTCTTCAACCTCATCTGCACTGCTGCTCTATGCACACAACAAACCCCATAGTTCACAGTCCCCTAGTTCATCTCATGAACAAGTAAGAGAGGATGGCTACATTCCTACATAGAGTATGACCATGGAGATCAAATGTAGCCAGACCCCAATTTCAGGATGTCCGATCACAGCAACAATAAAAAATAATAATAATAATTTGGAGAAGGCTGAGGGCAATTGAATGTTTTTTTTTTTTTTTTTTTTTCTTTAAAGCGGAGCTCCAGCCCCCCCCCCCCCCCCCCACTGAAAAATTGAAAGTCAACAGCTACACATACTGTAGCTGCTGACATTTAATATTTGAAAACTTACCTAACCTGGAATCCAGTGATGTCGGCACCCCAGCCAATGTTTTCATTGGCTCTCAGGTGCTGCCTAGCCTGTAAGGTGAAATGGCAGTGAACCCTTGCGGCTTCACAGCGGATTTCCTACTGCGCATGCACGAAGGAGGAGGAGGCAGAACTTCTAACTTAACTCACTGTGGTGAGGTCCAATGGTTGTGGAAATGGGTACCTGTCAAAAACAGGTGCCCGCTCCCCCCAAAAGGTGACAAATGTGGCACCGGAGGAGGGAGGAGAAACAGATAAGTGGATCTTCCACTTTTGTGTGGCTCTCTGCTTTAAGACTACATGCTTGAATAAATTTCTTTCTTTTGTAGTGCCATTAAAAAAAAGACTCCTTATCTCAGTATGTATGTATGCATGAGGCAGGGATGACAGAGGTGCAGTTTAAGCTTTCTTTTCACATTGGGTCTTAAAAGGATGTTTGCAACTTTGTTTTCATATGACAAACAGTATAAACCTTATTATTTTTTACAGTGCGCCTGGATCCACCAGAGTCTCTAAATATTGAGATGATAAAAGATAGTTTATGGAATCTAACCTGGAACATTAGTTCAAATCATATATATCATACAAAGACTGAAGTCCTCTATAAACCTGTGGAGGCATCCTGGCAGGTAACCAAATTATGCATCTGTCTTAATCAAAACATCAATGGAAAATCTACACTGGCATCAAACTCCGAAGTGATTCAAAAGTGGTGTGCTTTTGAGTTGCTTTTAATTGTTTTTGTGTAGCTTTGAGCTGCACATGAGCTACTATTAGGTTGCATTGAGTTGTTTCTACATTCACTATGAGTTGTATGAGGAAAAACAGTAGATCAGATGCAAACAAACATCAATGTCCAGAAGCCCTAAAGGTAGCCAGTACTAAGGTAACATGTAGCTTTCCTATGCTAACCTCTCCTTCTAAAAATGGAGCTCTATTGCCTTCAAAACGTTTTGTGTCACTAACCTGGATGCATACCAGGAGCTGCTTGAAGTGTCTGTTTAGTACAAAAACATGCATTTTCAGTCAAAAAATTCTTGCATGTCTATGGAAAGCTCTTAAGTTGGCCATATTGCTGTTCAGTTTTTTTTTAATTTAGCCATTGGGCTGAACAACAACAACTGAACTTAATTCCCCATCTACACTTTTGAGGTGGATGGGGGAATCCTTCCCACTATGTTATTGTATTCTGACAGGGGGGAGACTCCACCGCTGTCACAATACACAGATCAGCATTGCAGCCACTGATCGAGTGACTTTTATCTAACAGGGTGGTTGAATAGAAGTTGATTGGTATATTGGCGTTTTTTTTAACTGAACTGGCAACATATGGTTTGAAGTTTGGCAAGTCCAAATTTTGATTCATGTATGGCCACCTTAATGTTATAATGATATTTTGGTAGTTGGATCTTCTGCCTGCTATCTTAATGGTAAATTGTACTACAAAATTAGAAGCCGAGAGCAAAATGTAATGGTCTTTGGAGGATCAGAGAACAGAAAGGACCACCATCAGGTTAAACTTGAAAAAACGCTGATCAGAGGAGTGTGAGATTTTTGTAGGTTTATTTGGACAGGAAAGTGGATGAACCAGACAAAGTTCTTGCTCCTGTATAATTACATCTTCCTAAAAGCATATGGAAATGGTATGTGGCAGTTTGTTACTAAATTCGTAATAACAAAAATGGCTTTATGCTAAGACAAAGCTTCAGCCATAGTTAAAATCTCCAGAACGTTTACAGTGTCATAAATAATTACAATGAGTCTTAAAATCAACCACACATCTTAAATTAATAATGATAGACAATGATACAATGACTGACTGAATCAATAATTGGTAGTGAAAGGAAGAGTGGTGTTGGCACGGATTGGGATGTAAAGAGTAGATGAGACAATAGACTGCACAACATATTTTTATTTTGTATTCTTCCTAATCAACTTCTAAAACATAGAGGAGAATGCCACATTAAAAAACACCACCTCCCTTCCTCCTCACATCTACCTAAATTCATACAGAAAATGTGGAGTCCCCACTTGGTATATTTGGGCACCACATCTCATCTTAGTTATAAATGGATATGTATTCTTGGAATATTCTTTTTTTATATAATGATTTAATATCACAAATTGTAAATACATTTCATGATTTCAGATATGTGTTGTTGATTATTTAGATTAACATTATATTGACAGTTCAAAAATGTTACATGCTATCAGTTCAACTTCAGAGGGACAACTCATATAATGTACAGTTAAACCTCTTAAATATCTAAAAGGTGCCTATCACTATTCCCTGACACCTTATACAGCCAGAGTTTCCATAAACATGAATACTCAGCTTAACGTAGCATTCAAATTCATAAGAACAGAGTTAACAAGAGTGGACTGATGCAAGCAAACATTATTGATGCCACCTTATAAGGAAACAAGATTTTCTAACCTGTTCAATAAGTGTTTTTAATGAGAACTGTTGTTTGTCTGAATACTTAGATAATGCCAATGAATAAATTCCAAAATGACCAAATGACCGACTTACCACTCTGGATAGCCTTACTAAGACACTTGTATTATAAAAAAATAATTGTTAATAGATGTGTTACAAATGCCTTCTGTGCAAAACCAGGAGTCATAACTTTCATTTTGCACTATTTTACAACAACTGTCCTGATTTTCAATCAAAAAGGTAGTGGGATTTGTCACATCCAAGTATTTTAAGATCTGTGGCAGACCGGCAGTATGATTTTAGGAATTATGTGGAATCAAGTACACTTTGTACTAATGGACCTGCATGTTGATAAATTGAGCATATCGACTTTTACAGAATACAGTTAAAATATTTACTTTTCTCAGGAAACAAACAATATCACACTTTGTGAAAAAGAGCTTTCCGTTTTACTGCGTGGTCTCAAACTTGACACTTTGTATGAAGCCAAGGTACGAGTAAAAGCAAGGAGAGATCTGCCAAAAGCCAAATGGAGTTACTGGAGCCAGTCTGTAAAATGGAGAACTCCTAGTGAAGGTACTGTGTGTTGTATGCATTGTTGTAATGGACGGTCATGGAGTACATACAGTAGCTGTGCTTTGTCTTTAAGAAACTTTACAATCTGTGTACCTATTTTCTGATCTTATTTCACATTTTTGGATACAAAAACACTCTAAATAGTACTTCACAGCCTGGGTGTAAATCATGCAGAGACCCTTCAAGTTCCAGAAAGATATATTGGTTAAAAAAAACATGTCAATCAAGTTTAACCAACAGAAGAAAATAACCTACATCCACAAAACCCTAAACCCACTGTTGACCCAGAGAAATACAAAAACACCCATATAAAGTGTTGTGTAATTTTCCCCATCCCGAAAAAGGTACTCCCTGAATCAACAATCTGCAGTTTTATTACTTAAATATTTATATAAAGAACAAAACTCATGCTCTGCCATAAAAATATAATGAAACTAAAGTGTTAATCTGACAGCTGCTGAGATCTTTGAATGTGTGTTCCTCACATATAATAACAATTAAATAAATAAAGAGTGCTGCGCTTCTGTGATGTACCAATGTGTGCAATAAAACATACTTTATATACATCACAAAAAGTGAATAGAAATTAACAATTTAAATACTTAGGTACTAATACTCATAAAAAAAAAAACTCCAATATTTTCCAGGGATTCTAAATAAGCACAATATCATCAGGGATCAACTGGATAAGGAGAGAGGAGATACCGAACGGTGTCTGAGCGGCAACTATCCTTAAAGGACACATCTGATTACCCCTGACATTGGGGAACAGTTTTTTCTAGACCTTGTCAGGACTATTGGGGCTAAAAAGGAGTCATATAAGGCCCATACATATTATTTTATACATATTGTTCTATTGGGCAGCCTAGCAGCCATTTTTGTCATGGGGTGAATGAAAGTTCATTGTCTTTGAGTTTCTTTACAGACAATTTTAAAGTCTCAGCAAAGACTGGTATAACATAGGTTTAGGCAACAGGTACAGGCCACTCTTATATTTTCACTAACTGGTGCAGCACGGGAGAAGATACAGCAAGCACTTACAGCCAGAGCTGGCCTAAGACATTGTGCTGCCCGGGTCCAAGAATGAAATGCTGCCCCGCCCCAAAAAAATAAAATAAAAAAATCAAGCCCACCAAAAGGCCCCCCACATCCCACATCCAACAATATTGTATATCATGGTAATTAAAACTAAAATAAAATGTATCAGAAAGTCAGATTTACATGCAACAGCACCTTGTCTATATGCAGAATTTTTAGGGGCTGCATTGTGTGTGTGTGTGTGGGGGGGGGGGGTTAAGGGGTTGCTTTGTGGGGTATAGAGATAATCATTTTATTAAATATAAAATTTAGAAAATATTAAATATCCTGTTATCTTCTTTCATACCTCACCACCGGACCGGTCCACCAAACACCCACTGTCTGTCCTTTATCACTCCTGTGTCCGCTGCCCTTGAAGATCCAGCCTGGCCTGCGTGAGATGCAGTGCGTTGATGTCTGACATCATTGCGCACATCACAATAACATGAGGGACATTCCCCGGTGGAGACGCTCCACCTCCTCATACTTATCAGTTTGCGCTACGGACGGCTTTATGAGATGGGGAAATGCTGCCCGTAATGCGCCACAAACTGATGACACACAAAACTGCTGGAAAAAACTTCTGGGCGTCAATTTGTTGCCCCTCTCAAAGTTCTGCTTTGGACCCAGCGGGACCCATGGTGGGGCCGGCCCTGCTTACAGCACTGGGATTTGGGTTTTAAAAAACAGTAGAATATCACAGGTGAAGGCTATACCTAATGGTGGAATTTACACCCATAAAAGAGACACAGCGAGTGGAATAATTAACTGGTTGAACCATTTTAAAACACTTTTACCTAATAGTGTTGTTTGGACTTTTCAGCACTGGACATTTATTGTGCTTATTTAGGATCACTGGAAAATATTGGAGTTTTTTTTAAATTTTTATGCGTATTAGTACTTTTTTTTAAACACATAATTTCTATTCACTTTTTTGGACATATAGTATTTTTTATTGCACACTTTGGTATATCACAGCAGTGCTGCACCCTTTATTTATATATTACTTAAAGGGGTTGAAAAGTCAGAAGGTTTTTTTTTTTTTTATCCTAATGCATTCTATGTATTATGATACAAAGCCTTCTGTGTGTAGCAGCCCCCCTTCAGCCCCCTAATACTCACCTGAGCTCACTCTCTATCCAGCGATATCCAAGAGTGCCTCAGCTGTCCGGGACTCTCTCTTCTCATTGGCTGAGACACAGCAGCGATGCCATTGGCTGTCAATCAAACTCAGTCAGCCAATCAGGAGAGAGAGGGGGTGGGGTCAAATGACAGCTTAATTTCTGAATTGATACACAGAGCTGCAGCTTGGCTAGGATGCCCTCATTGCAAGTTTCTTCTTGGGGGGGGCACTGAACAGGAGGGAGGGGCCAGGAGTGCCAAAGAGTGACCCAAGAAGATGGTGATCAGGGCTGCCCTGTGCAAAACCACTGCACAGAGCAGGTAAGTGTAATATTTTTTTTATTTTAATAGAAAAAAAAAACAAGACTTTACAATCACTTTAAATATTAACAGCCACTTATTTTATATACATTTAGAAATACAACTACTCTTTTTTAAAATAAACTACAGCGATGCCTAGAACTAGCTCGTGTGGAAGTCTATTCCATATTTTCCCAGCTTTTTAGTATAAAAGCCTTTCCATATGCAAATGAAAAACCTCTTTTTTCCTCAGATGTAAAAAGTTCCCTTGTCATTTGCAATGATCTTAAAGTGAACAATTTTGTTGTAGGTTTACTATATAAACTCTTTACTGTATGTATATATATACAAGATGATCATATCCCCCTTAAAGTGGTTCTTAAAGCTAAAGGTTTTTTACCTTAATGCATTATCTGCAAATAAGGTTAAAACTTTTTAGGTGCAGCTTCCCACCAGCCCCCTCTAAATACTTACCCAAACCCGATTTTGATCCAGAGCTGTACCCGAGAGCAGTGGCACTGCTCTCTTTCTCTCTCCCTCCTCACTGGACTCAGTGACCAGCTAAAGGGTGGCGAGGCCAAGCCACACTGTACGTGTCAGTAGATGCACAGTGCAGCTTGGGTTTGATCGGAAAGATTTCCTTCCTCCCAGCAAGTGGCTTGCTAAGGTGGGTACTCAAAAGGCAGGAGAAGCCAGGAGTACTGGGTGGGGGGGGGAAGAGAATCTGGGCTGCTGTGTGCAAAACAATTGCAGAGAGCAGGTAAGTAAGTTTGTTATTTAAGAAAACAAAAAAGATCCTTTTACAGTCACTTCTTTAAGTGTCTCCTCACAAAGGTAAATACATTTAGTCCCCATAGCCCAGATCCTCCATACCGCTTATTAGTGATGTCATCGACTAATATAGTTTTTTAATGCCGATACCGATATTTTGATCATCGGATATCGGTATCGGCCGATATTTTCGGACATGTAAAAAAAATATTTTTTTTTCTAAAGGTACTCCTTGTGGAGGGATCTGGGGGTCTAAAAGACCCCAAACCCCTCCTCAACACTGAAAAGAATTCAAAAGTTTGGCTGTTTTGAATGTTGTTTTGAATGCTGTTTTGAATGCTGTTTGAATTTGGCGCTGAGTACCCGGAGTACCCGGAAGTGATGGCGCTGAGTACCCGGAAGTGAAGTGGGACGGGAGACCCGGGTGAGCCGTGGAAGGCGGCGGGAGGGGGGGGACTTTCCATCCCACTCCTTGTAATGACAGCCGAGCGGCTTCTCAGCCGCATCGGTTGTCATTAAAAGTCAGCCGACCATCGGCTATGGACACCGGTACCGGGGTGATGCCTCTATCTGCAGGCATCACCCAGGACATGCACTTTCCCGGAATATCGGCAATATCGGTAACCTCCGGGGCCGATTCGGATATATCGGGGAAAGTGCATATCGGCCCCCGATATATCGGTGTTTGGCGATAATCGGTCGATCTCTAGTGCTGAGTCCTTTTTTCTCAATATGATTAAACTGCTTGCCCTGATGCTGCAATGGGTATTTTATTTTATCAGCATAAAAGGATATATTCTCTGGGTGTAAGCCTTTAGTGCTCAGACCTGCATTAATGAAACTGTTGCATTTCACATCTCAGCTCCCTGGTGAGAGAAAAGCTAAAAGAGAGTCCTTATTTTAGAAAACAGAATCTCCCCTTTTAGGTTCAGCTGCTTTAACACTAGCTGGCTGCGGCTGTGGATTTTCATGTGGGTTGCCCACAGTTTTTCATAGGCTTTCTATTATTTCCTGCATTTTTGGCGCACTTTCAGAAAACGCGCCAAAAACACAAGACGTAATAGAAAATCTATAGGAAACTGGGGGTAACCCTCACAAAAAACGCCTTTACATTGCGATTGCGGTGCACCCGGCCTTAGATCAATTATCTGGTTTATTCAAATGTAATAAACCATGTAATGACCATGTAGTGTCAAATCACGTATTAAGAATGCTTCACATAAAATAAAGTACTGTATATGTACATTTTGGAGGTTTAAAACCCCTGTCAGTTTTTTTTTTATTGCCATCTGTGTCCCGTTGGGGAGAGCTACCTACACTTTCTGTGCCATAACCAAAACAGAAAGTGAGAGAAATTCCCTGCAGATTAGAGGGATCCCTTGGGCCCCCCAGGCCACCAGAACTAGTTTTCCCTTCTTTTACTTTTCCCATCATTTTGAATTTTTTTTCTACTTTCAACGATAAGGGTAAACAGGGCAAATGGGGAGGGTAAATCTCCCTAACGGGGGCACATACAGCAATAAAAAAACACTCTATCCAAAACTAAAAAAAAGTTTTGCCTTTAGTTATACTTTAAGTATAAGTGGGAAAAGGACAAAAGGAGACTTGGTTAAAGTTAAAGGGATTTTAAACAATTGTCGATCACCTTGTAAAACAACCCATTCAATTAAAAAAATGTAAATGATAGGCAAAATATTTGTGATCACTTTTCCTCTGTTCTCAGCTGCATAAGAACTGGAGGGAAAAGAAGCAACAGCACACTGAACTTTCCAGTGAATGGCTATGTGGGAAAGGGGGGGGGGGGAGTTTGAAGGACAAGTCTGATTATTGGAGGAGAGCAAGCTAAATTCCCAGCATAACTAGAGAATTGACCATGGTGTGTTCTCCTGCTTAGTGTGGTCAGTGCCTAATAGGAAATCAGAGGGACTGGCAGAAACACCAGGGATTTCACACAAATGAAGCAATACAAAGAGAACAGGATAATTGTATATACAAGTACACGGTACAGCAGGCACATATCAGGAATATGAAATACTGGGGTAACAAACACGTTAATATACAGTAATGGCCAAAAATATTGCCACACCTGCATTTCTGTGGATAATGCACCACTTCGTCAAGAAAATTGTTGCAATTACAAATGTTTAGGCTTTCTCATGTTTATTTATTTTGTATGTATTGGTATGACACAAAAAAGCGGAGAAACAAAAAGCCAAATCTGACACTTTCCACACAAAACTCCAAAAATGGACTGGAAAAAATTATTGGCACCCTGAATTTAATATTTAGTAGCACACCTTTTGTAAAATATAACTGAAATCAATCGCTTCCCATAACCATTATTGAGTTTCTTACACACCTCTACTGGCATTTTGGACCACTCTTCTTTCCCCAACTGCTCCAGGTCTCTCAGATTGGAAGGGTTCCTTTTCCCAACTGCTGTTTTGAGATCCCTCCACAGTTGCTTTATGGGATTTAGATCTGGACTCATTGCTGGCCAGTTCAGTACTCTCCAGCGCTTTATCTTAAACCATTTCTGGGTGCTTTTTGACTTGTGCTTTGGGTCGTTGTCCTGCTGTAAGACCCATGACCTTTGAGGGAGACCCAACTTTCTGACACTGGGCCCTACATGGCACCCCAGAATTATTTGGTAGCCTTCTGATTTCATAATGCTATGCACACGGTAACGACATCCAGTGCCTGAAGCAGCAAAGCAACCCCAAAACATCAGTGGACCTCCACCATATTTGACTGTAGGGACTGTATTGTTTTTTTTAATTGCCTCATATCATTTTTCTGAAAACAGTATGGTGGAATGCAGAAGGATGGGCTTTACTAAAAAGCTGTAATTTTGTTTTGTCTGTCCACAGCACATTCTTCCAAAATGATTCTGGCTTCCTCAGGTAAGTTTTGGCAAACTCCTTATTCAAATTTTCTCTTTCGTCTGTGTCCAGGGAGATTAGCTACAGTGCCATGTAGACTTGTGCCATGTAAACTTCTTGACAACGTTGCGCACAACAGACACACAACAGAAAGGTTGAGTCAATTATTACCATATTAACTGGTTTCTGGAGTGATTTCTATATTGTCAGCCCCTGTTCATTGATACAGATGAGTTTATTTAGAAATTACAGGAGCATCACAAACTTGAAATGCAATTATTCTTTTACAATTTTGAGAAGGTGCCAATAATTTTGTCTAGTCCATTTTTGGAGGCTTGTGTGGAATGTGTCAGATTTGGCTTTTTGTTTCTCCATGTTTTGTGTCATACCAATACAAACAAAAGAAATAAACATGAGAATGCCTAAACATTTGAATTGCAACAATTTTCTGGGCGAAGTGGTGCATTATCTGACAGAAATGCAGGGGTGCCAATATTTTTGGCCATGACTGTATAGTACAAAGTTAATATACTTTACATATTACATAATGTTAGTTCATTTAAAACATTAAAATAAAACATGTGTCATCATCCTAAAGAACTAATTTTCATACTAACAATTGTATCCCGTGTATCACATTGCATTCGTGCATTAGTAACGAGTGCAAAATCAGTTCATTATTTTTTTAATTATTATAATATATTTAATATATTCATTACTATATTATATTTATTTTACGTTTCATATTTCTTTATATGTATTATATATTTATGTTATATATTACATATTTTTTTATAAATGTATAATTTTTCCTGAATAATATATAAGTATATTGTATATATGCATGATAACTTTTCTAAATTTTTATATCTTACAGACTCAAACATGACATCATTGATAGTGGCTATGGTCGTTGTGGCCTTGTTTATAGTAATGCTGATCATCGTCAATCACAATAGGTACATACCAAGACTTTGGCTTTTTCCTTTGTTTTTTCTTGAAAACGTAAATTACATCTTTGACTGCACAAAGATTGATATCTGTCAACTAACTTCAGTGTTCTCTAATCTCTAGAATAGCTAACTGATTCTCTTAAAAGCTAATACATATAAATGTCATAGTATTACACAAAGCTGCACTGTGAATTTGCATATATTAGAGAATGAGGATATTTAAAGGGTAACTCCACTTTCGTGATGAAAAAAAATAGCAAATAAAGAAAAATAATATAGTATATACAATTGCGACACAAGTCATATTTTAATTGAATGTTATTAAAAATTACCTTTCCTCTTCAATCTGCAGCTCTGTAATTTTCTGAAAATGCAAAGTAATATGGCTACCAGGAGGTGTTCTGTACATAGAATGTGTACAGAGCGCCCCCCAGAAAATCATTTCCTGCTTATGTGATTGGCTCACCAATTTTCCCAGAAATCTGCCCTAAGATACAAGTCATATTTCAGGCATCCCCTGCAACAAAAATGTCATTTGGTATACTATTAGTAGGAAATCACATCTAACCACTTAAGCCCCGGAAGATTTTACCCCCATTCCGACCAGGGGGTTTTTTGCGATTCGGCACTGCGTGACTTTAACGGACAATTGCGCGGTTGTGCGACGCTGTACCTAAACGAATTTGACGTCCTTTTTTTCCCACAAACAGAGCTTTCTTTTGGTGGTATTTGATCATGTGTGCGATTTTTACTTTTTGCGCTATAAACAAAAAAATTTTGCAAAAATAACAATATTTTTCACATTTTTTTATATGAAATTACCCCCAAAAAAATGTAAAAATCTAAATTTTTTAACATTTTCGGCCAATTTGTTTTATTCTACATATGTTTGGTAAAAAAAATTGCAAAAAGCGTATTTTGATTGGTTTGCGCAAATGTTATCGCATTTACTAACAAAGGGAAAGATTTTTGAGATTTTTGGTGTTTTTTTTTTAACGCGTAATGGCGGCGATCTGCGATTTTTTTTGCGGTACTGCGACATTGCGGACCCTTGACTGACATTTTTGACACTTTTGGGGTCACCAGTGACATTTCTACAGTAATCAGTGCTATATATATGCACTGTTACTGTAAAATTACACTGGCAGTGAAGGGGTTAACTTTTTTCAGAGGGAGGGGCTATGTGTGTCCCTAGGGGCGTGATTCTAACTGTGATTGGCTGTGGCTTGATGTGTAGGAACAATGATCAACGGTCCTACATAGTAGAACCGTATGATCACTGTTTCTACACAGGGGAGAATGACAGGCGGCTTGTTTACATTAGCCGCCTGCCTTTCTCCCGCTGTACCGACAATCGCCAAGTGATCGGTGGACATCGGGTCCACCGGTCACACGCGCGGGGGGTCCATGACCGCGCGGGAGCGGGAGCGCGCCTCCGGGGGCGCGCGCTCGCTCCCTAGACCCTCACAGGCTAGCGACGTAGACCTACGTCGCTCTGCCTGTGAGGGGCTGACCGCCGCAGTAAATAGTCGTGCGGCGGTCGGCAAGCGGCTAAAGGGATGCAGGCCCTGCAGATTTCCTCATTAGAGCCCTGCAGGTGCACAGCTGGTTGATAATTAAGAATCCACTCCCATTAGACTCACTTTCCCACATGGAAACAGACAAACACACAATGATTTCTTCAAAATAACAAATGGTAGGATATTGCAACAAAGTTTGTTAAAATCTCTGTAATGTACATATATCACCCAGAGGGGAATGTTTTTCTTCAACAAAAGTGGAGTTACGCTTAAAATGAAACTTCAGTTTTGCATAATGCCAATCTCCAGAAAAGCAGCAATATACAAAGTTCAATGTATATCTTTGGTCAAAATGTAAAATCATGTATTCATTTATATATTGTAATTCAATTATTTCTAGCCTACGCCTACTAATCTAATTGATCCTGAAGTTTGTAAACTTACCTTGTGAAGATCCCCACACATTTACTTCCTTGAATTCTGTGTCATGTATTCACTATGCTCTGTGAGTAGGCACTGCTGTGTTACACATATCACAGAGCCAGAGGTGTAACTAGAACCTTCAGGGCCCCGGTGCAAGAAACCATGAAGGACCCCCGGACCCCTGGCCTGGGCCCTTCCCTTCAAGCCTGGGGCTCTTCCCTCTAATCCTGGTGCCCTTTACTCTCATTGTGGGGCCTTTTATTACAGTCCCACAGTGGGACCCTTTCACAAGTTCTGCAATGGGCCCCCTTCCTGCCATCTTGGGGCCCCCCATGGTGGTGGAATGCCAGGGCTTGGTTGCAAGTGTGACCTTTGCGAAGTTCACCCACTGGTGTCAGTAGTTTTTATTTTTTGGTATTTTAATTGTATTATTTTTTATCATTTTATTTTATTTTTTTATGACTCTGTCCATTCAGAAAAGGAAGGAGCTGGTAAATTACATATTTACCGACCCCTTCCTGGTTCTCTATGGTGCAGCACCCGGCAGGAGAGGGGAGGGATCATAGTGGAGGGGGCAGCATAGTGGGGGGAGGGCCAGGGGAGCACACAGGGGCCCAGAGACAGCTGAACTCAAGTGAACTGGATAGGAAGTTTGGCGGGGGCAGCATACAGAGGAACCAATCTCTTCCATTTTCCTCCTGCAGCTACAGGAGGAAAAAGGGAAAAAGAAGGACAGTGATTTCTCTACATGCTGTCCCCCACCCCGCCCTTCCTATCCAGGTGTACAGGTGAGCCGCACAGGCCCCCTGGAGCATGTGGCCCAGTTGCAATTGCAACCCCTGTAGTTACACCCCTGCACAGAGCCTACCTTCTGAAATACAGAGGTACTGAGCGGAGGAGTTTCAGGAGGCGAAGTCAGTATGGAAATCATTGCTCATAGTCAACAAGGTACCATGGGATATGTAGTTCTTAGAAAGTGAAAGTAAACAGCAGAGGAGAAGCTGCAAATCATGCAGGGAATCCAGGAATTTGAGGAAAAAGAAGGCCAGCAGATAAGCAGGACTCAAAACATGAAAGAAGATTTTACAAGCAAGCATACATTGGATTGAATCTTTGCAGCTACTGAGGTGTAGTCACTCTTGACAGAAAACACAACCAGATCATCATAGCTTAGTCAAGAAAATTTGGTCAAAGCACAACTGATTGCTGATTTGACAGTAAAGAAGCAGGAGATTGATGAGGTCATAGCTCTGTTCACTTTGCTCTCTTCTCCTTCCGGCATAATCCCCTTTAGCACATGTGTATGTTGTCGAGCCTTATTGGCTGTAGAGTCTGGTGGGTCTTTATCAAGCCTTAAAAAAGGTCAGCGTTCCTGGATTTATAGAACACAAGCAATCTGATTGAAAAGCTAGTTTTTATATTGTTAAAAATTAGGGTAAAAATGGCCTTGTTATATGTACTTTTGCTGACAAGTCATAAAGGCCTGGAGTTTTTACATGTGGCTAAAAGTCAGTTATATCATCAACTTGAATCTATGACCAAAATTAAAAGGGCTTGTTCACACTAGTCTGCTCAGTAAAACACAGTGGCTGCTGGTGCTCCATGGGCCAGGGGGGGCGGCAGACGGACTGCACCATGCACGCCCCCAGCCCCCACCAGACCGCACACCGGGACCACACCAGGACCCCGCCCCCCCCAGACCCCCCCCATGGCTCACTCACCCCCAGCGTCGGTGGCGGCAGCTTCAGCTTCGGCTTCTTCCCCCTTAGTAGAAGCATCTCCTTCCCCATGCCCAATGGCATGGCTTCTACTTTCGGCCAATCAGGAAACAGGTCTCAGGACCTGCTTCCTGATTGGCCAGGAGGCGGATTCGGGAGACAATAGCGAATATTCATTCGCTATTGTCACACAACTGGGTGGGCACTGCGCCCAGAGCCCACCCTTTTTTATAGCCTGTGAGAGCCTCTGGCTCTAGTCACATGGTTAAAAAAAAAAGCCCCATTGAACTCCATGCGTCCGGCGCCCCGCATGTAGATTAGGGGGCCGGGCGCATGGATAGGGGGGGGCGGCGCCCCTGCACCCCCAATACACCAGCCGCGACTAGTAAAACATAGCATTTTACCGTTAGGACAGCTGTCAGGGTCATGTTGACAGGATGGAATGGTAGAGACATGACCTCAGTTGGAGAAGGCCTCATCTCTGTCCAATTACAGGCTGGGGATAGGGAGGTGGCTTAGTTGTTTTGTTCTAATTGCAGCCGGGAAAAGTCACATCACCAGCCTGACTTTGTCCCCTCTGGTATTCGCTGGACAGGAATCAAATATATTGGCAGGTTAAACAGCTACTACAGGATATACCTATATTCTATTGGAGTATTTATCAACTTATCCTGGACTTCAACTTTAAAAAAAATTTGCAAATAATAAAAAAGAAAATAATATATCATATACAATGGCGACACAATCCATATTGTAATTGAATGTTATTAAAAATTACCTTTCCTTTTCAATCTGCAGGGCTGTAATTTTCTGTAAAATACAATGCAGTATGGCTACCTGGAGGTGTTCTGTACACAAACGGTGTACAGAATGCCCTCCTGATATGACATTTCCTGCTTGTGTGATTGGCTCACTGATTTTCCCAGAAGTTTTTACTAAGATACAAATTTAATTTTGAGCATCCTCTGCAACAAAAATGGCATTTTTGGTGAAATGCCCCCTAAGGGTAATCACATCTAAAGTGATGCAGATTTTCCTCATTAGAGCCCTGCAGCAGCTGATTGATAATTATAAAACCACTCCCATACAGACTCACTCTGCATATAGACACAGACAAACAGCTATTTCTACAGGATAACAAAAGGTAGGAATCTGAAACAAAGTTTGTTAAAATCCTTGTATTGTACATACAGTATCTCACAAAAGTGAGTACACCCCTCACATTTTTGTAAATATTTTATTATATCTTTTCATGTGACAAGAAATTACACTTTGCTACAATGTACAAAGTAGTGAGTGTACAGCTTGTATAACAGTGTAAATTTGCTTTCCCCTCAAAATAACTCAACACACAGCAATCAATGTCAAAACCACTGGCAACAAAAGTGAGTACACCCCTAAGGGAAAATGTCCAAATTGGGCCCAATTAGCAATTTTCCCTTCCCTGTGTCATGTGACTCGTTAGTGTTACAAGGTCTCAGATGTGAATGGGGAGCAGGTGTGGTAAATTTGGTGTTATCGCTCTCACTCTCTCATACTGGTCACTGGAAGTTAAACATGGTACCTCATGGCAAAGAACTCTCTGAGGATCTGAAAAAAAAGAATTGTTGCTCTACATAAAGATGGACTAGGCTATAAGAAGATTTTCAAGACCCTGAATCTGAGCTGCTGCATGGTGGCCAAGACCATACAGCGGTTTAACAGGACAGGTTCCACTCAGAACAGGCCTAGCCATGGTCAACCTAAGAAGCTGGGTGCACGTGCTCAGCGTCATATCCAGAGGTTGTCTTTGAGAAATAGATGTATGAGTGCTGCCAGCAATGCTGCAGAGGTTGAAGGGGTGGGGGGTCAGTCTGTCAGTGTTCAGACCATAGGCTGCAAACTGCATCAAATCGGTCTGCATGTCTGTCGTCCCAGAAGGAAGCCTCTTTTAAAGATGATGCACACAAAAGCCCGCAAACAGTTGGCTGAAGACAAGCAGACTAAGGACATAGATTACTGGAACAATGTCCTGTGGTCTGACGAGACCAAAATAAACGTATTTTGTTCAGATGTGTCAAGCGTGTGTGGCGGCAACCAGGTGAGGAGATCAAAGACAAGAATGTCTTGCCTGCAGTCAAGCATGGTGTCATGGTCTGGGGCTGCATGAGTGCTGCTGGCACTAGGGAGCTACAGTTCATTGAGGGAACCATAAATGCCAACATGTACTGTGACATACTGAAGCAGAGCATGATCCCCTCCCTTTGGAGACTGAGCCGCAGGGCAGTATTCCAATATGATAACTTCCCCAAACACACCTCCAAGACGACCACTGCCTTGCTAAAAAAGCTGAGGGTAAAGGTGATGGACTGGCCAAGCATTTCTCCAGACCTAAACCCTATTGAGCATCTGTGGGGCATCTTCAAATGGAAGGTGGAAGATCGCAAGGTCTCTAACCTTCACCAGCTTTGTGATGTCATCATGGAGGAGTGGAAGAGGACTCCTGTGGCAACATGGTGAACTCCATGCCCAAGAGCGTTAAGGCAGTGCTCGAAAATAATAGTGGCCTCACAAAATATTGACACTTTGGACCCAATTTTGACATTTCCACTTAGAGGTTTACTCACTTTTGTTGCCAGCGGTTTAGACATTATTGGCTCTGTGTGTTGAGTTATTTTGAGGGGACCAAAAATTTATACTGCTATACAAGCTGTACACTCACTACTTTACATTGTAGCAAAGTGTCATTTCTTCAGTGATGTCACATGAAAAGATATAATAAAATATTTACAAAAATGTGAGGGGTGTACTCACTTTTGTGAGATATTGTATATCTAAAGCCAACTGGAAGTGAGAAATAATCTCTGCAAAAGGAGTAGATATCCCCTCTTGGAAAGCTATCACCATGACTCATCCCAATTGGAAAATATACTCTGTATTCCTGTACTAGTAACACTGAAAAGTTATGGATCCCATCATTTTTGTTCCAGTGTCAATAATCACCAGGACAAATAGAGAAGGTGAATTTCCCCAGTAGGTACACAGATTGCAACAACAGCCTTACAATAAAAATTTAGCTTTAGATACAGTTCATTTTGTACAGAATGCTGCTGAGTCTTTCTTTTTGAAAATATGTTTTATGTCTAACGTTCATTTCAGTTCGTAGCGTATGTTACATAGCAATCTTAACTCACATATATCATTATTCTTATCTTGCAGGGTTAAGAAAATCATTTGGATTGGTGTACCAAGTCCTTCTTCTTTTTTTGACCCTTTAATGTCTGAATACAAAGGAAACTTTCAGGTATTAAGTCAGTGTGGTACATTGCTTTCAGAACTGTACTGAGATGCTGGTAGCTTCAGTGTGGGGCTTCTGGTGCACAAGAAAAAAATATCCCTCCTGAAAGCCCTTTTCAACATAACCCGTTAACCATATACCATAACAATAATATAATTCTAGGGATGAGAATCACATTCAAGTCTACCATGGGTTCAAGGTGAAACCCTGCCTTTTTGCAGTTGGAAGACCCACCAAACCAATGCAGCAGTTCACTTGCCCAAATTCATATATTAAACGCACTGCAGGTCAGCTGGCTTAGAAGGACCAATAATGCATGGCAGGCTCTTGGTGCGCTTTCAGAAAGCACACCGAAATAGCAGGAAAAAGTGCAGTTAACCCACCTGAAATCTGCAGGTATACTACGCTGTACCCATGCTGCAGCCACACAGCAGCAGAGGCAGTGGGAAAGTGCCTTGAAAGAGGGGAGGAGTGCAAAGCAGCCATAGTGTTAGTTTTCGGAAGCTGTTGCAGGAAAAGGATATGGAAAGCTGACAAAATGAATAGGAGCATATAAAGATCAGTTAAGAAACAGTAATTTAACTTTGATTGCTAGCTCCTTGGGCTCCCAAACTACATGCCTGGATAAGGATCTGGTTAGAACATTAGGCCTACAGAAGTGGATATTAAGGGGAACCTTGCACTGTTTCTTGTTATGTTTTTCTTTTATTATTTGAATTAGTACATTCAAACTGAAATTAATCACATTTGTGGTGCCACTGCTATATGTAGATCAAGCTATTTATAAAACAAGAAACAATTCAAATGCAAATATATAAAGCTAGTGCATACTGTTCTATAAAACGATGTGCAGATATAAGGTATCCTACAAGTGTGGTATGTAAAGGATTTGCATATTTTCAATGTTGACCTTCCAGTGGCATGAAAAGACCCTCCCACCACTGTACCTTATTTTTACATTATTTTCCCCACGGCAGTTCCCAGCTACCCATACCCTTTTTTTGACAATAGCTTGCCTGGTACCTGCTTCCGGCCCACGAAGTACGGCTACAGCGCGGGCTCTAATTTCTGGGAGGCCGTCTTTATACGGCCTCCCAGAAACAGGCTCCCTGCGCGCTCCCGCGAGCGCGCATCGGGGAAAATCTGTGTCGGCCGTGTCCCTTGGACACAGCCAATCACAGATCGTGGTAAATTGCCAATCACAGCGGCCATTTACCACGTGATCGGCCCATGCAATGAGAGATGATCTCATATGTAAACATATGAGATCATCTCTCATCGCCAGCTCTCCTTCCTCACACAGAGACTGCAGTGTGAGGAAGGAGCAGAGCCGATCAGCCGTTCAGGGACACAGTAAAATGTAATCAGGGCACTGATCACCAGTGCCCTGATTACCACAGAGGTAAATAAAATACAATGTGCCCACCATCAGTGCCCACAGTGCCCTCCATCAGTGCCCCCCATCAGTGCCCACAATCAGTGCCCATAGTGCTGCCAGTCAGTGCACATCAGTGCCTGCTCATCTAGGCACTGATGAGCACTGACTGGCAGCACTATGGGCACTGAGTTTGGCACTGATGGTGCTGCCCATCAGTGCTCATCAGTGCCGCCCGTCAGTGCTCATCAGTGCCACCCGTCAGTGTCCATCAGTGCCACCCATCAGTGTCCAGCAGTGCCGCCTCTCAGTGCCCAGCAGTGCCACCTCTCAGTGCCCAGCAGTGCCACCTATCTGTGCCCATCAGTGCCGCCTATCAGTGCTCATCAGTGCCGCCTATCAGTGCTCATTAGTGTGGCATATTAGTACCTCCTCATCGGTGCCACCTCATCAGTGCCCATATGCCACCTCATCAGTGCCCATAAGTGCCACCTCATCAGTGCCCATCAGTGCAGCCTATCAGTGCCGCCTCATCAGCGCACATCAGTGAAGGAGAAAAATGAATTTATTTTCAAAATTTACTCGCAGAAAATAAGAAAAACTTTATTTTTTTTCAAAATTTTCAGTCTCTTTTCTTTTTTTTTGTAAGAAATAAAAAAACCAGAGGTGATTAAATACCACCAAAAGAAAGCTCTATTCGTGTGAAAAAAATGATACAAATTTCACATGGGTACAGTGTATTGTCATTCAAAGCGTGAGAGCGTTGAAAGCTGAAAATTGGCCTGGGCAGGAAGGGGGTGAAAGTGCCCGGTAGGCAAGTGGTTAAAAATGGGCAGAACAAAATAAGGTTCACCTCACACAAACTTCAGTGGGGTTCAACGCTATGTTTAGGGTTTTCAAACATCAGTCTGGGTTCTACCAACCTCCAGCAAAGTGACGCCAGATCCCTATCTAAGTCTTATCTTCACTCAGCACATTTTGCAGATACCTTGTGCTTCAACATCCAACAGTTACACTCTGAAAAACATAAAAAAAAAAAATAGTTTTGAGTTCTGGACGCTATGGTCGAAGCCAGAAAACTGTAATCTAACAAACTGCTGTGGGCAGTACAATAATTTTTCTTTCATTAGGAATTTGAATGATGAGCTAAATTTTTACCAAAACCAGAATAACATGGTGCAAACAGAGATAGCATGCAGTAATTACCAGCAACCAATCACAGAGCAGTGTCCAGTTTAACTATACTAAACTGTTAAAGTGTGCTGATTTCCCCTATGAGTTCACAAAGTATCATAATAAAGTGAACCTGTCAGCCATTTCTAACTTTTCAATGTTCTGTGAAAAAAGGATGCCACAATATTTCTCCTATCACCTATTCTAGTTATATGAGTCTTCCTCACTCATGTTTGCTAAAAGAACAAAGGTCTATGGGCTCCAGCAGAAACAGCCTCTAGTCAATGTCAGGAGAAATAACAATTGGCTCTGGTGCATATTTTCATTTGACTACTTTTATTTCTATGCTGTGGTGCATATTTTCATTTGACTACCTGTTTTCATTTAAACATCTATGCGTGGACAATTTAACTATTGTTTTACATGGAACCACATTTCAGCAAAATATCTTCAAGTACGCGCACTAAGCTTGCACACTTGACTCCTATTTTAAACCCATGAATAGTATTACAGACCCCTTCACCAACAGCTATGGTAGAGTGCACAGGTTGAATCAGGCAGTTATACTTGAAGAACTTTGTAAGGTTATTTTATGAAGTGCTAACATACTCATTTATCTTTTATGGTGCATCATGGCTTGCTTTGGTAAGCTCCATAATTGTGAAATTCTAATATATAAATGCATAATCTAGTTAGGGGTCTCCAAATTTTTCAGTATTAGGCCACATCACTTATTTTACATACATTCGCAGGCCAAAAAAAAAAACAGTGTTATAAATATTAAGCTCCCCTTTGCATTCAGGAGTGCTTAGCAGATTCCCTCCTTACCTCCAGGAATGCCCAACAGAGTCCCCCCTTACATCCAGGAGTGCCCAGCAGAGTCTCCTCTTACATCCTTGAGTGCCCATGAAATTCCCCCCTTACATCCACGAGTGCCCAGCAAAGTACCAATCATACCTTTCAGGTTGGAATTCCTAGCAAGCAACCAGAGAGAGGGGAGAATACATCCTGAGGGAGGGGCAGGTTTGGCAATGACAATGGATGTGTATTATAATTTTGAGACAGGCACATCCACTGCTAAGCAACTGGGGGTGCTGTGGGCCAGTTATATTACTGTAGCGGGTCAGATGTGGCCAGTGGGCTATAGTTTGGTGACCCCTGATCTAGCAAGCAGCAAAGATTGCAAATGAACATATATTATTTCATTCAGCTATTATAAAAATCTGTTCTTATCCTGTCTCTACAGAAATGGTTGTCCTCTCCTTTCCCATTCTCCTCATTTTCTCCGGACCCATGCCCTCCTGATATTTCTCCTGTGGCTGTTAACTGGAATAAGGAGGAACATCATCCAAAATCTTTATTTGATCTCACACATGAAACTGCAAAGAGCATACATTGTGGATCAAGTTTCTCCAACAGGGGGTACTTCGGCCCTAACTGTCTTACACATGACCATGTTGACCCCCCATGTTTTCAAACAGGTACACCTCATGTGCCTTTGTCGTCGCCAACTGAAGACATGCCACTTTTTCATGCTGACTACCTATGTGCCCCGTTATCTATGGCAGGTTTTGGCTTCCACAATAAGTCATTTGAGCTGGATTCACCACAAAGAAACTTGCAGTGGCCAATACTTGTTGAGGAAATGATGGACAATGAAGAAAATCATGATGAATGCTCATTAGACTTACCAGTAACTGAGGAACTGATTGAAGAAAATGAAGATTTGCTTGAGTCACCAGGTGCTTCCTCCACAGCTGCTTTGGTGTTTCATGATGTTCAACCGGCATCACAATTATCTGATAATTCAGCAGGGTACTTCTCCTTGAATGAGCTTCACCAGAAGCACGCTGTCCACTGGAAGTGATTGTCTCACCCAAGGATGGATTTCCATCACTGAAGCCTGTAGACACACCACCTTTTGCCATCCAAAATAGAATTCCCTATCATACCCTAATGATAAATCTAGCTAAGCAGCAAAAGAGGAATACTCATTACAGTAGGCTCGAATGGTTGGCACAGATGTTGATTGTCTCTGTGATTTGATACAGTGAGCCAAGGGAGAGCCACATTAAGGCATCCAGGGGAGATCTATTACTCTAGGAGTATGTTTCTATACAGTAAAGACAGAGAAGTTTTCTATACAGTAAAGACAAGAGGATAGACTTATGAATCACCAAATCTGGGCTATGGTATTTTCCTTCCAAGATGAAAGATGCAGCCAATACCAGTTTGTGAACAGCAATAGCAAATAAGCAGTGCACTCAAGAAAAAGAATGCAGTCACTCCTGTGCGAACACATTACAAGCAGGAATGGAATAACATTGAGGAGAAATACTGTTATGCACTAAACCTTGCCTTCTGAAAAATGTCTATTCTGTGCATTAACTCTGTAAAAAAATATTTTTCTATTACATAACTGTATTAGTGCTGCTAAATGGGAACTGCAAATATGATTTCCTTATTCATGTTTTATATCCCTCCTGCATACATCACATGAAAGTATATATCATGGTAAGTGCAGGAGATCATTACATTTTATGGAAAAAATGGGATCAACGTTTTATGTTAAGCCATGAATTTATTAATATACAGTATTTGCTATAACATTGTATTTTCAGGCAGTACAGCATTTTTCATGTACTCTAGAAAATAGAGTTTCTTCCTGTCTTTTGCCATTTTTTTTTTCATGCAAGTTGCTTTAGGCTGGAGCAAATAGGGAGCCTGGACAGGAATCCAATTAGCTTTGGTTATGAAAAAATGAATCAAGCTGAAGAATTTTCTATGACTAAATTTCAGAGGTTTCCATTTGTCTGTTAATCTTTAGCACCAAAATGTTCAACTTGAAAATTCACATTCAGGAGCATTTCAAATTGATCACTAAAGACTTAAAGACTTATTTTATTGGTTTAAAAAATGTATTTGCACCAAAACTGCATACAACATTATTGGTCAAGGTTTACTGTTGGATCCACACTTCTTGCACCTTTTTTTCTTGTTTCTATGATGACCAAATATTGTAAATTAGTGTTAATAGAAATCAGAAAGGATTAGAACCTCTGGGAGGTTTTCTTTTATCATCTATGCATTTTCTGACACCTTAATTTTTTTTTTCTGGTGTTACACGGATACAAACATGGGGTTAATTCTCCCCACTGGGAAATACAATAGTCTACTTTACACTATACACCTTAATCTAAAAAAGTCACTAATATGTGCTCTGTGCACCAAACAAATGGTACCATTGTATGTATCTAGGTAATGAGAACCAGCACCTCAGGAGAGTCTTTATTTTAACAAAGTTTTATTGCAAATGTAAAAACCAACACAACTGTTATAGGGAGTTGCTTTATCAATATTATTTATAAGTATGCCTACGCCTTGATGTGCGTACTCAAAGCTTTGTTTTATGTGCATGCAATAAAACTTCTGGACTATTTATTTGTATTCATATACTGCAAAAGCTTTGGAATTACTATATAGAACAGCTTTTCTCAACATTTTTATTATGCAGGAACCCTTTAAATAACTTTCTGGTCTCAGGGAACCCCTGCTAATAATGACTATGTTTACAGGTCAATGCACATTCGCGTGATGGACACTGGGAACAATGTTTCTTTCACTTGTAGTGGTAGGACACAATACCTCCTTACAGATAAATAAAATTGGTGGCAGCAGTTACTTATCTGAGAGGATAAAATTGCTCATTGCTCAAGGAATCTCTAGCAACCTCTGGAAGAACCCTAAGGTTCCATTGAACCCTTGTTGAGAAAGGCTGATATGGCTGTACACTGTGGTTCCTTGCTGTAGGAGTTAAATATATATATATATGCATGGGACATAATAAAAAAAAAAAAAAAAAAATATATATATATATATATATATATATATATATATATATATTTTTTTTTTTTTTATTATGTCCCATGTATATAACATATTCTTCTGTATACTATATTGGACTGTTGTATTCTATTTATCACATGCCATTATTTCAGAAGAGATCAGATTAAACACACACCGCTGATTTAACCAGGGGAGTGACTTAAGCTGGATACACACTATACAACTTTTGTTGTTAGATTTCCTTTAGATTTACCTTTACTAAGTAGTGCAAGGGCCTGCCATATTTCATACAAATTTAAAGTGTTTAGGTCTGACCTCCTATTATATGTATTTGGTAAATCTAAAGGAAAAAATCTAAAGACAATTGTATAGTGCGTATGACCCATTACTCACCTCCCTCTTTCCTAGTGGAATGGAATGGAACCATCTAAATTAATTACAAAGGCTACCAACACACTTCTTATGCTTTGCCAAACTATAATTTATGCACACACATTCTTTTTTACTTAAGGTTTTATTGATATAGTAAGAAAAAAAAATGCATTTGAGACAGTAGAAACAATAGGGCTCACAGATTTAGTAATCCTAATTGGGCAGAACCCCATGCTGTGCATTATGTACTAGTACCCAGTAAAATTCCTACAAATCAGATAACATATAATGTAGCAGTAGTGGCCACTAATGCACCGATAGCAATGCCCAGCAATAAAGCAAAGATGTAGCAATATCAAGTACTAAAACTGCTGATGCAAGCATCACATTTTAAAGTCAATCCCATTCATTCACATACTGAAGCAGCTTACTATGTTTCAGTTATGAATAGACAGGGTCAGTGATTGGTATAGATCACTGACTCTCCGTTCAGAAAAGGCTTCATCCTGACAGATCCCCTGCAGCAGCCAGTGGGAGAGGGGAGGGGGGAACCTTGCTGTGGGGACAAGGGGGGGGGGGCAGGAAAAAACACAGAGCACACTGGGGGGGGGGGCAGCAGAAAGAAGTTGCATAGGAGGAGCTCTGGGGGTATCTGCATATAAATGGAACCGATCACTTCATGCTCCCCCCCGCTTCTCCTCCTCTTCCACCCACAGGCATTCAGCGGCTTCAGGAGGAAAATGGAGAGATGGGTTCCTCTATGCTAATGTTTCTCCATCTTTTTCCAGTCAGGGCGCCCTTGAAAGTATTTTTAGGCTGGCGCCCCCCAGTCTGTCTAAGGCTTGGTTTACATTACTCTGTGTCAGGGAATACACAAAAAATTGCATGTGTTCCTGACAAGCAGACAAACATGCAGGCGTGTCATTCATTGTTGTTGGTACCCCTACACATTGGCAAACATGGTGCATTTTTGGTGAAGCACAATTAAAGAAACAAAAAGATAAGGGTTTTTTTTTTTATATTTTGTCGCTGTGGGGCAGCATTTCGGATACCGTCCTGCAGTTTCATCAGTTCTGTAGAGTACAAAGAAGAGGGCACACTGTTGGTAGATTGACAACAATAAGGGAGTCAAAGCGTACTCACCTTGTAAGTTGGCTGCATAGCACCCAATAGTGTATAGCAGCAAACAAAGCATATTTTCATTAGATGGGGGTACCAGGAGATTGTTTATAGTCCTGGTGCCCAACCTGCGGCCCGAAGGCCACATCAAGTCCTTTGGTATATGATGTGTTGCCCTCAGACGTAAGCAGTCTGTAGTGGGAACATTGATTAGGTGTAATAGCATTGATCTCTACTAGCCTCATGTACCATGCTCCCAGTTTCGTATTGTCTTCTGCAGCATATTCCAAGCCAAACATTTGGCATGTCACACTCAGTGACTCTCATTTACTTTAATAAGTCTGAAGTTTCTGACAGTCCCCTCAAGCATTATTTACTGTATTTTAAACATTACAGTGGGTATAGAAAAGAATTACTCCCCTTTAAAATAATCACATTTTGTTGCTTTGATGCCTGAAATAAAGACAGACACCCTTTTTGTTTTATCCAGCTGTATTTACTCAAGTGAAAGATATAACACCAACAAAAATAAAAAAAATAAAAAAACAGAATTGCTGAGTTGTAAAAAGGTTCACTCCCCCTCTCCTAAAAATGATTTGTAAACTCAATCAGGCGTAGCTAATCACCTTCTCAATGGCACACAGCCCCATTTGACTTTCAACTGTGATCAGCCATGGTCATTTTGATTAGCTCAGCATGAAAAGAGCTTTTCTGGAGAATTTCAGTCCCTGGTAGTGCAACTGACGCAAACAATCTGGATGGCAAGTCACTGTCAGAAGATCTCCGGGATAAAGTTGTGGACAGGCACAAGTCAGGAGATAGATACAAAAAAATGTCAAAGGCTTTATCATGCCTTAGAAGCACAGTGAAGTAAATTATTAAGAAGTAGAAGGTATTTGGTATAACGCAGACCCTCCCTGGATCAGGACGTCGCTCCAAACTGGATGAAAGAGCCAGGAGGAAACAGTTTAGAGAGGCTGCCAAGAGGCCTACATTAACTCTGAGTCAGTTTCAGTAATTTATGAGAAAGAGTAGTCATTGTGTGCATGTGACAACAATATCACAAATTCTTCACAAATGTTGCTTGGATGGGAGGGTTTCCAGAAAAAACACCACTCCTCAAGAATAAGGCCACATGCAGTCACAACTGAGTTTTCAAACTCCACCTTAAAGATTCTGAGACCACATGGAAAAAGTGTTACTGTCAGATGAGACCAAATTATTAATTATTTGCCCTCAACACCAAACAATATGTCTGGCAGAAATCCAATACAGCTCACTATCAAAATAACACCATTCCTACAGTAAAACATGGAGGTGGTACTATCATGTTATGTGGATGTTTCTCTGCAGCAGGGAATGGAGCACTTGTCAAGATGGAAGAAAAAATGGATGGGGCAAAATCCTATCAAATTCTTGAGAAAAATCTGCTGCCCTCTGCCAGAAAGTTGTCAATAGGAAGAAGGTTTACCTTCCCACATGACAATGACCCAAAGCAAAAATAACTTCACAGTGGTTGAAGGAGAAAAGGTGAATGTCCTTGCATGGCATAGTAAGAACCTAGACATAAACCCTGTTGAAAATCTGTGGAATTACTTGAGAACTGCAGTCCACAAACGGTCACCACAAACTTAAACTGAACTTGAGCAGTTCTGCAAAGAAGAGTGGGTAAATATTGCAAAGTCTAGATGTGCAAAGTTAGAGACATATCCCAACAGACTAAAGGCTTTAATTAAAGCAAAAGGTGGTTCAACAAAATACTGACACAAGGGGGTGATCCTTTTTACAACTCAGTGGGTCTGTTTTTGAATTTGTTTTATTTATTTTTTTTGTGACACGTTGGTGTATTATCTTTCACTTGAATGTTATGAGTTGCACTGAGTAAATACAGCTGGATAAAACAATAAATGTGCCTGTCTTTATTTCAGGCTGCAAAGCAACAACATGATTATTTTAAAGAGGAATGATTCTTTGCTATACCCATTGTACATGCAGCTTTTTGGTGATGTCAGGGGCCACATTTGAGGCTCCCTTTAGCTCATAAGTTGACAACCACTGGCTTAAGAGCATAAAAGTGTCTATATTTTTCTGCCAGAGGATATGCTGGTATAGCTTAGAGCAGTGATGGCGAATCTTGGCACCCCTGATGTTTTCAAACTACATTTCCCATGAGGCTCATGCACTGTAGTGTAGATGCGCATCATGGGAAATGTAGTTCCAAAACATCTGGGGTGCCAAGGTTTGCCATCACTGGCTTAGAGTTTAGAGCAGTTGGCAAGGTCACAAAAACCCCTCTGATCACCACACTCTGGAACATCAGTATACCAAAACTCTTTTACTAAAACTCTTTTATTGAAACTCAATGACCCATTATCCTTTTTCCTTACTGTAGCGTTGACCTACTGGCCTCAAAATTTTGAGTACCTAACCCAGAACAAGAAGAGTAAGAGCTAATATTCTGAATTAATGGATTGGTTTACTTGTTCTAGGCGAGAAGATAAAAAACAACCAAGGCCAGAGGGTCAACCAGGTAGCCAGGCAACTAGGATTTTCAAACTAAGGTCATGGACATATAGACATCTGCTTATCATTATTATAGGACTAATACAATTATATGGCAGTCGGAAAGGATTGTCTACAGGATACATTATTGGAGACAATTCAGACACAATACCATAGCATAACCATGCTCTGTCTGAGCAGTCTCCAATAAAGTTTATTGTGGATGATACCAGCGCTGGTGTTCGACCCTCCTTTTCAGACTTACATCATCTGCTACAGGAGCGGGAGTGGGCTCTGTGCTGGTTTGCGCCTGCCCTTCACAGCTTTAGTCTTAAGGTATTACTAAAACCAGCAATAATCAAATGCAGAGGCAATTATTTAATATGATAAAAACCATAATGTTGATGCAGCCCATGATCGGATCGGATAAGATTGGGTGCAAACGGACAGGCGGTCCATTTTCACCCAATTTCCCCAATGGAGAGAGCAGGACTCTGTCTGTCTCCGCTCTGCACAGTGAGTGGAGACAGACCTATGTTATCCACCTACTCAGCGGGGATCAGTAAGCGATCCCCCGCTGAGCAAAGAGGCATCCGCCAAGTGGACCGCCCATGTGAAAGGACCCAAATATTCCTGGACACAGACAGCAACATAAACACAAAAACCGACAGAGGTTCTAACTCTTCCTTACTTACTGTTGAAACAAGGCCTCCTAAACCCAGACATTTACAGGCATGCCAATGTTTTTGTGCATCAGTGTTTACCCACCCATGTGCATACCACATATTTCCTGAATATGGAAGTTTTGTGTTTGGGAAATACATTATATGAGTATGCTCTGGTAATCAGCAATGCACAGAGGCCTTTACATGAATACAGGGGCATACAGCCAATCACTTCTATGGCCTGTTCTACCCCTAACCTGCACTACCACAGGCACAGAAAAAATGTCAGTAATTTTATGCTATGCATATTTTATGCATGCAAATGTCCATGTGCATTAGGCCAGATAAAATAAAGTAAAGAAAGCCGGAAAAAAAAAAACAATTCAAATGCAGCCATCACATATAAGAATTGGTAAGCTGCAATAAAATAAATGCTTGCTTTTTGGTTTAATACTGCTTTAATTAGTTCATTACCCTATAAGCAACTCATGCATTAGAAAAAAACAAAAAAAAAAAAACATGGCTTTACATGAAATTACGTTTGCAAACTTTCTGCTTTGTATACGTTTCCATTATACTACAGTTCCGCATTGCTGGAAATGTTTCGGAACATGATTCCAAAGTTGATTTATAATGTACTCTGGAGGACACAAATTAGACATGACTGTGTTTCCCAAAATTGATATTAACAAAGAAATAATGATTTAAATCTCAAGCACTAAATCAATTATAAATAATTTAAAAAATCATGGTCCAAGGACAGAACCCTCGGGAATTCCACTTTAAGCTTATTAGAGCATTTAGAGTATGAAGAATTGATCATAGCTTCTTAGATGATGTAGATTAATAAATAGAAATAACTGCACTCGGCTCTGTAAGTACTCAAGGATGAAAACTTGGTCAGTTTGTTTTCTAATCAGATATCAGCCATATTAAAGGTAATGTGGAATGAAGTTAAAAAAAAAAAAAATGCTAGGAAATTGAGGATATATGACAGACGACACTTTGTATGTCTCTGCCAAAAAAACTTCACGCCTTTCCCAGCAAATATTTTGCTGAGCATGTGCAGTGCCAGTGCACGTGTCAGTCAAGCTGGGTGCCTGGGATAATAAAAGTTCAGCAAACATATGCAGGTGTTTTATGATCAGTTGCTGCCCAATGGCCAAAGTAAGAAGATGCTGGTCCAGTTGAAGTGTCAGAAAAAATGGTGTCAACTGGACAATGACAGTGAGCATATACAGTATCTGTCATCAGTGGATAAGAACAGGCTGATGGGTATGTCTGCCATAATATGCATAATTGAAAATGATAGAAAAGGTTTCCCTCCCAGCTGGCAAATTTATGTCTGTTTTAAGACACTGTGGTGGATTTTCCATTATGTCAGTATCAATACAACACTGTACTGTCTCCGTGTATGAGTTTTGTCATGCTCAGACTTTGTCTCTTCATTTTTTTTTTTTTTTATTTAGTCTAACTCTTTTTAGCAACCCACATTTCATTTTGATTTTTTGCCAACATGATTTCCTTTTTGCAGCACTTGCTGCTATCTTTTTTTTTTGCACTCTTGAAAGATAAAATGTTATTTTAACCTTATGTTCATATACGCCTTTCCAATTACATCTTGCTTTTATGGCAATAAATGTAGCTCACAAAGGCTTTGTTTTTAGCCTTTTAAACGTGTTGCCCATGTTAATAAACTCATGTAATGCTTTTAATACAATTCATTTTAACACTCCCATTTATGTTCTCTGTCTTTCGTTAAAACATTTGCACAGGGAACTGGCTCTTCTAAAAATTAAAACAAACTTTCCTATCAAGTGGTAAAAAATAGCTTGAAGGGGGAAAATAATAACTTAAAGTCTCTCCTGATATGTTTTACCCACCAGATATTTCACCATTTTTGTTGCCCATCTCTGGACGCACCCCCAAATCTTTTTTCCCTGTAGTTCTGGCCAAAATTGTACCACCAAAATTGTACTCTATCAAGGAATTCATTTTCCCTAGGTGCATTATTTTACATTTAGAAACATTGATCTGCAGTTTCCATGGCTTTGATCAATCCTCAAGCCATGGCAAATCATGTTCCATGTTACATACACCTCCAGGAATATCAATTATATTGCAGACCTTTGTATCATCAGCAAACATACATAATCTGCCCACCAAACCTTTAGTTATATAAATTACAAACAGATAAAATAGAGCAGGAACTAGTACAGAGCCTTGTGTTAAATCACTGGCACCTGGTCTCCATTCCAAATAAACTCCACTTACAACCACACTCAGATATATATACAGTATCTCTAAGCCAACGGCATATCGTTGAACCAACCAAGGGTTACAGCCTAGTTTGTACAACTTCTTATAAGATCATTATGTGGAACTGTACCAAATGTATTGATGAAATCAAGGCTGTGGCTACAGCCCCACCCTGGATCAAAACCTTTGCAATAAAGTCAAATAATTCAGTGAGATTAGTCTGACAGGATCTGCCCTCAGTAAAACCATGCTGCTTTGGGTCCAGCAAGATGTGTGTCTTTTAATCGGTCATTGATCCTTCTTTTTAGTGGTGATGATCTCAAAGTAAAATCCAAACACAAGTTCAGACTGAACTTTGGCGGATCGGGCATTCATCCAAACATCTAACTTTTTCTCATTAGGCAGGAGTCAAATGTAATGTACAGTATATTAGTAAAAAAAAATGCCACCACTATACATGACAGCTTTCTCATTGTCAATGGTTGCTAAGGAAGCAGTGGGTACTTTCACTCGGCACATCCATAGGTAACAGTGATGTCACCCGTTCTCATTAATTTGCTGGCTAGAAATCCCCAGCCATGTAAACAAAGTAGCAGGGTTGGCGTGATGCCACTTGGCCATTTTTTGGCAGTGACATTGCAATGACCTCACCCCTTTGTTTACTTCTACAACGGGGTTATGGGAGTTGCCAAAAGACAGAAGACATTGGCAGGATCTGATGTGTCCATTGGTCAGTAGGATTTTTTTTCTTGTTGGGCACCTTTCATTGTGTTTGATGTGGATCTGCTTTGTTGAATGATGTGATAAGCAATGGATTTACAAAATGGGGCTTTTTCTATGAATAGAGGACTTTATGAATATTGTGTGTGTTCATATATTTTTCTATTTTTTGTTGTGGGTAAGTAGGGGTTCTATGTACCCCTTCTTCATTCACATAAGATGGGATTATTTCTTGGGTCCACCTTACTGCTAAAAAAAGGCTTCCAGATTTCAGTAAACCCCCCCCAACCCCCCGAACGCAGATCCCCACAACCACTGAGCCAGAGTTGTGGGGAAGAGACCCTTTTCATAATCAACATAAGAACAAGGTGCTTTGCCAGGAAAGTTCCAACTTGCAAGGTACCACCCCCATCTTGAGGGCATGTGGTCTGGTATTCTTTGAGTGGGCACAAGCTTGTTTGCCCCTTTCATGGTCTGCCAGGCTGCATGCTTGGAACAAAGTCTGGTATGGATTTTTGAGGGGAACCCTGGCTTTTTTTGCATGGGATTACCCCTAAAACCCCCTTCGGTCTGGTATGGAATTTAAAGTTGACCCCATGCTGGTTTTTTTGGCTTTTTAGCATTGGGTTCCCCTTTACACCCATTTATAAGTGTAGCACTACTTCCAAGGGAGCTGCTGATGAAGAGTTCCCCTGGGTTACCATTAGCAACAGTAGAACTTTCTGACATGTTTCCAAGTGTTTTTACCTCAGACAAGGACCAGTCCAGTTTCTTTGGTTTTTAGGTTTTATTAGGAACTTGGATAGGAGTAGGGATGAGTGGGATACTCCAATCAAACTGAACTATGCACAATAGGCTGGGACGATATAGAAAATGCAGATTGACGCTGGTTAACGCTGACTGATGCTGGCTAACGCTGTTTGAGCTAGTCAAGGCTAGGCCGCTTAATTTACTTTGCCTTTAACTGTGAAAGAGTCCCTTTAGCTTCTTAAGGCGCTCCTTTCCAGAGGTAGTTGTCCTTTATAGTAGACTGCACTGCTGAGCAACTTCAGGGCCCTTCCTGGCACCCCCTTTACTCCCTTATCTTCAGAGCTAAACAACTTGGCACCCCCTTTACTGTATCACTCTGGGTTAGCTGACTTCTGGATCCCCTTGACCCCTCTGGAGTGGTCCCCTCTCTTAGGCAGACCCCTGAGCAGATTCTTGAGTACCCACGATACTGTTTTTCCAGAAGTATTCTGTCCAGCAGCTCCACTTGGTCAGCACACTGGATCATTCTGCAGCACAGCTCAACCCCTGGTCCCTAGGCCGACTGCCTGGACCACCTTTCTCACATCAGCAGGAGGAGAGACAGCCATCCACCTCCTCCTGGGACTTTGCTCCTGCCAAAAGACACCCTATCACATGCCCCCCTCCGGATTTATTCCCAATCCCAGGATGCATTGCAGCAATGCCCACCCACTGGGACAGTCATAAACCCTGATGTGCTATTGGCTAGGTTTCCTCCACTGTCCAACAAGGTCACTCATAGGATACAGTGGGGAGACTCCCCAGACTCAACAGGTCACACCTGGAAGCATGTGACATGCTAACTAACAGATCAGACCCTCCTGATAGGGTCACACATATGCTTTGCCTAGCACCTACCTGGGAGGGTGCTACATAAGGCTCTGGTATTTTTCCCAGGGCAGTTCCCAGCCCCCTGTGCCATTTGTTTGACAACCCCTTGCTTATTAGATTAGATTGGTTTTTACCATTCAGATCAAGTAGTTCGGATTCAGCACCTGAATATACTGTATAGATTATTTATTGTTTGTGAATAATGATATCTACATTCAGTATTTGTGTGTAAACACATCTAAATATGTGTGATCTATTATCATGGCCCCACATTTGTAGATGTAGCTACATTTTGACATCCACAACTATGTACCAATTTATGGTCTTGGTTGCACATTTTTATTTAGAGTACTTACATATTTCTATGCAGGAATTTTCTGTAGTTCGAGATTTCTCCTTGCTAGTTCGAGGTGACAGGTTGCAGACAGGCTGTCAGCATCACAGAACCAGGTGTTGATACAACGTTGTAAGTTTCCACAGAGGAAATGGAAACAAGCACATTGGCATTATTTCCGACATGTTACAGACCTGATTTCTGTCTGATATTCTGAGCAATAGTTGTGTTATATAAGATGAATATAACATTTATACTGACCACAATGACATGTTATGCAGGGTGATGAAAGGACTTCACAGTGAGCAGTGACATGATATACAGGCCAGGGGGGTCCGACTGTCAGACACTGAAGGCAGCAGTAATATAAGATGACAATAAGAAAGAAGAGGAAGGAGCATGGAGAGATACAGGAATTCAGATGATATTAGTGAAGAAATACAAGTTAAAAAATAAATAACATACGTGGCATTGACCAAGAAATAGGAAATCTAAAGGCAGCATAAAAAAAAAACATTTATATATATGCAACATTAAAGTGATTTTGTACTCTCAAGTAGAGACATTCAGCTTAGTTTGAAGCCAAATAGAAAAGGTTCCCTGACAGAAGCAGAATCATTTTTTCTGTGATATATAGAGGCAGCTCCAAGGCATCTAGAGCGCTGATGAGCATTTGTCAACTTAAAAGGATAGTCCACCTTTACAAAAACCATCTATGTAGGTAAGGGATGTTTGTAGATTAAACAAACTGTGCAGCTCTGACTAAAGATGAATAATCCCCTTAATATAGATGTAGGCCATTTACATACCTCCCAAAGCCTGCCTGGAATACTTCCAGGATGTTGCTAAGTACTCCCAGGACATAAGTGAGACCTAGTCCCCACTGCTCACCTCCACCATCACAGCAGTGAGCTCCTTCTCTGATTCAATAGCTCTGAGCTCAGCATTTGAGATCAGCACCATGATGGTGGAGGTCAGCAGGGATGTCTAGGCCTCACTTACCAATGTACTGGGAGTATTCCAGTCAGGCTTCATAATGTATGTACAGTGGGTACGGAAAGTATTCAGACCCCCTTAAATTTTTCACTCTTTGTTATATTGCAGCCATTTGCTAAAATCATTTAGGTTCATTCTTCTTCCTCATGAATGTACACATAGCACCCCATACTGACAGAAAAACACAGAATTGTTGACATTGTTGCAGATTTATTAAAAAAGAAAAACTGAAATATCACATGGTCGTAAGTATTCAGACCCTTTGCTGTGACACTCATATATTTAACTCAGGTGCTTTCCATTTCTTCTGATCATCCTTGAGATGGTTCTACACCTTCATTTGAGTCCAGCTGTGTTTGATTATACTGATTGGACTTGATTAGGAAAGCCACACACCTGTCTATATAAGACCTTCCAGATCACAATGCATGTCAGAGCAAATGAGAATCATGAGGTCAAAGGAACTGCCTGAAGAGCTCAGAGACAGAATTGTGGCAAGGCACAGATCTGGCCAAGGTTACAAAAAGATTTCTGCTGCACTTAAGGTTCCTAAGAGCACAGTGGCCTCCATAATCCTCAAATGGAAGACGTTTGGGACGACCAGAACCCTTCCTAGTGCTGGCCGTCCGGCCAAACTGAGCTATCGGGGGAGAAGAGCCTTGGTGAGAGAGGTAAAGAAGAACCCAAAGATCACTGTGGCTGAGCTCCAGAGATGCAGTCAGGAGATGGGAGAAAGTTGTAGAAAGTCAACCATCACTGCAGCCCTCCACCAGTCGGGGCGTTATCGCAGAGTGGCCCGACGGAAGCCTCTCCTCAGTGTAAGACACATGAAAGCCCGCATGGAGTTTGCTAAAAAAACACCTGAAGGACTCCAAGATGGTGAGAAATAAGATTCTCTGGTCTGATAAGACCAAAATAGAACTTTTTGGCCTTAATTCTAAGCGGTATGTGTGGAGAAAACCAGGCACTGCTCATCACCTGTCCAATACAGTCCCAACAGTGAAGCATGGTGGTGGCAGCATCATGCTGTGGGGGTGTTTTTCAGCTGCAGGGACAGGACGACTGGTTGCAATTGAGGGAAAGATGAATGCGGCCAAGTACAGGGATATCCTGGACAAAAACCTTCTCCAGAGTGCTCTGGACCTCAGACTGGGCTGAAGGTTTACCTTCCAACAAGACAATGACCCTAAGCACACAGCTAAAATAACGAAGGAGTGGCTTCACAACAACTCCGTGACTGTTCTTGAATGGCCCAGCCAGAGCCTTGACTTAAACCCAATTGAGCATCTCTGGAGAGACCTAAAAATGGCTGTCCACCAACGTTTACCATCCAACCTGACAGAACTGGAGAGGATCTGCAAGGAGGAATGGCAGAGGATCCCCAAATCCAGGTGTGAAAGACTTGTTGCATCTTTCCCAAAAAGACTCCTGGCTGTATTAGATCAAAAGGGGGCTTCTACTAAATACTGAGCAAAGGGTCTGAATACTTAGGACCATGTGATATTTCAGTTTTTCTTTTTTAATAAATCTGCAACAATGTCAACAATTCTGTGTTTTTCTGTCAGTATGGGGTGCTATGTGTACATTCATGAGGAAGAAGAATGAACTTAAATGATTTTAGCAAATGGCTGCAATATAACAAAGAGTGAAAAATTTAAGGGGGTCTGAATACTTTCCGTACCCACTGTAAATAGCCTACTCCTATAGCAAGGGCTTTATTGAACTTTAGTCAGAGCTGCACACTTTGCCTTTATCTACAGACTCCCCTTATCTGCATAGGCAGTTTTGTTGTAAAGGTGAACTATCCCTTTAAAGAGACCCTGAGACCAACTTAAATAATGCCGGTAAAAACTCAGACAAACCAAGTATTGTAAATGCTAACTTGTAGTAGCATTATATCTTTACATACACAATGTTATTATTGACTTGAAATTAGGCTCTGAATTTGACTACTGCAGAAAGAGTAAATTCCAAGCACAGCCCCCTTCTACTTTGAACATCCTAGCCCTAGCCTTTTGTGGGAGTACCTATTAACTCTCAGTGCTGACACAGCTCCTCCTCCCCTCCCATCACCTCTCTACATAACCTTTTATTTATCAGCCAGAGGAGGAGCAAAGCTAACTACTATGAAGTATCCCGCCCAGTGGCGGCTGGTGCTCCATGAGCTGGGGGGGCGGGAGATGGACCACACCATACCCCCCCCCCAAACCACACCAGTTCGCACACCATACAACCAACAACCCCCCCCCCCCCCCCATCGCCGACTCACTCACATTAAAGAGCGCTGACATGAGAATTAGAACAGGTCTCACAATAAGTTACTTGCATTGACTTCTGGATATCTGCCCTGGAACACTCTCAGGAATTGGTGGAATCCTGCCTGGCCCCATTAGAAGCCTCCCATCAGCTTCATCTCCGGCGGCGAATTCCCCTGCGTCTCTTCCCTCCTCCTTGGTCAAAAGCATGGCCTCTCCTTTCGGCCAATCGGGAAACGGGTCTCAAGATCCGCTTTCTAAATGGCTGGGAGGAGAAACAGTGTGGCAATAGTGAATATTCATTTGCTATTGTCACACAACTGGGTGGGCTCAGGGCGCAGTGCCTCTGGCTCTAATCACGTGCTTCAAAAAAAAAAAACCCATCGGAATGAATGCGTCCAGCGCACTGCATGTAGATTAAGGGGCCAGACGCATGGATGGGGGGGAGGCGCCCCTGCGCCCACAATGCACCAGCCGTCACTGATCACATCACTGACGGCTTGAGTCTTCAGTGGCTGCTGATATTACATTAAAAATGGTGGCATCCAGTGCCATCTTAAGAGCATTATAGACCTCCGGGCAATGCAGGTCTATAATGCAGGTCTATAATGCTGGGGTCCTGCCTACACAATCACCCATGGGAATAAAATGCAAATTATCGATAAGGCGATATTTATTGGTACCTGCAACAAAATCAGTGTTTAAACATGTGACAGAACCCACTGTCACTGTGTGTTTTGGAAGGGACTGTGCATGTGCCTCCTACTGACAGACTATGGGCCCGAAGAGACTGGAGACCTGGGTACATGCTGGTATTGAGTTAAGGGCTACAGCCCTTCTTCCCCCATCCCCCCCCCTCTTGTTGCTGTGTCTAATTGTGTTGATTCATGACACATAGACGACGGTCTGGACTGGAGACATCTCTCCGCAGGGGGTGTGTATTGAGAGACTGCCTGTTTACCATAATCTCATTAGGTTATCTGTAGCCTGTTTCAATGTACAAACGTTCAGTTCCCATTGGTTGTTCCTTGTCCCCTTCCCCTCTTTGGCAAGGCTAAGGGGATTGTCCCTAAGGCCCCTTTCACACAGGCGGACTGTTCAGATCCGCCTGTCTGTTTTTTTGGCGGATCTGAACGGTCCCCCCATGCATTCCTATGGGGCATCGGATGTCAGCGGAGACATGTCCGCTGACATCCGACCCGATCCGATCCGTCAAATCTGGACGGATGGAAACCCTATTTTCCATCCGTCCAGCGGATCGGATCAGATGGGATCGGGTGAGAACGGACTGACGGTCCGTTGACATCCGATTTCCCCCATAGAGATGCATGGGGAACTGTCAGCTGTGTCTCCGCACACAGCGCGGAGACACAGCTGTCCTCCTGCTGCTCAGCGGGGGATCGGCAGCTCGATCCCCCGCTGAGAAAAACGGACTCCGTCCAACGGACGAAGTGTGTGAAAGGAGCCTAACTGTGTGTAAAACTGTATGTCTTGGAATTTAATAAACAGTTTAAGCTCTGCATGTTTAACCCTCAACACCTGTGTGGATTGTCTCGTGATTAAGGGGTTACGGGCTGGGTATGGCTAATCGGCAGGCTGTGGGTGCGTTTGGAGGACAGGAGACACAGGTCTGGCGGATGTGCCCACCGGGGGTATCTAAGATCTGTCACAAAACATTAACACAACATTTGGACAATATAACACGAGCTTGAAAAACAAGAAATTACAGAGAGAAATGGCACAGTACGAAAGCACTATGAATTATTTATTACATTTGCCATATTTCTTTGTAGAGAATCCTTTTATAATTGGCTTGAAGTCATTGGTCTTCAGGATGTCATTTCCTATACACATGAGTGGAAGCCAGTTCACATGCTGCTGCCCCATTGTGCTGCAAAGCTAATTTTTTATTACACAGCCCCCCTCCCCACTGTGGACCCCTTTACATTACACAGCTCCCAACCCCAGACCTCTGAACCCCTTTACATTACACAGCCTCTCCCATGGACCCCTTTACATTACACAGCCCCCCATGGACCACTTTACATTACACAGCCCCCCATGGACCCCTTTACATTACACAGCTCCCCACCCCACACCTCTGGATCCCTTTACATTACACAGCCTCTCCCGTGGACCCCTTTACATTACACAGCTCCCCACTCCACACCTCTGGACCCCTTTACATTACACAGACTCTCCCATGGACCTCTTTACATTACACAGCCCCCATGGACCCTTTTAAATTACACAGCCCTCCATGGACCCCTTTACATTACACAGCCCCCCATGGACCCCTCTACATTACACAGCCCCCCATGGACCCTTTAATTACACAGTCCCCCATTAACCCCTTTACATTACGCAGACCCCCACAGACCCCTTTACATTACACAGCCCCCCATGAACCCCTGTACATTGCACAGCCCCCCTGTGAACCCCTTTATATTACACAGCCCCCCATGGACCCCTTTACATTACACAGCCCCCCATGGACCCCTTTACTTTACAAAGCCCCCCATGGACCCCTTTACATTACACAGCCCCCCCGTGGACCCCTTTACATTACACAACCCCCCTATGGACCCCTTTACATTACACAGCTCCTCCCAGCTCTACCCCTTCCTACCTTATTTGGGCATGCTGCATGAAGGGCGGGAGACACAGAAGAGTGGAGCAGGGAGCAGGAGGCACTAAGGCAGAACTAAACTGCAGCCCTGAACAGACAGCGCAAGCTGCCGGAGTTAACTTTCCAAGTTAACCGCAAGTTAACCGTAGGTGATTGGTTGCTAGGGGGTCCTAGAAACCAATCACCTGATTGTTAACTTAGAAAGTTAACTCTGGCAGCTCCCTCTGTCTGTTCAGTGCTGCTGTTTCTCTCTCTCCAATTCTGCCTCAGTGCCTCCTGCTCCGCTCTCCTGTGTTAGTAAGTAATGGAGGCATTCCGGTGACCAGCCCTGGGCCGTCCGGACTAATGCTTGGCTGGGGCTGGGTTGCTGGACAGGTGGGGCCCCCCGGGCAAGTGGGGCCCTTGGGCAACTTCCCAGCGTGCCCATGCAGTAAAAAGGCCCTGGTGGCAACTAGGGCTTTTGGGTGTCTACACAATGGAGACTTTTACAGTAAAATAACATGACAAAAATATATAGAAAATGCATATTTTCCTGATGGGAAATTGTTGTTAAATGCTCTGCTGACAAAGTCTTTTATTTCAGCCTTTTGCTCTGCATCTAAAAAGGGTTTGGCTAGATTTGGACCTAAAACAAATGCTTTATCTGACAAGCAACTAGTACAGTGAGAGTAACTTCAGATTAATACTGTAGTGGCATTAATTGATTGTAACCTGATTTCTGCTATTTATATTATCTACAGGCAGTGCAATCCTTTAGTCTAAAAGCCACAGGATAGAACAGCCTTTTTCAACCAGGGTGCCTTGAGGTTTCGTTGGGGGGGCCTGGCAAAATGCCTAAAAATTGCCCCAAAATTGTATACATATATACTGCTGAGTCCTGAAGTTACATTGGGGTCAGAGGAAGGAAGGATGCTGCAGTAGGGGGCTCAAGCATCCAACACTCCCAGAAATTTGAAGATAATGACAGAGACAGCAATGCTGTAATGCTGGGTGACCCCACTCCTTTCCTATATAAGAACTGTTAAAGCGTGGATCGGGCAGACGTCGGGATGCCTCCTAAGAGGTGGAAGCGTTTTTTCTATTTTTCGGGTCCAGCGGGTGGCGTGATTGATGATGGATTTACTTTGAGGGACACTATTTTTTATTTTTTAATAAAGTACTTGTCAAAAACTGTTTCCTGTGTTTCTTACTTTTTGACACTGTTTTGGGTTGAATGGGTAGGGGTACGATGTGCCCGATACCCATTCCCATGGGGGGCGAGATCTTCCAGATTTCGATAAGCCCTCCCCCTGCAGCCCTCGACATCCACAGCCCAGGGTTGTTGGTAAGAGGTCCTTGTCCCCATCAACATGGGGATAAAGTGCTTTGGGGGGGCACCTCGAAGCACCCTCCCCATATTGAGGGCAAGTGGCCTGCTATGGTTTAGGAGGGAGGGGGGCACGCACGTCCCCCCCCCCTTTCCTGGCCTGGCTACTCGGATAAGGGTCTGGTATGGATTTTGGTGGAGACCCCACACTGTTTTTTTTTTTTTGGCGTGGAGTTCCCCTTCAAATCTATACCAGACCCAAATGGCCTGCTATAGATTTAGAGGGGGGGACCCCATGCTGCTTTTTTTCTTAATTCTGTCATGGGGTTCCCCTTTAAAGCCATACCAGACTCAAAGGATCCCCCCAAGCTGTTTTTACCCACATTTTTTTAGTTTACATTTTTTTTTCACAATTATTTTTTTTTAAATTAAGCTCTCAGCAGGGAAGCCTTAACAACCTATGGACTGTGCGCTCGGTGGGGGAACATCCCGCTAAGTCCTGAGAAAGTTCAGGTGTTAGGCGAGTACCTGAATGGACGATGTTGAGGCCAACTTATGCTTGACTCAAAGCGTTCACCCATCCCCAGTGGTGCCTGAACACTGTAACCCCTCATGGTTACTCTTACTGGGTGCAGGAATGAAGCCTGCTGTTAAAAATTTGAAAAAAAATTGAAATTACATATACCTGTCAAACAGGTGCAGAAAAATTGGGTCTTGGGTGTTGGTGGTGCCTGAACACTGTAACCCCCCACAGTTACACTTGCTGGGTGCTGGAACATGCCCTGCTGTTAAAAATTCAAAAAAAAAATTGAAATTACATGCACCTGTCAAACAGGTGCAGAAAAATTGGGCCTTAGGTGTTGGTGGCTCCTAAACACTGCAACCCCTCACACTTACTCTTGCTGGGTGCTGGAACATGCCCTGCTGTTAAAAATTTGAAAAAAATATGAAATTACATGCACCTGTCAAACAGGTGCAGAAAAATTGGGCCTTAGGTGTTGGTGGCTCCTAAACACTATAACCCCTCACACTTACTCTTGCTGGGTGCATGAACGGGCCCTGTTGTAAAAAAATAGAAAAAAAATTGAAATTACATGCACCTGTCAAACAGGTGCAGAAAAATTGGGCCTTAGGTGTTGGTGGCTCCTAAACTCTGTAACCCCTCACAGTTACTCTTGCTGTAAAAAATTAGAAAAAAAAATTGAAATTACATGCACCAGTCAAACAGATGAAGATAAATTAAACATTTGGTGTTGGTGGTGCCTGAACACTGTAACCCCTCACAGTTACTCTTGCTGGGTGCAGAAATGGGCCCTGGTGTACAAAATAGGAAATAAAATTGAAATTACATGCACCTGTCTAACAGGTGCAGAAAAATTGGGCCCTGGGTGTTGGTGGTGCTCTAAACAAAAAAAAATGTGGGAAGCTAGCATAATTAAGATTCAGGAATAGGATAGGCAGCACAGGCAGTCTTTAAGGGATCCCAGATCCAGAGCAAATTTAGCCAGTTACATCAGCATCAGGGGTTTGATAGCTGCTTTTGATCCAGGACTGATTCATTTTGATAAATGTCAGCTGGCCAACGGAGTCTGTGGACAGACGCACTCTTTTATCCATCATAAAACTTCCAGCAGCATTGAATGTTTGTTAGGAAAGCACACTGGACTCCTACAGGCCAGTAACTCGAATTGCATATTGAGCAAGTTGTGACCAGTGGTCCATCCTCATGACCCAGTAACCCAGTGGATGCTCAGCTGGAAAGGTCTCCATGTCTGCTTCTGCCCCTAGATAAACCTGCACCATATGAGGCAGACACTGCCGATGGTTGCTTTAATCAACAGCCCTGGGCGCTGAGGACTAAAGAATTGTTTAAAGGCACCGGTCAGCCGGCTGCTTTTTCCACCCTTCTTCCTTTGACTGAAACAAAGCTTCAGAAACACGTTGTCTAGGAAATGGTAACTTCCCAGTGTCTGGAAAGATGTTACACAAAATTTTCTTCAAGGTGTCCTCAAGATGTTTCAGCCTCTGCTCCCTCTGCGAAGGTAGGATGAGCTCTGCAGCTTTACACTTGTAACGTGGATCAAGAAGGGTTGCCAACCATTAATGATCCCTCTACTTGATACCACGAATCCTTGGGTCCTTTGCTGGCTTTGCAGAATAAGAAAGCCCATGCAGCGTACGTTTGAGGAGGCATGGGATTCTGAGTCCTCTGGGTCACTAAGGATGACATTGTCATGAACTATCTCTCCCCAGTCACATACAACTCCTGGGCTTTCTGGGGAATGAAAACCATCCCTTGAAGACTGCTGTATGTTATCCTCTTCATCTTTGCTGCCACAATCCTCCTCCTCTTCCTCCTGTGTGTTCTGCGGCCCAGCAGGGATGGCATCTGCATAAAGGGGGCCTTGTGAGGAAAGGAAGTCCTCCTCTTCCTCCCGCTGTTCTGCCTCAAGTGCCCTGTCCATGATTCCACAAAGTATGTGCTCCAGCAGGAAGATTAGAGGAATAGTGTTACTGGTGCATGCATTGTCGCAGCTCATCATCCTTGTGGCCTCCTAAAATGGTGACAGGACAGTGCATGCATCCTTTGTCAGCAGACACTTGCGTGGCAAAAAGAAACCAAGCTCCCTGAGCCTGTCCTTGTGCCATACTCACACTGGTACTCATTGATGGCCCTCTGCTGCATGTGCAGCCCCTGCTGCATTGCCAATGTTGAGTTCCACCTGGTGGGAATGTCAGAAATTGGACTTTTCCATCCTGTCTCAGAAGATCTTGTAAGCTTGGATACCTGTTCAAGAAATGCTACACCACCAAATTCAGAACATGTGCCAGGCATTGGAACATGTGTCAAGTGTCCCTGTCAGAGGGCGGAGAGAAGGTTAGTGTCATGGTCACACACAACCACTCCTGGCTCAAGCTGCCATGGCGTCAACTACCTCTGAGCCTGCCCCTGCAGGAGGTGACAAAATATCTGCCCCAGTGTGGCTCCCGTCCCCTAGACAGACCAACTAAAGCACTGCATGGCATCTTTTAGCCTGACTGCTGGCGTAGCCCCATGAACACTTAAGGAGCACTGCTGGTTCAGAGGACAATTCAGCAGAAGAGGCCATAGAGACAGAAGAAGAGGAGGGGTGGAGCAGACAGATGTGGCAGAATCACCACCAGCTTTTTAGAGGCATGGTGTCGAACAAGCTCCAGCACTGAACCCTGTCCGGCATCCTTCTCAGCTGCCAGCAGTTACCCAGTGCACTGGAAAACAAATGTAATGTCCCTGACCATGCCTGCTGGACCACAAGCCAGCAGTATTGTACACCTTGCTGCTAACCGCTCCGTTCAACGAGGCTGAAACATTGCCTTCCAAATGATGGAATGGCCTTACATGAAAATAAATTTATTTTTGGAACCTGCCACTGTGGTACAGCACATTCCAAAAATTCACAAAAGGGGGCAGAGTCTACCAGAAGAAAAGGAATCAGTTGCAGTGCTAGCAATTTGGCCAAGCTAGCATTTAGATACCGAGCATGTGGATGGCCTGGACATTATTTTTTTACAGTTCAGCAACTGGAATAGCGAAATTTGCCTGGTGAAATCAACAGTTTGTGTACTCCTAGCAGATTGGGTGCAAGTACCTGTTGCACCCATTGCTATCCCATCATCCCTCTCAGTGCAGGTGTTTTAGAAGACTTGAGGTAGGGGTAGAGATCCCAGATGACGAGCAAGGAGAAGTCTGCATTTTTTTATGATGTGGGTCTTTCAGGGGCTGTTGCCAACAGACTGCATGGCAGGTCGTCATATGTCTTGTCAAGCATGTGGTGCCCAAGTGGCTGGTGTTCTGGCCACACTTGATCCGCTTCAGGCAGAGATTGCAAACAGCTATGCTGTGGTCTGCTGCACATGTGTTGAAAAAAGCCCACACCAATGAACTTTTGGAAGTCAGCAGGGAGTTAGCAGTACCCTGCACCTGTGGAGCTCTGTGGTGTGATGCAATAGGGTGGCTGCCCTTAAGCCAGCCCCTGGAGGATATCCTGCCTTTTAGGAGTTGTGCCTCCTCCTCACTTTCCTCCTCTGTTCTCTCACGCACCCAAGTACAGTCAGTGACATCATCATCCCCTCCCCCCTCGTCACTGGAGTAAACTGGGCAGTATGCTGCAGCTGGGGGAACATGACTGCTAGTTTCTTGTCTGTCATTGGCACCCCCTCTCTCTAGGCTCACATTACTCAACCTGGGAACCAACATCAGAGCATTCAAAGTGCTGCGCATCCTCCAGCAGCATGTAACCGACACTATGATCGAATAATTCAGGTGACTCCTCTGTGCATGATGGTGGGGCTATGGCAGGAGTAGCTGTGGACATGAAGCCTGTGCATTAGGACACTTTGGCAGCTGTGGTGGAAGGCAAATAGAGATGTCGCGAACATAAAATTTTATGTTCGCGAACGCGAACTTCCGCAAATGTTCGCGGACGGCGAACCGGGCGAACCGCCATAGACTTCAATAAGCAGGCGAATTTTAAAACCCACAGGGACTCTTTCTGGCCACAATAGTGATGGAAAAGTTGTTTCAAGGGGACTAACACCTGGACTGTGGCATGCCGGAGGGGGATCCATGGCAAAACTCCCATGGAAAATGACGTAGTTGACGCAGAGTTGGGTTTTAATCCATAAAGGGCATAAATCACCTAACATTCCTAAATTGTTTGGAATAACGTGCTTTAAAACATCCAGTGTGTGAATACGATCAGGTATGATGTTGTATTGATCAGGTAGTGTAAGGGTTACGCCCGCTTCACAGTGACAGACCAAACTCTGACAGACCAAACTCCCCGTTTAACGCACCGCAAACAACCGCAAACAGTCCATTTGCAGTGGGCACAGTACAGTCTGCTGGCCTGACACTCACTGGCAGGCAACTGCAATTATATTACAGCGAAAAAATTAAATGAATTTTTTATCTGCAAGGTGCTGTGCCACCCTAAATGAGTGGTGGGCATTGGCAGTGGGCACAGTTCAGTCAGTGGGCCTGACACACACTGGCAGGCAACTGCAATTATATTAAAGGGTAAAAATGAAATGACTTTTTTATCTGCAAGGTACTGTGCCACCCTATATGAGTGGTGTGCACACAGTACAGTCTGTATATATATAGAAAAAAATAAAATAAAAGCAGACTGATATACCAGCCCTAAAAAGGGCTTTTTGGGGTGCTGTCAGGACGCTGTCCTTACAGCAGGAGTGGACACAGAACACTGGCCTAGCTAATGATTTCCCTATAAATTCAGCAGCAGCAGCACTCTCCCTGCTCTCACTAACACTGCAGCTTTAGAATGAATCTAAGATGGATGCTGTCCTTGCTTTTTATAGGAGGTGGGAGGGTCTTGGAGGGAGGGTATGCTGATTGGCTGGAATGTGTCTGCTGACTGTGAGGTACAGGGTCAAAGTTTGCTCAATGATGATGTATAGGGGGCGGACCGAACATCGCATATGTTCGCCCGCCGAGGAGAACGCAAACAAGCGTTGTTCGCCGGGAACTGTTCGCCGGCGAATAGTTTGGGACATCTCTAAAGGCAAACTAGTATTAGCCTGGGTGACAGAGGATGGGGAGGATGAGGACGGCTTGGTTATCCACTCCACCAACTCTTCTGCATATTGTGGCTCAATAACACGGCCAGCACTGGAAAAAAAGGACAAGCCAGCCCTGCCTACAGAGTAAGAACCATGTCCGCGACCACCACTTTTTACTGTAGACACAGAGGCTGCTTGCCCTCTTTAAGTGGCCTGTGAGGGTCTGCCTCTCCTTGTTGGCCTTTCAGATATGAGAGGGATTTTTGGGGGGGATTTCTATAACTTTTTATTACAGAGTGTGGGATGAAAATATGGTGCTCAGGTGCAATACGTTTGTGCACTATAAACCGTTTTTTTAATGTTTTTTTTTTTCTGGGGATTTGTATAACTCTTTATTATAGAGTATGGGAAGGGAATATGGTGCTTGGGTGCAATAATCTTGTGCTTGATGCACTATAAACCGTTTTATTATAGTTTTTTTTTTTTTTCCTTTTATTAAGAAAAAAAATAATAAAGCCAGAAAAAAAAGGGAACCGCTGCTGACGCAGAGTAGGAATAACTACAATACAGAATGGAGGAACAGCAATTAAGCCCTAAATATATTTAGTGCAGCTGCGGAAAAAAAAAAGGAAACCACTGCTGACACAGAAAGAGGAACACCTGCGACACAGAAGAGGGACAGCAATTATGCCCTGAACATTATTGCTGCTACTGTGCCACAAAAAAAAGAAAACCACTGCTGGCGCAGAAGGAATAGTACCTGCGATGCAGAAGGGGGACAGCAATTATGCCCTAAATATCATTAGTGCTGCTTTGCCACAAAAAAACCCACTGCTGACACAGAAGGAATAGCACCTGAGATGCAGAAGGCGGGACAGCATTATGCCTTCAATATTATTAGTGCTGCTCGCCACAAAAAAACCCCACTGCTAAAGCGGAAGGAATAGCACCTGCGACGCAAAAGGGGGGACAGTAATGATGCAGAAGGAATGGCAACAGTGACGCAGAAGGGGGGGGACAACAATTATGCCCTAAATATTATTAGTGCTGCTGCGCCACAAAAAAGGAAAATTACTGCTGACGCAGAAGGAATAGCACCTGCAACACAGATGGGGGAGTACTAATAATGCAGCAACAGAACCAGATGCTGCTGCAAATAAAAATGGGATCAGTGGGGTGACACAGACGTGTTGTATATACCAACACTTCAGTAAAGCCACTACACATTTGTTACACAAGAATGACAGCACAGCACAGCACCACACTACACTGACTGCACTAAACTGGGCTGCTATGTAAGTAGCCCTATATAGTGTGAGGTGTGGACTTAGCCCCTGAGTCATGATTCGCCAAAGGCACCCTGCCTTTGGCCAATCATGGCTCTGACAGGACATTGTGCTGTGATTGGCCAAAGCCTACAGGTCAGGTGCATGCTTTGGCTAATCACCAGCAATTAATGCACTGCGAGAACACAGTGCTTTATAGGGCGAGCGGTTGTTGCCAGTGGTTTAGACATTAATGGTTGTGTGTTGAGTTATTTTGAGGGGACAGCAAATTTACACTGTTATACAAGCTGTACAATCACTACTTTACATTGTAGCAAAGTGTCTGTTCTTCAGTGTTGTCACATGAAAAGATATAATACATTTTTTATAAAAATGTGAGGGGGTGTACTCACTTTTGTGAGATACTGTACCTCTGGCACTTTCTCTGGACAAAGTAGGAAAGGTTGTATTGCTAACTTTTTGTCAAACAGACTGCCATAGACTTCAGAATCACTAAACTAGAGCAAGGATTGAGACTTAAAGCAGAACTATAGGCAAAACTTTTTTTTTTTTTCATTTTGGATAGGGTAAGGGAGGACTATAGCCCCTGCCAGATGTGTCCCATTGTAGAGATTTCTCTTCACTTCCAATTCCATAGCCAAACAGGAAGTGATAGGAAATCCTTACAATTTGTGGAAATCCCTTGGGGACCCCAGGTCACCAGAACTAGTGTCCCCATTGGAAGATTTCCCCTATATTTCTTTTCTGGGAACAACCCAAAATTTTGGGATTTCTTTTACTTTCACTTTCAATTATAATGGTAAACAGGGCAAATAGAGAGGGTAAATCTCCCTAACAGGGGGCACGGACTGCAATAAAAACTGACAGGGGGTCAAATTTTTCTCAACTCTGTCCAAAACTAAAAAAAAAAAAAAGATACGTTTTCCTTTAGTTATACTTTAAGCCTAGTACACACGATCAGAATATCGTACCAAGAAGTGATCGTACAATACAATCTGACCGTTAGTACACAGCTTTCATCCGAAATTATCCGAAACACAAAATATTTGTATGATTTTCGTTTAATAAGTATGGTTTTCGTCTGAAAATACAATACATTATCACTTCTGAATTTTATTCTGTCGTACATGAATCTTTGTAACCTATTAGTTTTTTGATATGGAGAATAGCATGCAAAAAAAAAAAAACAGACGATTGTTTGTTTGATAATTTCATCGTGTGCACTAGGCTTAAGAGCAGCATAACACCTATACATTATGGTATCATGTAAGATGCATGTCACATTTCTGATAGGCCTTATGAGCATACTTAAGCGTAGACCCATGTGAGGCCTGTGTTTTACCTGCACGGGATGCACAGGTGTTACATGCAGTGGTGTATTTAGGTTTTGTGCTGCCCTAGGCCGGACTAAACTTGTGCACCCCCTAATTTAACTACGACCCACCCCTTCCTGTCAAGACCACACCCCTTCCTGTTTCAGACCCGCCCTGTCATCTGTAAACCACACCCCTTCCTCTTTAGGTTCCACCTTTACCTCTTAGAGCTCCACCTCTTCCTCTCTGTACATTAAAAGTGGGTACAAAGTGCTTACTTGTATATTTTGTTGTTTTGTATGGGTACAACAGTTCACGGGAACGCTCCTGGGGGCGAGCGCGCGCTCCTGGGGGCCCCCACTAGGCAGCAGGGATGCCAATCCACGGGGCCGGTGGCCGCAATTGTCGCCAGGCATCCGCAATTTTTCCCCACTGAGAGAGAACGACGGTCTGCTGTTGTAAGCACAGCAGACCGTTGTTCTCTCTGAAAAGATCACAGAGCGCTTGTCAACCTTCTATATAGGATCACAGGTATCTATGTTCATTTCACAAGTCCCTCCCCCATACAGTTAGAAAATACTCCCCTAGGCTCACACTTAACCCTTTGATCACCCCTAGGTTAACCCCTTCCCTGCCAGCGTCATAAGTACAGTAACAGTGCATACTTTTAGCACTGATTTCTGTAGTGATGTCACTGGTCCCCACAAAAGTATTAAAAAATGTCAGTTAATGTCTGATCTGTCTGCCGCAATGTCCCGCTAAAAATCGCAAATCGCCATTACTAGTAAAATATAAAAAAAAAAAAAAAAAATGACATAAATCTTTCTCCTAGATTGTAGACGCGATAACTTTTGCGCAAACCAATCAAAATACGCTTATTGTGATTTTTTTTACCAAAAATATATAGCAAAATACAAATTGGCATAAAAGGACTAAAAATTTTAATTTTTTAATTTTTATTTGGGAATGTGATATACAGTGCCTTGCGAAAGTATTCGGCCCCCTTGAACTTTTCGACCTTTTGCCACATTTCAGGCTTCAAACATAAAGATATAAAACTGTATTTTTTTGTGAAGAATCAACAACAAGTGGGACACAATCATGAAGTGGAACGAAATTTATTGGATATTTCAAACTTTGTTAACAAATAAAAAACTGAAAAATTGGGCGTGCAAAATTATTCAGCCCCTTTACTTTCAGTGCAGCAAACTCTCTCCAGAAGTTCAGTGAGGATCTCTGAATGATCCAATGTTGACCTAAATGACTAATGATGATAAATAGAATCCACCTGTGTGTAATCAAGTCTCCGTATAAATGCACCTGCACTGTGATAGTCTCAGAGGTCCGTTTAAAGCGCAGAGAGCATCATGAAGAACAAGGAACACACCAGGCAGGTCCGAGATACTGTTGTGGAGAAGTTTAAAGCCGGATTTGGATACAAAAAGATTTCCCAAGCTTTAAACATCCCAAGGAGCACTATGCAAGCGATAATATTGAAATGGAAGGAGTATCAGACCACTGCAAATCTACAAAGACCTGGCCGTCCCTCTAAACTTTCAGCTCATACAAGGAGAAGACTGATCAGAGATGCAGCCAAGAGGCCCATGATCACTCTGGATGAACTGCAGAGATCTACAGCTGAGGTGGGAGACTCTGTCCATAGGACAACAATCAGTCGTATACTGTACAAATCTGGCCTTTATGGAAGAGTGGCAAGAAGAAAGCCATTTCTTAAAGATATCCATAAAAAGTGTCGTTTAAAGTTTGCCACAAGCCACCTGGGAGACACACCAAACATGTGCTCTGGTCAGATGAAACCAAAATCAAACTTTTTGGCAACAATGCAAAACGTTATGTTTGGCGTAAAAGCAACACAGCTCAATCACCCTGAACACACCATCCCCACTGTCAATACTTTCGCAAAGCACTGTAGCAGAATGTGAAAAAAAATTGTTGCTCTTTTTTTGTTTATAGCACAATAAATAAAAATCGCACGGGTGATAAAATACCACCAAAAGAAATCTCTATTTGTGGGAAAAAAAGGACATCAATTTTTTAGGGTACGGTGTCGCACGACCGCGCAATTTTCCGTTAAAATAATGCAGTCCTGAATTGCAAAAAATGGCCTGGTCATTAAGGGGGAAAATCTTCCAGTCCAGAAGTGGTTAAAGCATGGAGCAGTTTGCAGTACATGAACTTTCACTGCATGTGAACTGTTAAACATGTTTGCATTGGTTTCAGCATGCATGGAGCACTTTGCACATGCTGAAACCAATGCAAACTCATTTAACAGCTCACATGCAGTGAAAGTTCTACCAAAAAGTGTTTCTTAGTAGTGGTTAACAAAAAAAAAAAAAAAAAAACACTTGAGGGTTTAAATAATCATTTTTTTTTATAATACACATTTACAATTTTAACATACTTTTACTATTAGGTGTTCCTCGTTAGCATCTCAAAAAATTGGGAGGTATGACAGAACTACCCAAAAATATCCATACCTGAATTTCAGCTTTAGGCCTCATGCACACTGGACATTTTTAATAGTTCTCCAATGGGCTTCTAGCGTTTTTATTTCTGCCTCTTAATGCCCCAGTTTGTTTGTCTATTTGTCCATGCACACATAGGGGCTTAGGGGAGTTACAGGAAAAATATAAAAAAAAAAAACACTGCCTGTGCGTCCAGGAGCAGCAGCGTTTAGGCAGAAAAAAGGTTTGAAGCACCTAAACACACATTAAGGATTTAAGCATTCATTTCAATGGCCAGAATAAATTATTGTTCTGCCCAATCAAATTAATTGACACCCAAGTGCTTGAAGCGCCTAAACGTGTTACATGTATTTACACGTATTTTATTTTGTCAAAACGCCACTGCCAGAAAAAAAAGGCGTCCAGGAGAGTTGGGTAAAAACGCCCTGTGTGCGCGAGGCATTAAATGCAGCTGTAGGTTTCTTAGCGATATCTTCTGGCAATGTATCCCCTTTATTTATTGCAATCACCTTATTAATCTTTGCAGCCATTGATTACAGATCAGGATTTCCATAGCTTTATGTTCTAATTTGTTCCTGTGATTTTTCAATGCATGTCCTGGTATCTTGGTGACCTCTGTTCCCTGTCCAGCTGTACCTGTTTTGCACACTGATTATGGTGATCCGAGTGTGTGTGTTTTGTACATTGATCACAGCCTGTTGCACAGTGTGACTTCATGCCCCTTGGGAACCCTGCTCTTTTCCAAAACAGCCAGAGGGGCGAAGAATGACGAATCTGTGGGGAGTTCGGGGATGTGTCAACAGCAGCCTGCTGTGTGTGAGCTGAGTATGACTGGCACAGCATGTCCCTGCATCTGAGAGGTGAGCCGTATGTCCAGGTGAATTGGAGGAGTGTTAAATATGTCTGGATTTCAGCCCCCTCCTGATCCCCCACCATTCCCAGAGGAGAAACCCCCCAAAGAGCTGAGTCCGGTAAGTCACACTGTTTATGTAGGTTGTAAGTAAAAGATTTTGAACAAAGATTGTAACAGTGATAGTCTCTATAGATTAATTCTGGCCATGTACTACATGATATTTGCTTGTTAGGCAACTTGATTTTGCTATAGAAATTGGTGGATCGATTACCAATTCAGCGATTTGTTGGTGGATGTAATACACAACAAATATCCATCATAAAGTACTTTTAAAACGAAGACCTTTTTTATGTTATGGATAGGGCATGGAAGTATTAATCTGGCCATACACTAATAGAAATCAAACAGTTATCTCCATCTGCTCTAAACAGGATGGACGAATCCCTCTGCTGGGATATTATAATCCGAATTCCCAAGCAGCGGTTGCATCTGCTCAAATGCAGCCGGTGTTTGGCTGAACATTTTCCAGTGGGTTCCTTCAATAAAAGTTGATTGAGCAATCGATTTTTGGCACATGGTGACCCACTGTGAAAATTTGAGCCAATTCATCAGGAATTGGCCGAAATTTGCTCAGTGCATAGCCAGCTTAAGACCGCATTCACACTGAAGCGGCACGACTTCGGGGGCGACCTGTGAAGTCGCGTGCACCGCGACTTCGCCGCAACTTGAACACGACTTGCACGGACTTCATATAATGAATGTCTATGCAAGTCGCTCCAAGTCGCCCCGGAGTAGTACAGGACCCTTTTTCAAGACTTGTGTCGCTCCTATTAGAATGGGTCCTGTAGCACTGCATGGACGGCGATGGACCGCGACTTGTCAGGCTGACAAGTCGCCTGACAAGTCGCGGTAGTGTGAATGGAGACTTAGGCCCCCAATTAGGGGTGAAAATGACAGTGGCAGGAATCTTCTGTAAATAGCAGCAGCATGAAATTGCTTGTGTGAATGAAGCCTTTTAGGTCACATTCAATGGGCGATACTGCTCTCTGGACGTGACAGCAGGGATAAATTTTGCTTCCCCACATATAGTCCCCCCTCTCTGTTGCATTTGCAGCCACCCCTTAAAATGTTCCAAAACAATACGGTGATACCACCTCTCTCCTGCGCTTAGAATCCAAGCTCCCCGACCACACTTCCCATATGGCGTCTCGGATGGCTAGAGTCTTGCTGCCCAAAAAGGACTGGGGTAGCCCAACAGTACTACAGGTAAAAAGAAACAAAAAAGGGCGCACCGACCTAGCGCATTATCCTCAATAGTAGGCTTTATTAATACAACATGTAAAATGGCTACTCACAAACAAAGGTAGAAAATAGTCATATCTAGCTCAATCCCTCCAATGTTAGGAATAGTCCATGCATTAGTCCATAATCCTGTTGAGATGACGGCTGACGCGTTTCGAGGCTCATCCTCTTCCTCAGAGCCACCTATTGCCTATTGCTTGAAAAAGTACAATACTTCTTTTCAGGCAGGTTTGGGTGTTTTTGGCCCCAAAGGCATCAATGGGAGTGCCTAAAAATAACATTTAAAGGACTATGGAGTTAAAAACATGCAATCCTGTCCCAAAGAAGCTCCTGTATGACACACTGCTCCTAAACTCACAAGAAAAGGCATAAAAACCTTGAAAATGCCATAAAATACTAACATTTTGGTGTGAATGGAGCCCTAGATCTATTAAGATCTATATAGTATGAGGATCTCATTGACTGAATAAAAAATGATTGCATAGTTTATGTAAATCTAAAGTTGATTGCACGGTTAGATTGTAAGGTGTATGGTGAACTTAAGAAGGGATTCACATTTACTTTGCAAAAATTTCAACTCCTGTTCTTCTAAAATCGTTTGGCTCTAGATACTGTATATTTTACGCCTGCGCCAAATGGTTAAATTCATGGATTATGCAAATTTAGGTTTCTGAGAATTACGATTTTTTTTTTTCAGTAAATCTGATTTGTGTATTTTGAAGCAGACTGACAGACTGTGAATTTCATTTGCACCTGTCCCAGGGAAATCTAAGCAGCTTGTGTTTTCCATTTTAAATTGCACTGCAGGACTGAGATATGAACAAGCGTGATTGATTTATAAGACACGGTTATGTTCGCTATCGTTGTTCTCTGGTAGCTGACGTTATTGTACCTCTGGGAACAGCTTATCTGCGAATATTGCCTTAAGGGAAGAATCTTTTCAGCTACAAGTCCCGGCAGATCCTTTAAACCTTTTCTACTGCAGCTAGTGTGCAAGTGGTATTTTACCATTCCCAGTAGGCTGATATGACACCACTTTGAACACTGATGTGCTTTATGTTGCTTATGTGGTTATACCTGGGGTTACAAATGATTTTCTTTTAAGATCTGATCATATTAAACTTTACAGAAAAAGTCAATTGATTCACATGTTCAATATTGAACCTTCCATTCCTAGGGGTTGTCTACATTTTGCTGCTTTTTATCTCCCATTATTATCACCACCTTGGGTAACGTCAGTTTTGTAACATGACTTTGTGCTTCATGTGCAAGGCTTTAGTCATATGGTCCCATTCACACTTGCAAGTGGGTCCATTTGCGATTAGCTGTGGGAGACCCAGCTGGGGGTTCTCTGGGATTAGCAGCGGGCAGGAAGCCCTGTTGATAGCAAAGGGATGCCTAATGCCCCATACACACGTGCAGATTATCTGCAGACTTTTGTCTGCAGACTTACCAAAACCATATAATATGAGGTCAAACCTAAACACTTTCAATTTGTATGCAATCCGGCAGGCCCTTGCACTACATAGAAAAGGTAAGTCTGCAGACAAAAGTCTGCAGATAATCTGCACGTGTGTATGGGGCATAACAACTCTTGCAGCTTTTCAATCGCATATACTCACTCATGCAGGGATAACCTGTGAATGATCATCCCAGGATGATCAACCACAGGCAATCCCTGCATGAGTGATTACATGCAATTGGGCATGAGGAGCTCAGGGAGCCAACAACCTCCTATTGCTTTCAACAGTCTTCCTGCCTGCAGCTAATCCCAAGGAACCCCCTCTGGGTCTTCCGCAGCTAATTGCAAATGGCCCCACTCGCAAGTATGACTGGGGCCTTAAAGAACTTCACTCCCCCTTTAGAATTTTTTTTTTAGCTCCTTACTGTGTCCACTTGGTTGTAAACAAAAACATAAGTATGTACCTATAGTTAGGCTAGGCCATATCTATAGTACAGTAATCCCCCGCTACATCGCGGTTCAGTTTTTGCGGTCCCGGTAATTCGCGGTTTTTTTTGTAATGTTATTTTACTATATAAATCATTAAAAATGAAAGATTTTTGTGTTTTCCATAGCTCTTGCTATGTCTCTTAGTATCTTTTATGTGTTTAAATGAGTTTCTATTGTTTTAAAAGTGTGTTTAAAGACCTTAAAATGCTTCTACACGTAGAGTGACAGTAAAAAAACATGCCTACAATGCATTTTAATAGGGTTTTTCTATTTCGCGGAATTTCACTTTTCGCGGCTGGGTCCGGAACGTAACCCCCGCAATGGAGGGGGGTTTACTGTAACCCCTTTTTTTCAAGGTTACTAACTGCCTGACCATGTGCTTGCTTATTCTCATGTGTAAAAGCTATATCAAGTGTTTTACTGTATTGTATTCATGGGAACATTTTCCAATAAAATTTTTTCCAATAAAAATTACATTAAAAAAAGAAAAAAAAAATAATCAATTTATCTCAGCACTCCGGATCCTGTACTGTCCACTTCTCATTAGATGTTCCTGCAGCCTGATGACACGGTGGGGTTGATTTACTAATACTGGAGAACTCAGAATCTGGTGCAGCTGTACATGGTAGCCAATCAGCTTCTAACTCCAGCTTGTTCAATTAAGCTTTGGCAATAAAACCTGGACACTGATAGGTTTCAATACAGAGCTGCACCAGTTTTAGTAAATCTCCTCCAGAGTGCATACAGTGCGGTGGAGATTGCCCAACAAATTCAAAGGACAGTGGGGAATGCTCCAAAACCTCCTTGAAATGTGTGACATCGGTATCCCAGGAGGCCTCTATCCAGGGTGTGTGTGCGTGGAGGGGTGACATCATTCTTGGCAAGTGATGAAGAGGGTGAAGGTATGAATTAGGTATCTCTAAATAAATTAAACTCATATAAGGAATTCCTCTAGCCTGACTTTGCTTTGTGGTGACTTTTGGGAAAAGCAGTGAACCAGTAATTAAAGTTACATAGTTACTCTGGCTTGAAAAAGACACAAATCCATCTAGTTCAACCATTAGAAGGGAAAAAAAAAAAATATATATATATATATATACAATCCTATACCCACAGTTGATCCAGAGGAAGGCAAAAAAAAAAAAAAAAAAACCCCAATAAATCTCTTTTTCTCAACACGTAAAGAGTGCCCCTTGTCCTCTGTGATAACCTTAAAGTCAATAACTCAACACCAAGTTCACTATATGGACCACTTATGTATTTATACATGTTGATCATATTCCCCCTTAATCTCCTCTTCTCTAGAGAGAATACATTCAGTTCAGCTAATTGTTTCTAATGAGCTCCCCCATACCTCATATCTGTTTGAATGCTCCAAATCCTCAATATCTTTTTTATAAGCTAGTGCCCAAAACTGAACTGCATTTTATAGATGAGGTCTTACTAATGATTTGTACAGGGGCAAAATACTATCTCTCTTTCTGTAGTCCATGCCTCTCTTAATACAAGAAAGATCTACCAGAACACCCAGATCCTTCTCCACCATTGACTCCCCTAGTTGTACTCCGCCTAGTATGTATGATGCATGCGTATTCTTAGCCCCCAAGTGCTTAACTTTACATTTATCAATATTAAACCTAATTTGTCACACAGTTGCCCAATGAAATGGCACTTTTAATCCCAGACCCTATATAATTTATAAATAAAAAGTAAGGGTCCCAACACTGAACCTTTGGGTACACCAATAATAACCTTAGACAATTCCGAGTAAGAATAATTAACCACTACTCTCTGAATTCGGTCTTTTAGCCAGTTTTCTATCCATTTACAAACTGATTTTTCCAAGCCTGTAGACTTTACCTTACACATTAGCCGTGTGTGGGGAACTGTGTTAAACGCTTTGACAAAATCTAAATATACTACATCCAAAGTCACTCCTTTGTCCAAGGTTTTACTTACCTCCTCCTCATAAAAAAACAGTTCTGGAGTTGATCTGTTCACAAACCATGTATAGAAAGCCCTCAAATTTTGCATAATTCAAGGAAGTAACATTGTAGACTAGTAGCATAAGTTACAATATAACTTGTTTAGCAACGAGCAATTCTGCTGGCCAGTACCTGGAGAATGTACTCCGTGAATAAACAGGCATGGTCAGCAAATAAACCTGTACATGTTTATAACACAATATTTCTACCAAACCACCATATGGTGTCTGATCTTCTGTTCATTAGTTCACATCTATGACTGCTCATACCTTCAGGAAGATGGCTTACATGGAAAGGTCCAGAGTTCTTTTCAGATTCAAAATTGAATTATATAATTTTATAATTTTTTTCTGCTATAAGAAGGTAGCCCCTGTATAGATTGCCCAAGGTCTTGTGAGTTTTAAAGGGAAAAAAGGCCTAACTCCGGCCATAGATTATGCAATTTTCTTTCCTTCAACCACGGGTTGAAGGGAAAAAAATTGCTCCATCCCCTCATCTACACAATCAGTGTTGATGGGGGAATCCCTGCCATCAGAATACAATGATTACAGTTGCCAGTTGCAGCAGTCGTACGAAAAAAAATGACAGGCTGGTGGTACTAAAGTCAGTCAATATATTGACTTCAGTACAACCAGTCTGCCCATAAATAGATCTAAATTTGTCTGGTTCCTGCTGAAATGGCCGAATTTCAATCCGTCTATGGCTGACTTTAGTCTGTTCTTAAAAATGTCCTCTCACCCTCCTCCTACATACCCTGCCTGACCTATATAAAAGTCTGGTCACATTATCCTGTAGCTTGGGTTCAGGCAGCGCTCGGGATAGGCTGGGAATTTCGGGAGCTGTGACATCACCCATATGCTCCCATGGCCCAGCTGAAGTCGGCACTCCCTACTTTTCCCTGGACCTATGGGATCAAGTGACCAGAATAGAGCAGAATAAAAATAGGTAAGTATACAGATTAGGCAAGATAAGTAGGAGGAAGGGGAGGGAACATTTGTAAAGAATAATTAGTCTAAGACTTTTCTTCCACTTTAAATTGTCTATACATTGAGCAAATTTCAGTTGGATTCTGATTAATTGACCAATATTCACTTTGTGGCTCAACTGGCACCCTCCCGCCCAACATCCTTCAATTGAAATATCATGTTTTCTGGTGTGGCACAGATTTCTAAGCCATATTAAGAGAAAATGCCTCGCTGGTGCCTCAATTATACCAGGACAAAGTCCAGTCACAGGGTAAAATTGTATCACAGTACTGGCACAGTTGTTTGACAATTCAACAGTAATGACTGGCAGCCAAAAAGGACATTTGTACTGGGGCCAAGAAAAAAAGAGATTCAGTTGAGGCGATTGGATAAATACACAAAATAAAAATGGGCATAGTATAAACCTCATCCAATAAAAATGCTTAAAGCATAGCACCACTTTTATTTGAGAAAAAAAAACATTCCCCTCTAGGTGATCTATGCGCATTACAAGGATTTTAACAAACTTTTTTTGCAGAGCCCTATCTTTTGTTGTGAAAAAACCCCTGTGTTTGTCTGTATCCATGTGGGAAAGTAAATCTAATGGGAGTGGTTGTATAATCATTAATCAGCTGTGCACCTGCAGGGCTCTAATGAGGAAAGCTGCTGGGCCTGCATCCCTTTAGACGTAATTTCCCTTAGGAGGAATTTCAACAAACATTTTTGTTGCAGGGGATGCTCAAAATTGAATATGTATCTTAGTACAGACAGTACAGAACAGTACAGGGATTTCCTACTGGGAGTATCTCACCAAAAATGGCATTTTTGTTGCAGGGGATGCCTGAGATCTGACTTGTGTCTCAGGGCAGACTTCTGGGAAAATTGGTGAGCCAATCACACAAATGGGAAATTATGTTTCGGGGGGGGGGGGGGGGGGGCGATCTGTACACAGACCTCCAGGTAATTATATTGAATTGCATTTTCAGAAAATCACAGAGCTGCAGATTGGAAAGGAAAGGTAATCTTTAATAACATTTAATTACAATATGACTTGTGTCGCAATTGTATACACTACGCGTTATCCTTTAAGTGATACTAAAGTCTCTTTTTTTTTTTTTTTAATAACAAACATGTTATACTTACCTGTGTTTTGTACAGAACAGCTCAGATCCTTCTCTTCTCGGGTCCCTCACGCCTTCTCCCTCCTGCTGAGTGCCCCCACAGCAAGCAGCTTGCTATAGGGGCACCCAAGCTGAGCCACTGCTCTGTGTGTCCATTCAGGAATGGAGCCGTGGCTTGCCGCTACCTCCTCTCACTCCTTATTGGCTCACTGAAATTGATTGACAGCAATCAGGAGGGAGAGTCCCAGACAGGCACTTCTCTCATGCAACATCAATGGATCGAGATGGGCTCAGGTAAGTATTAGGGGGCTGCTGCACACTGAAGGTGTTTTTTTATCCTAATATACTGCAAATTACTAGACCTTAGATGCAGTTGCTGCCTTGATTTTTATTTCCCACCCTTTGTCCTTTATGTTTACCTGCAAATCTTGCAAAAACACACTTCCTGTCCTTGGGTGGCTACACTTACTCCTCCACTGTATCCATGGGCCATAGTTGCAACCCAGGCTGAACTTCAGACATTTCTGCTTTTGTTTATCTCCATTATATGGAGAATGATGGGGATGGTAGTTTACACAATAAATATACCATTGTTTTTTCCATCACATAGGAAAATACAAGGGAACTACATTTCTGATAAGCTCAATGTGTATTTCCTGTATTTGCTTTTTTAGCCTGAAAAAAACTAGTACAACCACACCATCTAAGAAGTGGTGAGCTGCAATAAATAAAATGTTTGCTCTAAACCAAGCCCTAATACTAAGCCCTAATACTAATAAAGCACTATTCTGCTGTATGCTAACCCCATTCTGTGCCAGAAGCCCCTACTGTATGTCAATGCTTTGTCTTTTTTTGGGCTCAGAAATGATGCAGAATGTCCCAGCCACTTGTCTTTCTGAGCAAGCGTAGTTATGTTGTATATAAGAACTTTTACTATAAAGCAGGGATCTCCAAATTATGGCCCAGGGGCCAAATCCAGCCTTCTGCAAGATTTTATCTGGCCATCTTGTAAGGATAGATTTTGATAGGGACTGTGACGGTGTTCACCGTCACTGGAATTTAAGGACAGATGGGTGATGGTTTGGATTGCTTCATATTTGTCAGCAAGGTCTCCATGTAGAAATATTGAGATTTGTTCCCATTTGCCATGAAGTCTCTGACCAGGAAGTACAACTCCTAATATGGTCATTCCAGGAAGTTCAATGAGGAGACTGACTGTCTAACAATGTTGCTTTTGTCTGAGGTGGCTTTCCACTCACCTATTGTCGGGTGTGCTAATGAACCCACCTGTTGTCTGCTAAGGGATGTATTGATACTCAAAGTAATGTGTATTGGGGGCTCGTTATGGAACCATTGTTCTGTGTCTGGCTATTGTGTACATTGATTGTCCCCTGGGGCTTCTGTCTCATTACACATAACAGTCCTTCTAATCAAGCTATCCGACCAATCCCTGCTGACTCATTTTCAAGTCCTCATTTGCATGGCTAAGGAGGACCTGAAGGAGAATGGCATGTACTTTGCAATTGACCAATGGAAAAGCGGTTGTGTAAGATTCTGGTACCTCTGGTACCCTTAATTTCCATTTCCTTTCAATATGCGTCCCACCTTTCTAATTAGGTGGTACGCATACACCTTTAAGACGGGTGACGTCATCGCCGAGCGCCGCTCTGAGCGGCTATTTCAACCGCCGGTGTTCTCTCTCACGTTGTTCGTTCAATGTGCCTGTGCCTGTGCCTGTGCTTATGTGCCTGTGTGTCTACATTGTTACAAGCTTGTCTCGCTGCCGAAACCTCCAGCTATTTGCTTTTACCTGGAACAGACCGGAACCTCGCTACTGATCCCTGTATCTCGCTACCGGATCACTCCCTCACTACTGGACCCCTCTACTACTAACCTTACTAGTGATAAGTACCCCACAGGGGAATCCTCCATAACCTAACTTACACTACCTACCTCTGCACATTAAGGACTGTTACTATCTATGCATACTAATTCTATCATCTGCACTGTTACATAGATTGCTAGCTCTTGAGTCTACTACCATCTATCCTTGCACTGGGTTAGCCTATCCTGTATTTGTCATCTGCTGTCCTTACCACCTGTTACCATACTCGATTACTAACCTATCTGCATTCTACCTAAATACCATCTAATACTCTCCTGAACATTTCTATCAAGTGCTTACCATCTCTGTCACTGTTCACACCTGTCCCTTCAGCACATCACCTTCATACTATCATATACATCCTATCACTCCAGGAACATCTTATTGAGTGTGTGTATATCTGTATGCTGAAGCTGACGGGCCCACAGTGATGAGTCTCGAGAGTTGGATCTGGTTATTCAACACATCTCTACATGACTACTGAGTGGAGATTCTGCAGCTGCAAATCCAGCCTACTACAAAAACGCAGGAGCGTTACAGGTTGTTGGGGGCAGGATGTTCCAAATTCTGTATAAAAGTGTGTTGTGTACTTCCAATAAATGTCTTCCTGTTTGAACTTACATACAGCCTGCCTGGTGTTTGTTCTAATGGATTCCGAACGGCACATAGCTGTAGTTCGGATCCCGGAGCCTTGGTTGACCAAACCATCAGACGTTGCGATCTGCAAGCTGACTCACTAGAAGCAGAGGAGTGTCGGGAGAGCGGAAGCGAGCGAGCAAGGGTCTCGTCACAAGGACCATGATGTAAGGGAGACTCTGATGGGGACCCCATTGTAAGATGTCCATTTGATGGGGACTCTCATGTGGGGGGGAATCTGATGGAGACCCTAATGTGGACTCTGATGTAAGATGTCATTCTAATGGGGACTCTGATGTAATAGGGACTTGCAGGGAACTTTGATATAAGTGGTGAGTTGATTTGGAACTTTTTTGCTTTGTTTACTGAAATGTTTTCTCAGTTGTTCTGTCTGGTTACATAAAAAACTCCAAGCAAAATGTATTCATTCATTTAAGTTTGATTCTTTGATTTAAAAAAAAACACATATTGTTTTATTTGACCTGTGAACATTTGAAATGTTTACAATGTGGCCCCAGTACTGTAAAATGTGGGGACCTTTGCTATAAAGAATATATATCTACACAGGAGATGTGTAGGTATACTGTACACAGCAATTGTTCATAAAGTTCACCCAATTTACATTAAAGCTCTTTTCCAGGAAGGAGAGAATTCCCTTTACCTTTGCTTTCCCCTGCCCCCACCCCTTCCTTTATAGTTACCGTAGAACTATAGACAAAACGTTTTTTTTTTTTTTTCATTTTGGACAGAGCAGGGGAGGGTTATAACCCCTGGCAGATTTTTTTTTTTCACCATCTTTGTCCCATTTCAGAGATTTTCCTTTACTTCCTGCCCCATAGCCAAACAAGAAGTGATGGAAAACCCCTACAAATTAGGGAAATCTCTTAGGGACCCCCAGCTCACCAGAACTATAGGACCCCCCAGTGGTGTTCCCATTTATCCAAGGGTGATAGGATCCCCATTGATGTTATAACCAGAGGAACCAAGTGATGACCATTGAGGGATATAGGAGCCACATCCAATTTGGAATATAGGCGTTTTAGCCCTGTAGGGGTTCCTCCTTCTAGTAAGTGCGGTCCTGGGAGTGAGGGGAGCACTTTGACCCATCACACCGGCCACACTTGAAGAGTCACTGGAAATACACAAGTCACCCCCGCTGTGAAGTTGCACCAATTTAAAATTCTGCACTGGAGCACTTTGCCATGCCATTTGGGACTATTGTATTAGCAATATAGTTGCACCGATCTAAAATCCTGCACTGGAGCACTTTTGTTGTGCGATTAGGACTATTATAAATATATTGTTTTGAAGTATTATACCTCACTTTATTGTATATATTCTGCTGGAATCTTTCACATTTTTTTGCAACGTATGCGATTTGTAATCGCATTTAATTTCACTATTATCTATCACTCCTTTTTTAAATACACTTGTTGAATCAGTTTGGATACTGAGTTGTATCCATTTACACCCACCCCTTTCTGTGGGATGTGCTCTGTTAGACTTAGTGTATATACACATATAGTTACGGTAGCACTTTATATCTGCACCTTGATTGCTATTTTGCACTTCTTTCAGTTTACCATTGATCTTTGTTAATTTATATCACTAAGACACGGGCAGTCACCTTAGTTCATGCACTTTATTTCTACAAGGGTCTCTTCCCTTTATCACCATTTATCACTTATTTGGATATTAATTTAATATCTATTAATTTATGTCTATTTTTTTATATTAACCAGCACATTACGGATAAGGACTCACTTGATGTTTATTTTAAGCAATATTCGAACACACATCAAGTTCTTACACTGCTGACATATATGTACATGTTTTGTCCTCTTATATTTATATCTGGCAGCGCCACTTACCTCCTTACCATTCCTTCACTTCCTTAAACCTGACAGTCCATCTCTCATAAAAATTAAGTAAATGAACAAAAGAGAAATCCAAATCAAATCAATATTTGGTGTGACCACCGTTTGCCTTCAAAACCGCATCAATTCTTCTAGCTACACGTGCACACAGTTTATGAAGGAACTTGTCAGGTAGGTTGCTCCAAACATCTTGGAGAACTAACCATAAATCTTCCATCAATGTAGGCTGCCTCAAATCGTTCTGTCTCTTCAAATAATCACAAACAGATTCTATGATGTTGAGATCAGAGCTCTTCTGAGGCCAAACCATAATTTCCAGGACTCCTTGTTCTTCTTTATGCTGAAGATAGTTTTTATTGACATTGGATGTACTGTATGTTTGGGGTTGTTGTCCTGCTGCAGAATAAGTTTGGGGCCAATCATATGCCTCCCTGATGGTATGGCATAATAGACAAGAATCTGCCTGTATTTCTCAGCATTGAGGACATCACTGATGTCCTTCTGATGTCGAAGAGAAGTATGCATGATGTGTTTCATCTGCTGAATTAGGTTTCCTTGGCCGACCACTGCATCTACAGTCCATAATGTTGCCCATTTCTTTGCACTACTTCCAAAGAGCTTGAAACCCTAGTCTGCTTTGAAATCTCTGCCTGTTGCTGTTGCAGTATATCTAAATTGTGTCTTGTTGTTGTGCTCAGTCTTGCCATGGTGTATGACCTGTGACATGAAACTGTATTCCATGACCACACCTTAGTAACAGAGCTTGGCTGTTCCTCACCCTTTTTTTTACGCCTCCTACACAACTGTTTCTGTTTCAGTTAATAACTGTGTTTCAACTTACATACAAAATTAATGATCATTAGCAATTGCTTGCTATAATTGGTTAATCATACGCCTGACTCTCATCTTGCAAGGTTACTGACTTTGTAAAAGTGTAGGAAAATATATGTACTGAGAGTGCTGCGTTGCTGTCTTCTAAAAATCAGTTATTCTACCAACTGTGCAAATTGTACAAAAGCATCAATAAACAAACTTTTTAATCTACCTATCAATACTAGTAAAAAGTTATTCACTATAAGATGAATCACAATTCAGTAGCGTATGTTGCAATAATCATTAGCAAATAAACACAAATACAAAATGTCTTTCAATAATATTGTACAGTTCATGTCCTGTTTGCTGCTCCTTAACTTCTCTCTTTAAAACCTGTCAATCCCCACACCAGTGATGAGTAGCACCCTCTAGTGTAGAGTGCTAAGTATGTACATAGGCTTCTGTAGTGTAGGTCAATTGTTTGGCATGGCTGGCAGCCAAGCCTGTGTTAAATCTGGGTCAGGGTGAGTGACTCAGGGAGGCTGGATGATTCATCTGGCAGCCCCTCTGGTATCTCCCCCTACTTGCTGGAACTTTGCCGAAACTTCCAGAAGAATGGGAGAGATGTTAGGAGTAGCTACCTGGAGCATGGATGAGGGTCCAAACCAACCCCTGGCCAAATAGTTTGGCAGGGGGAGGGCACCTCTTAAATACTCTAGGTCAGGCCAGCAGGGGCAGAGTGGAGTTCATGTGGAAGCTAGAGATGGAGTGGGGAGGAGGCTGCCGGAGGCCCTTGAGGGTAGCCCCCTAGTCTGGGGGGGGGGTGGCCTTGGGCCTGGGACTCGGGTGTTCGAGAGATCCTCTGAAAAAACAAGGAGGAGTCCTGTCCAGAGGCATGGGAGCAGGAGTGAGGACAGCAGGAGCAAGCGTGCACATCCAGGAGATCTCCAGGGAGAAGACAGCTGGGTGGCTGGTGAGTAAGACAGTTGGGAAGTACTGAGAGACAGCCTGGAAGGACTGATGAGTGGCAGTATGGGATGGCTATACAGTCAGTCTGGGAGAACTGTGGAAGATTAGCCAGGAGGGCTATTGAAAGGGGCAGCTGCAGCCAGGTGGGCTGGCAGTGCCTGAAGAGGTGGTGCTGGGATCAGTAGCCACAAGAAGGTAACTGGACACTTGGAATTTTTTACACACCAAAGGGTCCCATGATCCCTGTCTGTAATGGGCTTTTGCTGAATCTGACAGAGTGCCCTGTCAGATCCCACCTAAACACTGTTCCAGCTAGGTCTGTGTGATTTTTCTGCAAGCAAGTGATGTGCTGGAGGTACATAGTAAGTGTATGTAGTTGTAGTGTCCCTGAAGAGATTTTGTTCCAGTCAAGTGGGCATCTCATGTTACCCCTATCCCCACCCAAGTTATTAACCCTTAAATAAAAAAAGAAAACAAAGCTTCATGGACTGTTTCCTGTCTCAGTGCGCCTGTGGAAAATTCAGTGTGCCTGGTTGTGCAGGGTGGGGGATCCCTATTCACTAGCCTCTTCTACAGGGATGCGCTACAGATACAAATCAAAAAGTGTGCCTAGTAACAGGTGAAACTTGTTTTACCACAGTGCTCACAGAACTCTAACCTTCATTTAATGACCCACATACAATGCAAAGTCAGAAACACTTGTATTCATAGCCATCAGAGTATCCTACGTCCTTATGGTGGGAGTTTGAGGCCTCTTATCCACTGGGGTCTCTGTTGGTGCAATCGCATACACATCCAGGAAGCACAGGGGTGAGGGTCCCTTTAAAGCCTAGTACACACGCAACGAATTTCCGCTGACCGGTCGTCCGTCTTTTGTCCAGAGTGGTGTCTGTTGGTTGGAATGTGCTCTAGACTGCACACGAATTTCCCCGCACGACAGAATTCTACTTCAGAAGTGATGTCATGTGTTGGATTGCTTTGTATGCGTTTTTTCATCTCTGAGCATGCCTAGTCTTGCTCATAAGATTTTTCCCTGTCAAAATCTGTACTGACTGCACGAAAATCGGACGTATTTTGACGGTGGACAAAAATTTTATAGCCTGCACACCAGAATTTTTTCGCCCGAAAAGTCGGAGTCGGTTGTCGAGAGCACCATACTAACAAGCCGAAAATCGGCAGATCGGTCGTCGGACGAAAATTTCCAGCCGAATTTCGACTCATGTGTACGGGCCTTAAGTCTGTATACTTGTTGTGTACATGTGACTAGGGATGATCGAACTTTTGAAAAGTTCGGTTCGACCAGAACACCCGAACTTCACGAAAGTTCGGTTCGGATTTCAGAACCCCATTGAAATCAATGGGACCCGAACTTCTGTAATCAAAAAACACCATTTTTAAGCCCTAAAACCCAATAAATGCCCCTAAAAAGTGCCTAGGGTTCTGGGTCATGCCCCAGGGACTATTAATCACACAAAAAAAAGTTCTTAAAAATTGTCGTTTTTGATAGATAGCCAATTATTGAAAAAATTAAAAAAAAAAAAAAAAAAAGAGATTTCTTTGGATTTAGTGTCTGGGGGGTCTAAAAGTTGTACCTGTGAAGTTTCAGCTCTGTAGCATGTCCAGAACCAGAATTACAGCATACCAAACCTTCAAAAATGACTTTTTTGCTTAACCGCACCTTTCTTTTGCTCCTAATCAACGGCTCAGCCAATGTGTATGATGGGGACATAATGCAGTGCACTGGGAACAAGATTAGAGGTTTTTTTGGAAAAAGGTGCTGTCTCTTTAAATGTGCATATAATTAACGGGTGTATTTCCACAATGGGGCTTTTATTACCAAATGTTTCAAGAAGTCCAAAGATGTATGTAATTGCACTTTATTTCATGTAAAATGGTGTTTGGTGCACTTTAACTTGAAATCTCACAAGAAACAGACATATATGCACGGATACATTGAGGGTTAGGGGTAGGGGCCACAATGTAGTGCAGAGTGAACAAGATTAGAGATGTTTTGGATGAATACTGTTGTCTCTTGACTTTGAATAGAAGTAAAGGATGCTTAAAAATTGGGCATTTGGTGGTGCGGACGATGCCTTGACACCATATCCCTATGAAAGTGCTGGTAATGAAAGCAATAATTGCCTTTGTAAGGAAAAAAATTACAATGATATGCATCTGTGTGACAGGTGCGCAAAAATTGTTGTTTGGGTGTTGGCGGAGCCATACCACTGTAAGCCCAAAGAGCTGGTGTTGAAGAAGGCGTAAAAATTATGAAGGTGTGCACCTGTGGAACAGGTGCGCAAACATGGTAGTTTTGGTGTTGTCGGAGCCTCCCCACCATAACCCCAAAGAGCTGGCTTTGAAGGAGGCCCAAAAATTGTAAAGGTGTGCACCTGTGGAACAGGTTCGCAAACATGGTAGTTTTTGTTTAGCATAGCCTCCCCACCTTAACCCCAAAGAGCTGGTGTTGAAGGAGGCCCAAAAATTGTAAAGGTGTGCACCTGTGGAACAGGTTCGCAAACATGGTAGTTTTTGTTTAGCATAGCCTCCCCACCTTAACCCCAAAGAGCTGGTGTTGAAGGAGGCCCAAAAATTGTAAAGGTGTGCACCTGTGGAACAGGTTCGCAAACATGGTAGTTTTTGTTTAGCATAGCCTCCCCACCTTAACCCCAAAGAGCTGGTGTTGAAGGAGGCCCAAAAATTGTAAAGGTGTGCACCTGTGGAACAGGTGCGCAAACATTGTCGTTTTTGTTTTAGCATAGCCTCCCCACCTTAACCCCAAAGAGCTGGTGTTGAAGGAGGCCCAAAAATTGTAAAGGTGTGCACCTGTGGAACAGGTTCGCAAACATGGTAGTTTTTGTTTAGCATAGCCTCCCCACCTTAACCCCAAAGAGCTGGTGTTGAAGGAGGCCCAAAAATTGTAAAGGTGTGCACCTGTGGAACAGGTGCGCAAACATTGTCATTTTTGTTTTAGCATAGCCTCCCCACCTTAACCCCAAAGAGCTGGCGTTGAAGGAGGCCCAAAAATTGTAAAGGTGTGCACCTGTGGAACAGGTGCGCAAACATTGTCGTTTTTGTTTTAGCATAGCCTCCCCACCTTAACCCCAAAGAGCTGGTGTTGAAGGAGGCCCAAAAATTGTAAAGGTGTGCACCTGTGGAACAGGTGCGCAAACATTGTCGTTTTTGTTTTAGCATAGCCTCCCCACCTTAACCCCAAAGAGCTGGTGTTGAAGGAGGCCCAAAAATTGTAAAGGTGTGCACCTGTGGAACAGGTGCGCAAACATTGTCGTTTTTGTTTTAGCATAGCCTCCCCACCTTAACCCCAAAGAGCTGGTGTTGAAGGAGGCCCAAAAATTGTAAAGGTGTGCACCTGTGGAACAGGTGCGCAAACATTGTCGTTTTTGTTTTAGCATAGCCTCCCCACCTTAACCCCAAAGAGCTGGTGTTGAAGGAGGCCCAAAAATTGTAAAGGTGTGCACCTGTGGAACAGGTGCGCAAACATTGTCGTTTTTGTCATAACCAAAATGAGGTTCTGTGAACGTAAAGAGAATGAGAGGAGGGTTTGAGGGTGGCACCATGGTCCAGGCTTAAACTGAGGCTCAACTGCCACATCACAACGATAGCCTAGTCTACAAGGTCTGCATCAGGTGCATCAAAGCTTGATATCCACGACTGATTCATCTTAATGAATGTCAAACGGTCGACTGAGTCGGTGGAGAGTCTAGTTCGATGGTCTGTGACGAATCCTCCTGCTGCGCTGAATGCCCGTTCCGATAGGACACTGGAAGCAGGGCAGGCCAACAACTCCATGGCATACTGGGCCAGTTCTGGCCAGTGGTCTAATCTTAAGACCCAGTATGCCAGTGGATCGGATTCGTCACATGAAAAGCCCTCTGTGTCACTTTGTGCCCTCACGTAATCGTCCACCATGTGATGCAGACGCTGTCGATGCGATGTGGCAGCTGAGAGGCCTGGGCGGTGAGGACTAAAAAAAGACCGAAAGGCATCCGTCAACCGCACGCCTTCTCCAACGCTCCTCTCGTGACCACCAGTAGAATCCATGGTAGGTTGTCCCCGCCCCTGCACCCTACGGGAGTCGGGGAACATGTTCACCAGATTCCTCTTGAGACTGTCCTCAAGGGATTTGATCCTGTGGACTCTATGGGTGGATGGGAAAAGCTCCGAGACTTTACACTTTTACCGGGGGTCAAGTAGGGTGGCCAACCAATAGTGGTTAGTCTCTTTAATGGCCTTGATTCTGGGGTCCTTTCGCAGGCTCTGGAGCATGATGTTTCCCATGCGTCGCAAATTAGCGAAGGCCTGAGAAGCTGACTCCTCGGGGTCACTCATAACGACATTATCTTCAACGGGCTCCTCCTCCTCCCAGCCACGTACTACTCCAAAGTGTCCCGAGGGAGTCAAACTAGGCCTTGCAGATTGCCGCATGTCTTCCTCCTCCTCCTCCTCAAACCCTGCAAAAGTTCCCGCAGAATCGTCCTCCTCCTCCTCTTCCACCCCTGGATCCTGCTCGGGCCTCTGGGAGCTAGGCATAATGGGGTCAGGATTCTCAGGATAAAGGGGGCCTTGAGAGGCAAGGAAGTCCTCCTCTTCCTCCTGCTGCTCTGCCTCCAGTGCCCTGTCCATAATGCCACGCAGAGTGTGCTCCAACAAAAACAGTACCGGTAGGGTGTCACTGATGCATGCGCTGTCCCGGCTGACCATCCTTGTGGCCTCCTCAAATGGCGAGAGGACAGCGCATGCATCCTTAATCAAAAGCCACTGCCGTGGTGAAAAGAAGCCCAGGCGCGCAGAGCCAGTGCTGGTGCCGTACTCGCATAGGTATTCATTGAGGGCCCTCTGCTGCGTGTACAGGCGCTGCAGCATAGCCAAGGTGGAGTTCCAGCGGGTGGGCATGTCACAGATGAGGCGGTGTACCGGCAGGTGAAACTCGCGCTGCACTTCGGCCAAACGTGCAGTGGCACTGTACGACCGCCTGAAGTGACTGCACACCCTTCTTGCCATCCTTAGCACATCCTGCATTCCCGGGTACGAGTTCAAAAACCGCTGTACCACGAGATTCAGGACATGCGCCAGGCATGGCACATGGGTTAACTTTCCCTGACGAAGGGCGGCCAGGAGGTTTGACCCATTATCAGTAACCACCATCCCTGGCTGCAGCTGGCGTGGTGTCAACCACCTCTGGGCCTGTGCCTGCAGAGCCCCAAGAATCTGAGGGGCAGTGTGCTGCCTGTCCCCTAGACACACAAGCTGCAGCACTGCGTGACACCTTTTGGCCTGAGACATAGAATAGCCCTTTGAACGTTTACGTGGTATCTCATCATATTCAAAGGACCATTCTGCAGAGGAGGGCATGGAGGAGGTAGAGGAGGAGGAGCAGGAGGGGGTAGAAGTGATCGATCTACCCGGATCAGCGACACCACCAGCTGTTTGCAGACGTGGGGGCAACACTGGCTGCAGCACCGAGCCCTGGCTACAATCCCTTCCACTGGCAAGCAGTGTCACCCAGTGAGCAGTGACAGAAATGTACCGTCCCTGCCCATGTTTGCTTGACCAAGTGTCAGCCGTCAAGTGTATCTTACGGCTGACTGACTTGGCCAGGGATGACACTACATTGCCTTCCACATGTTGGTATAGGGATGGCAGGGCCTTACGGGAAAAGTAATGCCGACTTGGCACCTGCCACTGTGGAACTGCACATTTTGCGAAGTCACGGAAGGGAGCAGACTCTACCAGGTTAAATGGTAATAGTTGCAGAGCCAGTAGTTTAGCCAAACTACTGTTTAGACGCTGGGCATGTGGGTGGCGGGGAGTATACATTTTTTTTCGTTCCAGCATGTGTGGAATCGAAATTTGGCGTCTAGATGATACAGCTGGTGGTGTGCTGGAGGTAGATGCGACACTGCCTGCTATATCATCATCCCTGCCAGTGGAGTCTGCCAACAGGTGACGAGTGACTATAGCAGGGCCAGGAACAGACTGATGTGCAGGTGGAGCAGGTGGAGCAGATGGAGCATGAGGAGGAGCGCGAGGAGAACTAGGAGGCCGACTGACCAATCTTTGGCCCTTTTGTGGGTTCTTTAAATGCTCCTGCCAACGGGCCGAGTGGTGGGTTGTCAAATGCCTGTTTAGGCAGCTTGTACCCAGGTGGTTGACATTTTTGCCACGTTTTATACCCTTCTTACAAATCTTGCAGATCGCAACTGTTTTATCTGCATGGGATGTCTCAAAAAAGGCCCAGCAAGATGAGGTGTGTATAGTGGCCCGGGAGACAACAGGTGCGGCCTTAGATGGAGTAGGCCGTCTGCTCTCCCCTCTTGCTTGCTCTGCCTCCTCCTCAACCTCAGACCCAACATCTGACTCCATCAAAGACTGAGCATCAGGCCTGGCCTGGGAGACAACAGGTGCGGCCTTAGATGGAGCGGGCCGTCTGCTCTCCCCTCTTGTTTGCTCTGCCTCCTCCTCAACCTCAGACCCAACATCTGATTCTATCAAAGACTGAGCATCAGGCCTGGCCTGGGAGACAACAGGTGCGGCCTTAGATGGAGCGGGCCGTCTGCTCTCCCCTCTTGTTTGCTCTGCCTCCTCCTCAAACTCAGACCCAACATCAGACTCCATAAAGGACTGAGCATCAGGCTGGAGTAGATGGCCGACACTGTGGTCAAACAGCTCAGCTGACTCCTCTGCCATGTCTGAAATTGGGTCTAAGGGAGGACATGAGGTGGACATGGACTCATCTGTATTTGTTCTGACAACTGCAGAAGACTGACCACTTTTCTCTGCCTGGGTCACTGTAGTTGCAGATGATGCCGATGATGAGGGTTTGTTCATATAGTCCACCACCTCCTGTACATACTGTGGACGTATAGCTTGGCCACTGCCGGAGAACAATCCAAATGGTGGCCTGGCTGAGGACTGACCACCACGTCCACCCCTGCCTCTAGACACCCTAGAAGCTGTGCCCCTTTCCGCAGCAGGGCCACGTATGCCTTTTCTTGGTCTACCAGGCATATTTGTCACTGATGCGTTGGCAACTGTGTGCGGTGAAAAACGCACACTGCTATGCGACCCACAGTTGTCGCTGGATACAGCACAGCAGTTGCGGTTCACGCACAGTAGCAAAGCCTTTTGCACAGTGGACCTAACGCTTTGAACAACAGGCGTTAGGTTGTCACTGATGCGTTGGCAACTGTGTGCGGTGAAAAACGCACACTGCTATGCGACCCACAGTTGTCGCTGGATACAGCACAGCAGTTGCGTGTCACGCACAGTTGCAAAGGCTTTTGTACAGTGCACCTAACGCTTTGAACAACAGGCGTTAAGTTGTCACTGATGCGTTGGCAACTGTGTGCGGTGAAAAACGCACACTGCTATGCGACCCACAGTTGTCGCTGGATACAGCACAGCAGTTGCGGTTCACGCACAGTAGCAAAGCCTTTTGCACAGTGGACCTAACGCTTTGAACAACAGGCGTTAGGTTGTCACTGATGCGTTGGCAACTGTGTGCGGTGAAAAACGCACACTGCTATGCGACCCACAGTTGTCGCTGGATACAGCACAGCAGTTGCGTGTCACGCACAGTTGCAAAGGCTTTTGTACAGTGCACCTAATGCTTTGAACAACAGGCGTTAAGTTGTCACTGATGCGTTGGCAACTGTGTGCGGTGAAAAACGCACACTGCTATGCGACCCACAGTTGTCGCTGGATACAGCACAGCAGTTGCGGTTCACGCACAGTAGCAAAGCCTTTTGCACAGTGGACCTAACGCTTTGAACAACAGGCGTTAGGTTGTCACTGATGCGTTGGCAACTGTGTGCGGTGAAAAACGCACACTGCTATGCGACCCACAGTTGTCGCTGGATACAGCACAGCAGTTCCGTGTCACGCACAGTTGCAAAGGCTTTTGTACAGTGCACCTAACGCTTTGAACAACAGGCGTTAAGTTGTCACTGTATTTTGCTGCCTAGCAAGCACGTATACCTGCTGTGATACAGCAGCACTGTGCCACGTGCTCACTAAACAGAACCCTCACACTTTCCCTACAGAAACTAAATTTTCAAATCTAACTAATGTAGTACAAAGTTCCCTAACTACACTAGATATCCCTTTCCACTAAATAGAAAGCTCCATACAGCAGAAGACTGACACTGTCCCTTAAGTTTTTTTTTTTTTTTTTTAACTCTAAGAACCAGCACAATCGCTGTATCTAACTACACTGGCTGTAAGCTAAATACAATTCTGCTATATGGAGCTTTAGAACCACTCGATATGTAGGAAATGTAGTGTAGCAAGCAGGAGTCAGACAGAACTGCTTCAACTCTCTTCAACAGGCTCTGGATAACTGTGCTAGGGGTTAGGCGGGGCCATCTTATATAGTGTGGGGCGTATTCACTCCTGATTGGCCTCTGGTCCCCGTAGTCACTCCAATCACGTTCCTAGGAGACTCCTGCCCCCTCATTGGCTTTTGCAGACGTTTCTGGGCCAATCACGGGCTTTTAAAGCCCAGTTCCTGTCCCAGTGCATTTTGGGCGGTTCTGGTGGCCGAATACCGAACTTTTGCCGCAAAAAGTTCGGTATTCGGCCGAATATCGAACATCCAATGTTCGGGTCGAACCGATGGTCGACCCGAACCGTTCGATCATCCCTACATGTGACCGCAGTTTTGTTTCTCCAGAAATGTTGCCATTGAAGATTGAGATGTTTCCTCCACACTCAGCATGTGCTCAAGATGGCACACAGGACACTATTATTGAAAGACATTTTGGATTTGTGTTTTTTTGCTAATGATTATTGTAACATACACTATTGGATTGTGATTCACCGTATATTGGTTAATTGTTACTAGTATTAATATATGCGTTTGTTTATTCGTACTTTTGTACAATTTGCACAGTGGTAGAATAATTGTTTAGTAAAAGACCGCAGCACAGCACTCTCAGTAAATCTAGTATAATTTCATCATTATTGTAGGAACTCAATTGGTGTTTGCAGCATCTGTATTTTTATTGTATTTATATTTTTATTTAAAGTTTGTGAGCACAGGTTGTATTATTGGTAGCACAGGAGTTGCAGTTTTTGTTCATTACGTGTAAGAAATTAATGCTGGTTTGAAGCCAAAGGGTAGTCACACCAAATATTGATTTGATTTAGATTTTCCTTCTATTTTACCACTTGCCGACCGCGCCCTGTAATATTACTGCGGCAGGGGCGGCTTGGCTGCACTCAGTCAAGTAGTACTATGTGACTTCGCGCATGTGGTGTGCCCACCGCCGAGCCGCCGGAGCTGCGCACCCACTGTGTTTAGACACAGCGGGAGGCGGGCCGCGATCATCGGAGAAACCGAGAGAAGACCCATCTGCTTATGTAAACAAAGCAGGCAGATCTTCTGTCAGACAGACAGGGAGAGATCAGGAGTTTCAGCTAAGCTGAAACTGCGATCTCTCTGTGCCTGTCACAGAACCCTCCCCCCACACAGTGAGCAAGCAAGGCAAGTAGGCATACATTTAACCCCTTTGAGTACCCCCAGTATTAACCCCTTCCCTGCCAGTGTCATTTATACAGTAACAGTGCATATTATTTAGCACTGATTACTGTATTAGTGTCACTGGTCCCCAAAAAGTTTTAAAAATGTCAGTTAGGGGTCCGATCTGTCCACTGCAATGTTGCAGTCCCGCTGAAAATTGCTGATCGCTGCCATTACTAATAAAAAATAAATAAATAAAAAGTAAAAAAATCTATCTCCTAGTTTGTAAATGCTATAACTTTTGCGCAAACCAATTAAAATATGCTTTTTGGGATTTTTTTTTACCAAAAATATGTAGCAGAATACAAACTGTTCTAAACTGATAAAAAAAATTAAATTTTTAAAGTTTTTTTATTGGGAATGTTTTAAAGCAGAAAGTAAAAAATATGGCGTTTTTTTCAAAATTGTTGCTCTTTTTTTGTTTATAGTGCAAAATCTAAAAACCACAGAGGAGATCAAATACCACCAAAAATATGTAGCAGAATACAAACTGTCCTAAACTGATAAAAAAATTAAATTTTTAAAGTTTTTTTTATTGGGAATGTTTTATAGCAGAAAGTAAAAAATATGGCGGTTTTTTCTTTTCAAAATTGTTGCTCTTTTTTCGTTTATAGAGCAAAATCTAAAAACCAGAGAGGTGATCAAATACCACCAAAAGAAAGCTCTATTTGTGGGGGAAAAAGGACATCAATTGTAGTTGGGTACAGCGTCAAACGTCTGCACAATTTTCCGTTAAAATAACGTAGTGCCAAATCGCAAAAAATGGCCTGGTCATTAAGGGGGTAAAACCTTCCGGGGCTGAAGTGGTTAAAATATATATTATTGAAAGCATTCTTACAGCATTTCTTCTGTGGCTAAATCCAGCAAGAGAACTGTAGAGGGTAGGATGCAGGGAATGTTAATAGGAGTCAAAAGGTTCTCTATATAGTTCTGAAAACATAAAACCATCTCAATTTTCCCTTGTTTTGTGGCATGGATAGAAAAAAAAAGTAGTTGTGCATTAAAAAGCAAACTGCATGCTACTGAAATCCGCAAATTGTAATGAGCTCATTTATAAAATCAACACCAATTTAGCTTCTTCTCAAATCCGTGAAGCTCCACACATTTGCAGTACATACACATTAATTTTCTTTTGGAGTTACTAAGTTTGTCATGCTGTCATCATGTTTGTGCTGAACAAGCATTAGCTAGTTGCACAATGTGTGTGCTGAGAGTTGAATCTCTGGTTAATCATTTTTCTAGATACTGCACAATGACACAATCCACCAGCATCTCCTAAATAAATTAGAACATAAACAATCTTAAAAGACAAAAAAAAAAAATCCCACTTAACAGGCATGATGTCTAAAAGACAAATGGTAATGCTGCTCATCTTGAGTGAATGTGATATAGTGCTTGAAGAAAGTAATTCTGATTTTATTGACTTCTTACCAATTACTAGAAATTTGTGACTCTCCTGAGGTTTATGTCTACAAATCATTTGTGTTATTTTTATGTTATCAGTGTAAAGAACTTTATCTTGATTTCCCATTTTGAGTTACAGATATAGCCAGTTTTCGGACACTTTGAACGTGTGGTATAACGTTTTATATGGACACGTTAATCCTTTTTAACTTCTGATAAAAATAAAACAAATGTAGGAGAGCTGTATTGTCCTTGATGTAGCACCCTCCTAGGTGCTAGGAAAAATAATAGTTTGCCCTGCCTGCTTCACAGGGGAACCTGATCAGTAGTTAGGCCTGTAACATGTGCTCAGGGTGTGATTCATCTGGGCTGAGGGAGTGTCCCCACTGTATCCAATAGGGGAGCCTGTTGGACAGTGGGTTGGCACAACGCTGGTGCATCCTGGAATATGTTATAAAAGCCATGGGCACATGTGACAGGGCGTCTTTGGGCAGAAAGCCATGTCTCAGGAGGAGGGAGACGGCTGTCTCTCCTCCTGTTGCTGAGGAAGGTGGTCACAGGCGGTCGGCCTTGTGGACCAGAAGTGTGGTACTGAGCCAGGAGGTCCAGTGGATGCTGACAAGGGAGTTGGAGGCAGAGCAACCTGAGGAAAAACAGTGTCCGTGAGAACCAGGAAGCTTGCCAGGGGTCTGCCCAGGAATGGGACAACTCCAGTAGGGTGTCAGTGGACAGGAGGTCAGTCAGTGAGATAGGGGGTGCCAAGTTAGACCCTGAAGAGGAACCAAAGCAAGGGTACATATACTTTATCTTCACTTTAGTGGCAAGGTAAAGCAGCGGCCTTGCCGCATTCTACAGTCAGTTGTCCTCAGGAATTGTGCATAGTTCAAGTTAGAGTATCCCACTCATCCCTTCTCCCATCCAAGTTCCAATATAAACACCAAAAAACAAATCCCCTGGACTGTTCATTGTCTGAGCCGAGAACTTTTGATACCGTGTATCTCCTGTCAGTTGCTAATGGTTACCCAGGGGAACCCAAGAAGTGTAATTCTCAGCAGCTCCCTAGGGGCAGTGCTACATTTATACAATACGGTTTGTTGTGATCCCAACCATTTTGCACTCAACAAACCTAAAGAGTGTTTAGCTTTTCCCCCTGAGGACATAAGATATTGCATCTTACCCATCCTTTGATGTGGTGGCGGCCTTTGTTTCCTTTTTTCTAGCTTTTGTCCTTTTACAATATTTTAACCTGTTAATCCTGAAGTAACACATTTGTAGTTCTAGGTTAGCTACCCTTCTTCTTGCTACTGTATCAGGACAACAGAAACAGAATAGGACTACAGAACTCTGCCCTTCTTCATGATAAAATTGAGGGGTGTGGTTCTGTAGTCCCCAGAGATAGCTGCGAACTATGTATTTGAGGCAGCACAGGCAGAGAGCACAGGACGTTATCTCCCTAAAGAGTTAATCCACCCTACCTATCAAAAATGAAATTTTAGGTTCCTTAAAGCAGATACTTCACTCTCTCAATCAATATTGACTATTTTTAATCGTTATGCTGCAAGCATTAGTACATATATAGGAAAGTGTATAATATTTATATGTTTTAAACGTTTTTTGTTTTACATTTCCTCAGTTACTTCCTGGTTTCTAGGCCTAGGCAAATTATATCATACATCCCAGGAGTCTTCAGGAGGGGAGGAGGGTTTTTTTTTGTTTTTTTTTAGATGAGCAACCCCTCCTGCCTGCATGCTGGAGCTAAGGGTAAATGGATTCCAAGAAGTATATGCTACATGAATCATCTGTCTAAGCCTACTCAAGATGGCCACCACCAGAAACACTAGGGAGTGTTTTTTAACAACTTGCCGGCCATATAACTTAGATATGTGGCGGCAAAGTGGCGCGTCTGCACCGGATCACGTATGTAATACGTAATCTGAAACTTCCAGGTTCAGGGATCATGCCCGCTGCCGCCGTCTCACTCCTGCTGTGATTATACACAGTGGGAGCTGGTCAGTGGGTACTGCAGACTCAATGTCCACTGGCACCCACCAATCTTTCGATGCAGAGGGGAAGCAGCGGTCTGCCTATGTAAACAAGACAGATCACCATTCTGTTAATACAGAAGGCATGGATCCTGTGTTCCTGCAAAGCAGGGACAGGGATCTATGCCTTCCCCTAGTACAAGCACCTCCACCACAGTAAGAAAACAACAGCTACACACACAGTTAACCCTTAAATTGCCCCCCCCCCCCTAATGTTAACCCTTTCCCAGCCAGTGTCATTAGTATAGTGCATATTTTTTTAGCACTAATTACTTTATTAAGGTCCCCAAAAAGTGTCAAAAGTGTCAGTTAGTGTCTGATTTGTCCGCTGCAATATCCCACTATAAATCACTGATCACAGCTATTACTAGTAAATAAATAATTGATTGACTATTTATACACTGGAAGCAATTTAATTGCATGGCACTAGTGATTTATCTATTTAACCCACAATTATGAAAGAGTGCTGTGCTCGCTGCAGTTATAAATTATGCTTAAACCCGTTTACCCGCAGGATTATTTTTTTAGTAAATAAATAAAAATAGAAAAAAAATCCTATAGTTTGTGGATGTTAAACCAAACGATATACGCTTATTGGAATTTTGTTTGCCAGAAATATGTAGCAGAATACATATTGGCCTAAATTGATGAATAAATTTGAATGAAATGTGTGGATGGAAGCATCAGGTCAGTTTTCTTCTTTTAACCCACTGGTGGAACAAACAAAAAGCTGTCTCATCTTTTGCCAGCTTAACACTTGTCCCGGTGTAAAAATAAAAAAAATATATACATACTTACTAATCTGTGGAGACCAGCATTGTCTTAATTGCAGGCAAAGTTCTTCTCCAATACCACCATCTTAAACTGAGATCTGATGCATGGACAGACATGCCATGGGGGTCTTTGCCAGGTCTATGAGACTGCCTGTCTACAATGTGCTCGATCCCCTGCACATGAGCAGATGCTGAATGAACCGGGCAGTATGAACAGAGCAACCCACATCCCAAATTTCAGCAGCAGAAATTGGCCAAAATTTGAGCCGTATGTGGCCAGCTATAAAAGATTTGTTGCCAGATCAACAGCTATTTTTTGCACCTGTCAAACAGATATAGCAAAACAGTTTAAGTGATATATTTAACAGGTCAAAATGGATAAAAAAAGAAATTCCTTATGGGATGGGGTTCAGGTTTGCCGCTACCATGGTGAATCCTAGGGTTTGAGATTCACTGTGTTGGCAAATTTTTATGCAGATTTGCTCAGAAGAATTGTTTTTAAAACCATAATGCAGTGCAAGGCCTTTGAAGTTTGACCAGCAGGCTTAAAAGGGCCAATAGGGGACCTTTGGAACAGCCAGTCCCCTCACTATAAGGTCTCATGCATACTGGGTGTTTAGTCCTGGTACATGAGACATTTAGGTTCGGGTGGAAGGCACAGGCGCAACATCCAGCCCCAATGCCAGCAGCCTGTTAAACTCTATGAGATGCTGACAGCTGCTGCAGCTGGATGATTACCTAACATTTAGGACAGTATGCACCCAAGGATGAATGCTCAGGATGCAAGGAGTCTGTTTCATCCATTAATTCCTGTGAGCATACTGTCTTAGACATTGGCACTGATCGGTGTACTAACCAGCCCCGTCCAGCTGGACCAGCTGTGCGCCTTTCATAGAGTTTAACAGGCTGCCATTAGAGGGAAAGTGAACCTGTGTTTTACCCATATCTAACACTGGAGCCTCATGCACCGTGGCTAAACACCCAATGTGCATTGGTCCTACGAGGGTGGGTGGGGGCAGAGGTTGAGCAGCCATATTGTCTGTGAAATGGAAGCTGTTGTAGGAAAATCATAGAGAGAGCTGAGAAACTGCATAGCAGAGATTAAGGTCATTAAGGAAACTACTGACTGCCATTCTGATGGCAGCTGGCTCTGAGCATTCAACTTCTTTGCTGACTTTTTTTTTTGTTCTGTTCCATCCTTAGCGAGTCTGTTTAAAAAAGGCATTGTTTTAGGGGTGATATTTGGGTTTTTACATTTATTTTGGAGGAATATTACTTTTTATTTCATGACAATAGGGCCTTTATTTTAGGTTAAACTGTTTTTTGTTTTTGCTGCAAGTCTTCTCTTTCATAAAAAAAAATTGGCTTTTGTTTCAGGGGTGGTATTTTGCAGTTTTAATTTCTTTTGTGGACTGTATCTTTATTTGATAGGTCCTTTTTAGGTTTGAGGTGCTTAAAGCGCAGCATTCTTTTGTTACTGACCATCTATTCTTTGGGTTGCCTTAACCCCCCGCTGCATCATTTGTAGGGGAAAAAACTGCAATAACAGTGTGCACCTACACTACCTCATATTATAATACTGCCATTCAATCACCCTTATCCCCATACATAAAATGGAAGTTAGGTATACACCAGTGAACATATTATTATTTATTAAAACTGACCTGCTGCTGGCCACTTTTACACTTGTGTATCCACTTAAATATATTATTTATTTTAGTAAAACCTCAGCTGTTTTGTCTCTAGCAAATGTAGGCCTAACCTTGCTCATTACAATTGTCCTGCTACTAACTAGTTTTACATTACCGTATCACCTGAGGTCTCTTAGTTCCTATAGTAATACATCTTTTGTACTCTTTGGCTCTAGTACATTTTGGCCTGTATCATCATGCAGCTTTAGGGTACTGATGTTTGCTCATGTTTTAACATTGATGTAGCACCTTCCTAGGTAGGTGCTAGATGAGAGAGTATAGTTTTTGGGTCTTTCTTTTAACCAGAGAGATTGCCAGGTAAATTTATATTGCTCTCTGCCTACCAGAGAGCAGGATCCATTGGTAGGGTTCTCAGGTGCAGCTCAGCTTGTCTGAACATGTTTCACACTGGTTCAATAGGGAGACATATTGAACAGTGGGAGTAAACCTTACAAGTGAGGGCACAGGCATTGTTACAGCTCTAGTGATTGGCAGAGGAAAGTGCCTCGTGCATGCTGGGATATTGTATAAATGCCAAGGGCACATGTGGAGAGCGAGGCCCCGGAGGGAGGGGGTGGCATCCCCTCCTCTGTAGAAACTGCCATGTGGCTTCAGGTTTTCAACCTGAGGGCGGGAGAGTCAGAGAGAAGCTGAACCCAGAGGCCCTACAGAGCTGACTGGAAGGAAACACTGGAAAGGATTTGATTCTGCCTACAATAAGTACAGATCTGTGTTGTGGGGCTTGTCCTGTGAGGGCCACCCCTTCTGGTAGAAGAGTCAGTGGATGGGTGTCAGTCAAGGGGATGCTAGAGAGCGTCCTAAAGATAAAGTAGTTGCATCAAGTCTACTGCTGAAGAGAGCAAGAAGATTCTTCCATACAAGTGGCAGTATGGTTAAAGCAGTGTGTCTGCTTCCACAAATATCTGGGTGAGGCAGAGTGAGATTTGTCTGTGAATAGTTCAGTTGGAGTATCCCACTTTTCTCCTATCCAAGTTCCACAATCAATATAAAACCAAATCCCCTGGACTATTTATTGAGTGACGAGTAACTGGGAGTAAGGTTGGATGTGTTAAAAATCCCCTAGTGACTGTCTGCAGGTAATCAGAGGGGGAGACCCAAGAAGTCAATACACAGCAAGCCCTATGGGGACAGTGCTAAATTGGTAACTGTGGCCAAAATTTTTTGCATGTATTTGTACACATATGCGCATAAAAAAAAAAAAAAACTGACCGCATACTCAAATTTCTGCATTTGTTTTTTATTCATCTATATGTAGCACATGTTTACATGCCTGTGTGAACAGGCACATTAAAAACAATGGATTGCAATTGGATCAGTAAAAAAAAAAAAAAAAAAAGTCTGTATGCCTGAAATTGCTTAGTATTTTGGCAGCAGTGTGCCAGAGGCCAGGTATCTCCCAACATCACGAAGAGCTCCTGTCCCTGCTGCATGATATTTTTTCTTTTCAACAGATTGGTATTACTTTTTTCAAATAAGAAGTACAAATAAGCAGTAGGCAAACATAGCTAGACCCAGTAGATTAACAAGAGTAGGGGTACATATACCACCATATGGGTTAGCAAAACAAAATACTGTATATTCAAATAGGTTATAAGATTCAATAACTCCAAGGCATACCCTCATATGAAGGCCTTGTAATCAAATGTCTGTATAATAGGAATATATGAAGAACTTTGAATGAGAGAAGGTGATGAAGTAGTCCTGGGAGAACTGTCAACTGTAAAATCAGTAGCTCGGTAGAATGCATCCCACATCTAGCCACCTGAGCCTTAAGTTATCCTTAGAAAGACTGCCACTGTATGATAGTGGAAAATAAGGTCCTCTGATCCAGCAAGACAATAGCATATAATGAATGCTTCAAAATTAAGGAGGTAATAAAGGAAGAGAAAAGTATAAGAAGAGGAAATGTTGAGGAAGAAAAAGAACAAGAAAGATAGTCACTCGCCCAGCACCAACCCTCCAGAGACAGTTGCATGATATTTTCGAACACTTTTTTGCATTGGTATATGTCCCCTAAGGCAGTGTCCTGCTTACTATGCGCTTCTTTTATATTAGTTTGCATATTAGCTCAAAACATTTCCAGAATTTAACAGTTATATTCACTCCCTATAGACATGGACCACAGTTTGGGTTTGCCAAATTTCAAACAAGATTTGCCAAACCCTTGAGGAATTAAACCTAGAGTAACCCATCACTAATTGTTAGGGTTTAAAGCGGAGTTCCACCCAAAAGTGGAACTTCCGCTCTTTTGCTTCCTCCCCGACTCCGGTGCCACATTTGGCACCTTTCAGGGGGGAGGGGGGAAAGGGTACCTGTTTTTGACAGGTACCCTTTCCCCACTTCCGGAACTCGGCGCCACGGCTGCCCATCCCGGAAGTTCGTCCCCCTCCTCCTTCAACCGCCGCCGAGCCAATAGAAATGCGCAGCGCGCTTCGCCGCAGGGCTTCACTGCCGGGTTCCCTTAGTGGCAATGGCGGCAGCAGCACCCGACAGCCGATGGAAACATCAGCTGCGGTGCCGACATCGCTGGACTCCAGGACAGGTAAGTGTCCTAATATTACAGTACGTGTAGCTGCTGACTTTTAATTTTTGGAGGGAAAGGCGGAACTCCGCTTTAAATACCTTTTAACCTAAAATAACGTCTGTCCTTTCCCAGGGTGTATTATAAGGGGCATTATTATGTTATCCTGCCTAAGGCATATACGTAGCACGTACCCTAATTTTCCTTAAAAGCCTAGCCAAACATGGCCAGATTATAAACAGATTAAGCATGATCTGACTGCATATAGGCATCTAGAAATGTAAAAATAGCAGAGAACTTAAAAGAAACAGACAATATTTTATAACAATACATATATAATTAAGGGTCAGCAGTTAATATATAAATGGATACATGTGCACATTTTGATGAGTAAAATGCACAAATGAGTTCAGTGTCATATAATGCAGCCAGTTTAGGAAGTCTCAACGTGATCTGTGTAATTGCATATTACATGATCAGACAATAAAGGGTTTAAACACAGGAGAAAACTCTCCAACATATCATTACATGCCTTCTGGAAGCACATGAGATCCTCAAAATCGAATTTAAATAAGGTCTACAGTATTAGGTACCTACAGTATTAAGTGCCTTTCACAAAATCTTTAATGCAACCATTAATTCCAGCTTTAAACATTGGCAGGTTTGAATAACAGTAAAATAAATGGGTAAATAGAAGTCTAAAACTGGTTAATAGTAAACAATAAATAAGGAAATAAGGGGGTTATACAATTCAATAGATGACAACTTGATAATTAGCAAGACATTTGCCATGTTCAAACTGACCAGACCATGCTGTACAAAGAGTAATGTCACATGCATTGATGAAAAGGGAGGAGCAGATTTGTTCCAGATAAGCAAAATTCAGGAAGAATGAATATTCATCAAAAATTGCCAGTTGAGAGCTCTGGTATACTTGGTCATTTGAACTCCTTAGAAGTTTATGTCTGTCATTATTGTGAAGCTGGTGACTTATATCAACTATATGAAATAGAAAAAAAGAGGTTATAATGATGTAGCCAATTCATAAGGCTTTGCACTGTACAGTTATTATAGGGAAACGGTTAGGGAACGGTTATTTATTCTCTAACCAGAAGGCTGGAGTTGCTGGATTATCAACAGAGCATATCTCTGCAGATTCATTTATTAATCATACCACTTCTTTTACTTGTTTTATGTAAATGGAAGGATAGGAGCCATCTCACACAGAGATTTCCCATCAACAAAAAAGATCTTAGCAGTAAAACAGCAAGAAGAAGTATTTGTTATTGCCCTTTAGGATGGCCTTTTTTTTTTTAGCCTTTTTTATGGCCCAGTCCTCAATGAGGACAAGCAACACTTCGATCAGGCTAGGGTAAAGTTGCTTAAAGAGGTTGTAAACCCTCGAAAGTTTTTTTTTTTTTTTATTTCTGCAATCTGAAAGAGAAACCCATAATGAGCTAGTATGCATCGCATACTAACTCATTATGAAATACTTACCTAAGAACGAGCCCCCGCCGTGCCGCCCGCTTACCTGTATGACGGGCGACATGTCCAGTCGCCCGTCTTCCGGGATCGCGGCATCCGGCCATCTGATTGGCCGGAGCCGCGGTGACTTCACTCCCGCGGGAGCCGACGGTCACGGCACGGGGCTCTGAAGAAACGGCACCAGCGGCCGTTCCTTCAGAGCACATGCGTCAGTGACGTCACTGGCTGCATGTAAGGTAAATATCTCCTAAACGGTACATGTTTAGGAGATATTTACAGTACCTATAGGTAAGCCTTAATATAGGCTTACCTATAGGTAAAAGTGTCAGAGGAGGGTTTACTTCCTCTTTAAAGAATAAGAGTACTTACCTATTTCGCCTATTTACATTTGTGTGAGCGTTACAGTGCCTTGAAAAGTATTCATACCCTTTGAAATTTTCCTACATTTTGTCATGTTACAACCAAAAAGGTAAATGTATATTATTGGGATTTTATGTGATAGACCGACATAAAGTGGCACATAATTGTGAAGTGGAACTCAAATTTTTTTTACAAAAAAATATCTGAAAAGAGTGACATGAATTTGTATTCCTCCCTCCCCCTTTACTCTGATACTCCTAAGTAAAATCTAGTGGAACTGATTGCGTTCAGAGGTCACTTAATTAGTAAAGAGAGTCCACCTGTGTGTAATTGGATTTCAGCATAAATACAGCTGTTCTGTGAAGCCCTCTGAGAACCTTAGTGAACAAAGAGCATCATGAAGGCCAAGGAACACCCCTGACAGGTCAGGGATAAAGTTGTGGAGAAGTTTAAAGCAGAGTTAGGTTAAAGAAAATATTGCAAGCTTTGAACATCTCACAAAGCACTGTTCAATCCATCATCTGAAAATGGAAAGCGCATGGCACAACTGCAAACCTTTCAAGATATGGCTGTCCACCTAAACTGACAGGCCAGGCAAGGAAATCATTAATCATAGAAGTAGCCAAGAGGCCCATGGTAACTCTGGAGGAGCTGCAGAGATCCACAGCTAAGTTGGGAAAATCTGTCCACAGGACAACTCGTGTACTCCACAAATCTGGCCTTTATGGAATAGTGGCAAGAAGAAAGCAATAAAAAGTCTCATTTGCAGTTTGTAAGAAGCCATGTGGGGACACAGCAAACATGTGGAAGAAGGTGCTCTGGTCAGATGAGACCAAAATATACATTTTTGCCTAAAAGCAAAACTCTATATGTCGCAGAAAACTAACATTGCACATCACCCTGAACACACCATCCCCATCGTGAAACATGGTGGTGGCAGCATCATGTTGTGGGGATGCTTTTCTTCAGCAGGGACAGGGAAGTTGGTAAGAGTTGATTGGAAGATGGATGGAGCCAAATACAGGGCAATCTTAGAAGAAAATCGGTTAGAGTCTGCAAAAGACTGGGGCAGAGGTTTACCTTCTGGCAGGAGAACGACCCTAAACATACAGCCAGAGCGACAATGGAATGGTTTGGATCAAAACATATTCATGTGTTAGAATGGCCCTGTCAAAGTCCAGACCTAAATCCAATTGAGAATCTGTGGCAAGACTTGAAAAGTGCTGTTCACTGATGCTCTCTATCCAATCTGATAAAGCTTGAGCTTGAGCTATTTTGCACAGAAAAATTGGCAAAAATGTCACTCTCTAGATGTGCAAAGTTGGTGGAGACATACCCAAAAAGACTACTACTATTGACTTAGGGAGGCTGAATACAAATGCACGCCACACTATTCAGATATTTATTTGTAAAGAAATGTGTAAAGAATTTTGAAAACCATTTATCATTTTCCTTCCACTTCATAATTATGTGCCACTTTGTGTTGATCTATCACATAAAATCCCAATAAAATAAATTTAAATTTTTGTTTGTAACATGACAAAATGTGGAAAATTTCAAGGAGCATGAATATTTTTTTAAGGCACTTTATGTTGTGTATCCAGCTTGGACCAATATAACTATGTATATACAATAATGGGCCAAAGCTCTTGGAAGCTGGAAATCACTGAAGTAGACACCATTATTGCAGTGATCCAGTGATCCCGATCCATACATAATGGCTGCCCTACCACATGCTGAATACAGGAGGTCGGCCACTCAGGCACAAGTGCCATTCACAGAGTGCTTTTTCTCTGAATGGATTAGGTGGAGTTCTCTGATTGGGTTAGGTGGAGAATGTGACATCACAGACTCGAGTCTTCACTTTGTCTAATCAGAGAATGCTTTGCTTTTTCAACTTTCTGTGCTCAAATTGCTGCAGGGGACCTGGAAGCAAGTGGATCTCACTGGAGTGTTAATTTCATTGTCTTCCAGTTTCTGGGGGCATTGACCAATGTAACCATGTGTAAAATATCTGTGCTCAGAAGTCCTGTTTAAGTTTCCACTTTAATTCTAAAAAAGGTAGTACGCCTCTAAATAAAGTAAAGTAAATGTATTGACTTTCATGGTCATCCATGTTATTATGACATTAACACCATTTTCTTATTTTAACTATTTTAAATTACAAAATACAGCTTGCAGTTATATCACTAAGTTATCCACACTTTTCTGCAGGATTGATCAAAATGTACGTACAAGGGGCTATCCAACAGATATTTAGTGTCACAAATCCTTTTCAACTTAGTGTAAAAATTTCATAAAACATTGCAACACAATACTTAAATACTTTCACTATAGAAAGATTATTCTTACATCTTAATTCCTTGAATGCCTTGAATAATTTACACACTCTGCTGGCAATCAATGAATGATCTTATGCAAAGTTGGACAGAGGAAATCCCTGAGCAGCTGTGTACTATTGTACCAGTTCAATTCCCACTCTCCCAGCCCATGACAAAAGTAAGCGTTTAATAGCATGCACAGTAGCAGCAGCAGCAGCTGCTTATTACCTAAGGGAACATTATATTGAGAAGAATAGATCTTTAAAGGGAAAGTGCAAATTAGGGAGAGCATGCAAGAGTGACTTTGTTCAAGAAAGGAAATAACTAATCTATTTCTCATAAATATGTTTTCTTCTTTTCTCATTCTGAATTTCCGAGAAGGTATAAAAACACAATTAAATGCAGCCCTGCCTTTAATAATACATCGTCAAATGTATTGTTTTAATGCAAGCATTGTAAGTACCTGAATTTGACTTGGTATTAGCCTCTTACAGTCCCTATAATACAGCATTCAGGCTGGGGGAGGAAGAAGCAGCCCAAGTAGCCAACCAGTTGTACTGCAATCCAAGGAGCATGTTGACAGGAGGAGAAAGTGGAGTGACAGAGTGGGATGAGCAGGATGAGCTCATTAGTCTGCTGCTTCTCCCTTTACTGTCCAGTGTTGCTGAACTGGAGCAGAACAAAAAAGTATCTCTAACCCCCTTCCAGGCAAGGCTGAGCTGTCTGACAGACCTTTGTAAATATGAGAATGGGATGAAAATAGATACCAAATCCTTTGAAGGTAAAAAAAAGCTCTTTTATTGGTTGTTCATCTCTATATATAGCTTATTGCCTGCGTCAAAGTTGACTGTCTCCAAAACCAACCAGCCCCTGCAGGATCAGTCTGCTGTTTTGCACCTGGATTCCATGCTTGATTTCTGTTCATCTATAAAACCACTTTGAAACATGACGTAGGTCTTTTATAGTCTAGTCTAATATGTTTAGATGCTCTCTCACTACCTTTTCTGGTTCTTGAAGTGTTCTGCCAGACACTTCCTCTGAGGTCATGTCCAGGACATCCAATTAAACCTGTTAGGCAGGGATGAGTAAACGTGTCGGAGTTTGAATTACAAGGTGTTCATCAAAGCCATCACAGATACAGAAAATTCCATCCTAAATCTGAACTCTATTAAAGTAAGTCGGGGGGGGGGGGGATTAACATTATTTTTTGGCTTTAATACAGCCTCAACAGCATCCCAAAAAAATTCATTACAACTTGAAAAAAAGGCTTTTTTAGAAAGTTTTGTTTACAACGCCTGACTTTTTTTATCCACGGGTAAAAGACCTGAATTAATAAAAAGTAAGTTGCGCTAGAATATTAAATATCACCCTTATGACCAGTGAAAAATAGTGCTACATATATGAGTATAGTGATTTATGAATCATGTGTCAATAAAGTTCAATAATGGAAGAAACTTGTATATTATGAGCAGCAAGTCCAAAAAGTCCCTGTATATACAATCCTTGAGTAAATATAGATGTGTCTCTATTGGATCTGGGAGAAGACCACTGGCTGTACAAACTTCTTACCAGAATGTATATCATCAAATGCCCAATTCAAAAAGTGTACTTCCTTCACAGCGGGACCAATTGGGAAGCTCCTTTGGACCAGGAAACTCAGCACACTCGGTCCAAATCCATGAAAAATAAAATGACAGATCCCATAGCATAATGCTGTATAAAAAATATTGGATATACACCCATGTGCAGTTCCTCTAGAAAGGTGCTGTCAAAGAAACCTCCACCAAATCCAGGCTAATACCAAGAAATATTTTCAGCCAAAAAAGGAGACCATCTCCCATAAGCACAATCTGCTTACCAGATATAAAATGATTCATGCAGGTGATAACATAAAGGTGACCAACAGGATAACAGTCTGAATCAACCAAACTTGAAAGAGCCACCACCGACACCACTGCTGCTTACCAGAAACATGTAATAATGAACAAAAGATCAGTCATCCGATTCCTGTAAGGTTGATCCGATGCCAGATAGCTCCAAAAGACTCCCCACATAGGTCCAATCATAAGTTATGTGGAAACAACAAAGAAGTGCCCCATAGTGTAAAACCATCAAAAAATTTATTGTAGGGGGCGTGTCCGGACGCTGGCCAAGATGGCCGCATGAAGAGGGAGCTCCGTTCCAGCCACGGACTAATCCGCTGCCATCCACTCACCTGGCCTCCGGATCGGCGCACGGACTTCTACTCCCGGAGCTGACAGGGTCTAGGGAGCCGGCCATCCTCCTATTTTCCCCATCCTGACGGAGATCACGCCGGACCGGCGCCTGCGGCCTACCCGCGCCATCGCGGCCTACCCGCGCCATTGCGGCCTAGCTGGATCCGGGGACGGTAAGAGACATCCGAGGCAGTCTTCCCCCGATGGCCCTCTATTAGCCGCCAGGCCGGCTGTGCAGCTGGGGACCCCGCTCTCCGCGGTAGGACGCTCCAGGCCACCGCTGTCCGCCATCTTGCCACCCACCCTACACCCACCTTCGGCACTGAGGAGTCCTAGAAGACCCACCTAGCCACAAAGAGATCACTGGGGGTCCCATCCTCTCCCCCCCTACTGTGTTGCTGCTGATCTGAGACACGCTCTGCTCCTCTGGATTCCCACTGCTGAGGGAGGCTGTGGCCTGGACAAGGATTCTTTGCTGCTGTTGCCCTGCAGAATATTGCTCGCAGCCCCTGCAGAATATTGCTCACAGCCCCTGCAGAATATTGCTCACAGCCCCTGCAGAATATTGCTCACAGTCCCTGCAGAGTATTGCTCACAGTCCCTGCAGAATATTGCTCACAGCTCCTGCAGAATATTGCTCACGGCCCCTGCAGAGTATTGCTCACGGCCCCTGCAGAATATTGCTCACAGCCCCTGCAGAGTATTGCTCACAGTCCCTGCAGAGTATTGCTCACAGTCCCTGCAGAGTATTGCTCACAGTCTCTGCAGAGTATTGCTCACAGTCCCTGCAGAGTATTGCTCACAGTCCCTGCAAAGTATTGCTCACAGTCCCTGCAGAGTATTGCTCACAGTCCCTGCAGAGTATTGGTCACAGCCCCTGCAGAGTATTGGTCACAGCCCCTGCAGAGTATTGGTCACAGCCCCTGCAGAGTATTGGTCACAGCCCCTGCAGAGTATTGGTCACAGCCCCTGCAGAGTATTGGTCATAGCCCCTGCAGAGTACTGCTCACAGCCCCTGCAGAGTATTGCTCACAGTCCCTGCTGAGTTCCCCTCAGCCTGACAAGGACCTATCTGCTGCTTCTGAGGCTCCTCAGCTACATCCTCATAACTCTGCAGAGTATTGCACCAGGCCTCCACTCCTTGCCTCACGAATACCTGCACCGGATCATCTGTCTCTCTGCTCCTCTTTTGCTGTGGATTGCTAAGCTCGAACTTATCCTACATTGACAGACTTGCACTACCTGCCCGTGTCTTCACTCCCGTGTGGATTTCATTGCAACTGATTTGAAGACACTGGTCATGCGGTGCTGAGCCACGAGATCATCCGGCTCCAGCAGTTACGTATTAGTCTAGCTACACCTACCATATACATGTCGGCGGGCAATTCCCACCCCGCCGACCCTTCAGACCTTCAACAGAGCTCTATGCAACGTTACCTACTGCGCACTGCGCCAACGGAACCCCGCTCCCCTAGACCTGACAAGATGGCGACCGGTCGCGCGGTGGGTAAAACTAAACCCCCCCCCCTCCACCGTCTCAGCCGGCTTCCCTTAGTGTGGATGCGGGTTGTGCGGATCGACCTCCTTCTCCAGCAACGTCCTCTTCCTCATCTCTCCTGCCCAGCTCTTCTGCACTAAATGGGGGTCCAGACGCCCTGGATTGTGGAGGAACCCTCCGGTCGGAGGCAGCCTCCCTTCTCTCGGCCTTCAGGTCGGACTTCGACTCCTGGGCCTCTAAAATGGAACTCTCCCTGCATGCTGAATTAAATGCGATCCGTCAGCAGATTTCCACTACTGACTCCACTGTTGCCTCCGTCACCGCTACTCAAGCAGCCCACGAGTCCCGCATTTCCGCACTGGAGGCTGCTTCCCGTGACCACCTCCGCCGCCTGCGTCAGCAACAACTTCGCGTTGACGACGGCGAAAACAGGAGTCGCAGGAACAACATTAGGATTCAGGGTCTCCCTGAGGCCACCTCTGGTACGGACCTTAAACCCACTGTGACTGCCATTCTCAATCAGGTTCTCGGTAGAGCTCCTACCACAACCATCGAACTAGACAGGGTGCACAGAGTGGGGGGCCCAGGAGGTAGGGGTGATGATCGTCCCCGTGATGTGTTATGTAGGGTTCACTACTATACCCTGAAGGAAGAAATAATGAGGAAGGCTTGGCAACAGGGTCCTCTGGACTTTGATGGCTCCTCCATCCACCTATACCCCGACCTATCCCGCAACACCCTACACATGCGGAGAGTGGTCCGTCCCTTACTGGACTTGCTACGCCAAATTGGGGCCACCTATACATGGGGGCACCCCTTCAGCATTAAAGTTACTTTCAACTCCAGGAAGTTTGTGCTGGCGGATCCTGATCAACTGACTGACTTCTTCTCCTTCCTGGGACACACTCCAGTGGACATTCCGAACTGGCTGGATCCTCCTGCTGAATGGGTGCGACCACAGACATCTGGCCCTCTTCCTCAGAGAAGAAGGCGCTCCCGCTCGCGCTCTGCCATACCCAGGAGTGGGGCCCGCCGCCCTCAGTCCCCGGAAGCTTGATTACCGCATATACCGCACTCTACACTGACTATCCTGATGTGACCGGACCCTATCTGTTGACCCTCTGTTTTCCCTCTCCCGCTCTACCATGCTTCTCTCCACAGCTACCAGCCTTAACCGTCGGAGACTGACCTTACTTCTGCCCTTTGCTATTGCTATATCTGGCTGGGGTTTGAGGGGGTTCCGGAGAGACCGTTACCGCTGGGGATTTCTGGTCCACCAGTCCTTAGTTATTTTTATGTTCCATGTTATTGGTATTACTTGATATACAATGATGATGCTTCCTGTTGGTGACAATTTGTGTATGTATTTTTTCTCCGTATTTACTGCTCATCGCCCCATGGCTTCCTGCACTTACTGTTTTAACCTGCCCTTACCCCTGCCCTTTGCTGTTATCCTGACCAGCTGGGGTTTGAGGGGGGGACACCTGACGCCGCATGATTCCGTTGGATCTGGTCTTATCAGATAGTATTTCAATTGCTATTTCGTTGTTGATCTGCCATATGTCATGAGGTTGTAACTTTCACCCCCGATAGCCGCAATTCTACGTCTTTCCCATTCTCCCTGTATTGAGCTCTGATATTGTCAATTTTTTTTTTTTGCTGTATTCCTAACTGATTCTTTTAGGTCTGCTGTGTTGCCGGACTCACTCATGTGCTTCTAACTCCCTCTTCACATTTCCACCCCCCCATAGGTTGAGCACGGTTCTGTGCCCATATCGTATGTAACGTACGGTGTCCTGTACTCAGGCACCATAGTTTCCTTGGCTCCTTTCCTGGAGTCCCCCTTGTCTACTCCTCAGTGTACCACTTAGTTTTCCCCTCCTTTTCTTCTCTATTTTTCTTTTTCTTTTCTTTTCCTATTTTCCAGGTTTACCTACTACCCTCTACCTGCCCGCTCGCGTCCCACTATGGCCCACACGGTAAGTGCTCGCCCCCGACTGACCCTAGGCTCCTATAATGTACAGGGCCTCAATGTAGCTTCTAAGCGGGGGCAAGTTCTATATCATATGCATAAGCACCATGTCAATATCTTGCTACTCCAAGAGACTCATTTTTGCTCCGACTCTGTCCCTGCTTGCTCCAACAGGTACTACAACCGATGGATTCACAGTTCTAATCCGCTTCAGAAGTCCAAAGGGGTGTCTGTGGCTTTTCACAAATCCCTGCCAGTCAGTGTGGTTGACCAGGTTACGGACCAACAGGGGAGGTACGTGCTAGTTAACCACTTTACCACCAGAGGATTTTGCTGTCTTCCGTCCAGGCCACTTTTTGCGATTCGGCGCTGTGCGACTTTAACTGACAATTGCGCGGTCGTGCGATGCCGTACCCAAACGAAATTTACGTCCTTTTTTTCCCACAAACAGAGCTTTCTTTTGGTGGTATTTGATCACCTGTGCGATTTTTACTTTTTGCGCTATAAACAAAAAAAGAGCGTTTATTTTGAAAAAATAACAATATTTTTCACATTTTTTTATATGAAATTCCCCCCCAAAAAAATGTAAAAATCAAATTTTTTTTAAATTTTTGGCCAATTTGTTTTCTGCTACATATGTTTAGTAAAAAAAATCGCAATAAGCGTATTTTGATTGGTTTGCGCAAAAGTTATTGCGTTTACTAACAAAGGGAAAGATTTCTGTCATTTTTGGTGTTTTTTTTTAACGCGTAATGGCGGTGATCTGCGATTTTTTTTGCGGGACTGCGACATTGCGGCGGACAGATCGGACCCTTGACTGACATTTTTGACACTTTTGGGGGTACCAGTGACATTTCTACAGTAATCAGTGCTATATATATGCACTGTTACTGTAAAAATGACACTGGCAGGGAAGGGGTTAATTTTATTGGAGAGGGAGGGGTTAATGTATGCCTGGTGCTTACTGACGTGTGGGGGGGGAGGTGACTGTGTGACAGAAGGACAGATCGGATGTCCAGCTATGCTGAACACTCCGATCTGTCAGTCCCTGTCACTATGGAGATCCGCCTGCTGTGTTTACATACAGCGGGCGGATCTCCAGACTCGATCCCCGACGATCGGGGCAGAGCAGCGGCAATCGCCGCTGCTCCTCCGCTGGCCCGACTCCCGCTGTGAATGAACACAGCGGGAGCGAGCCTCCGGCGGCGCGCGAGCGCCGCCCACAAGGGGCGGAGTCCAGCGACGTAGGTCTACGTCGCTGGACGGGATCGCGGCACTTTGCCGCAGTAGCCTCCATGTAAGCGGAGGTAAAGTGGTTAAGTTTGCACTCTGGGGGACGACGTACACGGTCGCCAACTTCTACTTGCCTAATACTAATCAGGTCGCCTCGGCCTTGCGATACCTTGAACTGCTTGCGAGGTTCGCGGAGGGGAGGGTCATCCTGGGTGGCGACTTCAATCTTCCTTTGGACCCGCTGCTGGATACCTCCTCCTCTCGCTCATCCCTCTCCTATACGAAGTTACGCGCCCTGAAGCGTGCCCTTCACAGCATGCGCCTTGTTGATGTAGGGAGGATCCTCCACCCGACCTCTCGGACCTACACTCACTTTTCGTCGGCCCATCAATCATATAGCAGGATAGACTATTTTTTCGTGGATCATGCTTGCCTTGATTGGTCCTCCGAGGATAGCGTTGGGACATTGGTCTGGTCCGACCATTCCCCGATCTTTCTCACACTATCCCCCCCGGATACTCCGCTGAGAGAGTGGACCTGGAGGCTTAATGACTCTATACTGGCGACCCCGGGCTGTGTGGACACGATCTCCACTGTCGTTAACCATTTCTTTTCGGACCACGCTGACGACCCTACGCCCCTTCCTTGTCAGTGGGAGGCGCTCAAGGCAGTGCTACGGGGTACCTTTATTCAGATGGGTACCCGACTTAAAAAAGAAAGATCAGCCTCCATTGCAGCTGCGACTCTAAAGCTCCGCGAACTAGAAACGAAGCACAGCCAGACCCCTTCCGATGCCATTCTAGCAGACCTCTCTATGGCCCGCTCCCAACTTAGAGACCTATATGTGGCCTCTGCCCACACGTTTGACCAGAAACTGGCCCTGCACAGATACAAGTCCCAGGATAAATGTGGACGCCCATTGGCTGGCGCTCTCCACCCACGCACTGCCTCTACGTTTATCACCCAGATTCGTGACCCTACAGGGTCCCTGGCGACGACCCCAACGCAAATTGGTCAATCCTTTGCAACCTACTACCAGTCGCTTTACAATATTTCTGCGTCCCTACCCCAGGGTGCCCCAGGGGCCTCCCTCGACGACAAGGCCGCATATGTGTCGACTACCGCCCTCCCATCCTTGCCTGATGAGGCCGTATCAGACCTAGAAGTGCCGATCTCAGCTGACGAGGTTATGGCGGCGATTGCATCCTCCCCTACTGGTAAAAGTCCTGGCCCCGATGGCTTTACTGCTAAGTTTTATAAGGTGTTTGGCTCCCTTCTGGCCCCTTTTTTAGCCCGGGTATTTAACTCGATTCCGGACGGCTCTGCATTTCCACCTCAGACGTTAGAGGCCCACATATCTCTAATTCCAAAACCGGGGAAAGACCCCGCCTCGTGCGCCAATTACAGGCCTATCTCTTTGATTGGAATTGACCTTAAACTCTATGCTAAGATCCTAGCGACCCGACTGAAGCCTTTATTGCCAGACCTTATCCATAAGGACCAAGTGGGCTTTGTCCAGGGCCGAGAAGCTAGGGACAACACCCTGAAGACCCTCTTGCTTACTGATTATGCCCGCTCCCAAGCTGTACCCCTATGCATGCTGACAGTGGACGCGGAGAAGGCCTTTGATGGCGTGGACTGGCATTTTTTACGTCTTACCCTGGAGCAAATCGGTGTAGGCCCGTTGATGCTAGCTAGAATTATGGCCCTCTATAAGTCGCCTTCCGCTAGGCTCCGAATTAACGGTTCCCTGTCCCCTGCTTTCAGCATACACAACGGCACGCGCCAGGGTTGCCCCCTATCTCCGCTCCTCTATGTCCTGGTTATGGAACATTTGGCCGTTGCACTTCGCAACAACCCCAATGTTTGCGGACTGACCATTGGCCCCATACATTCTAAGCTGGCACTGTTTGCCGATGACCTACTGCTCTATATCACTTCTCCTCAAAAGTCCCTGCCCGCGATCCTGACCGAGTTCCGCAAATTTGGCCTTGTGAGCAACTTTAAAGTTAATCACTCTAAATCGGAGATACTAAATATCTCCCTGCCTAACTCAACTCTCCAGCGTATCTCGGATGCTTATCCCTTTAAGACGGGATCCTCCTCCGTTCGCTACTTGGGCGTCCAGCTACCTTCTGACCCGACACGACTCTTCGCTGACAATTTTGCCCCTCTCTTCACTAAAACCCTATCTGACCTATCTACCTACTCCACGAAACGCTTGTCCTGGTTTGGGAGGATCAATGTTTTGAAGATGGACGTTCTACCTCGTTTTTTATACCTCTTTCAAGCGCTTCCTATCCACATACCTGCCTCCTTCTTTGACAAGCTACGCAAAGCACTCTCGAGATTTGTATGGTTTCATAGCCGACCCCGCTTAAAATATGCGACTCTCACCCTTCCAAAGTCTAGAGGGGGCACTGGTATCCCAGATTTCGCTCTCTACCACCGAGCGGCGACCTTGACGCGCTTAGTGGATTGGTTTCACAATGCCCCAACTAAACTGTGGGTGCAACTTGAACACCTTCTGGCCCCTTTCGATCTCAGGGCACTCCCCTGGACCCCGGTGCATCTCCGTGGCCACACTTCTTCCTTCGGCGCTTTAACGCGTCAGACCTTGCGGGTCTGGGATTGCCTGAATAAATCTGTCAAGTCCTCAGGGCCCCATGACACCCTTCTTTGGATCCCCAGCATTCCCTCCGGCGGCCTCGTGTTCCAGATTTGGCCCCTGGAGTGCGACGGACCATCGACGGGTGGCCCAGATTCTCCGAGCTGACCCGTCCCTGTTGATTTCTCCTGCATCCGCCACCCCCAGTGGTGATCTTGTGAACTGGCTGCAGCGCCGCCAGGCCCTCTCCTATATGCACACTCTGCCCTCGTTGACTGATGTTAGAGGAGATCCTTCGGAGTTGGACTCTATCCTGCTCCAGGATGTTCCCCCCACGCACACGGTGTCTCTCTTATACTCCTTGCTACTGCGCACCCTCTGCCCTGACCCGCCGACATATACTGCTGTCTGGGACAAGGACCTGGGCCGAACCCTTTCATCTACCGACTGGCACAAATGTTTTGCGATGACCCACTCGCTGTCTCCTGCTACCCAAGTTCAGGAGAAGGGGTTCAAACTCTTAAGCAGATGGTACAGGTGCCCTTCCTCGATTGCCTACATTGACCCAATCCAGTCGGACCAATGTTGGCGGTGCTCGTCCTCGAGGGGAACGCTTATCCATATCTGGTGGGAATGTCCCCAGATCCATGAATTGTGGACAGGAATCATAGCTCTGTATTGCAGGCTCCAGGCGACCATTGTTCCTGCGACGCCGGAACTGGCCTTGTTGTCTTTGTTACCCGGTTCCTTCCGGTCGATCAAGAGAGACGTTCTGAGGTTTTTCTTGGCGGCTGTTCGGACGGTGATACCCAGACACTGGAGGACCAAGCACGTGCCCTCTAAACTTGAGTGGGCTCTGGAACTGGATCGGCTTAGGGACATGGAAAACCTGTTGGCGCGGGAGGGGGGCAGGGAGGACCGATTCTCTGCTGCTTGGAGGTCCTGGGAAATGTTTCGGTGTTCGGATGCCTTTCAGTCCTGGCTAGGGACGTCTGTGCTACCCGGTGCTGGGGGGCAGTAGTGGGACGTGGGCGGCCCCTCCTGATTTCATCCACCTTCTTTTTCCCCCCTTGGCATACCTCTTTACATTCTCCTGCTTTATCCCATCCTCTAAGCTCTTTTCCCCTCTCTAGCTATATCATTGACACCATTAGGCAATTCTCTTTGTTTATTTGTTGTTTTTAGGTGTTTCTTACTGGAAAACCGAGATATTTAACAATGCCTACCACACTCTCCACATTCTTCCCAAGTGACGCCAACCATGAAAGTGTTTGTACCGGTGTTGGCCTTTCTTTGATTTTTCTCTTATTTATGTTAACACCTGACACCCCAAGTTGCTGTTATCTTGTCCTTGTGCTGCTGCCAGGTTCTAATGGACCTGGCGATTTAGGTTCCATATTGGCACTTATTGATGTTGATTGTTGTATGCATTTACTCACGGTTTACTTTATGTCATTCCTATACAACTTATTTTACTGTATGTTTCATGCTCCATGCTTCTCCCCTAACTCTGTAAAACCCTTCTCTTTCAATAAAATAAGATTGAACTAAAAAATTTATTGTAAATGAAGAGAGCAACTTACACAAATAAATGAGTCAAGAGCGTCTGTGTTAATGAGCCGCCGGCCGGCCGACTCTTCCGCCTGTCCTCAACTCGTAGTGGTGACGTCAGCACGCCGCGACCTGAATTGAATGTTGGAAGTAGCAGCTACAACAGATCTAAAAGCTATAGAGTACACATTAACAATTAAAGCTACAGCCCTTAGCTTCAATTGGTGAGTAGCAAAACAGTTTCATGGGATAGTTTGTGACCTTCTTTTTTTCACAGTACCACACTATATTGCCATAAAAGTTTAATAAAATGTCAAAACCAAGTGCAGAAAAAAAAACATTTCTAAACCATAACTTCATTCAAGACATGAAGTGGTTTTATCCTAAAACAAATATTAGAGTGTATGATTTAGGAGACAATAGCCACACATAGAATACAATTGCTGAAGAGTATATCAGCAGCTTCAATAGGCTGTAACGCAAGAGGGAGACAGGAGGCAAGTTTTATCATGAAATAAAGTTTAGGCTTGTTTCACATGGGCTTCGGCTTGTATAAGAGCAGTACAAGCAGCAAGTTTGTAAAAAAACCTTCAGAAAGCTTTTTCAAAACTCTGGGGAAGCTTTAAGCAGCTTATTTTAAGCCTTTACTCGTTGGAAGTGTTATACACAGATCCTAATATGGGTGCAGGTTGTCACTTTGGCAGCAGCATGGTGGGAGCAGCAGGAGAGGTGGTAGGAGTTGATAATAGTGGTAGCAGCAGGCCAGGAGAGGTGGCAGGAGCTGGTAATGGTGGCAGTTCAACAGAGGTAATAGAGGAAAGCACAGAGGTGATACGAGCTGGTAATGATGGCAGTTCAGCAGTACTGGCATGAGCTGGTAATATTGGCAGTCCAGGAGCGGTAGCAGGAACTGGTAATGGCAGGTCAACAAAGGTGTCAGGAGCTGGTAATGATGGCAGGCCTAGAGTGATGGCAGCAGCTGGTAATGGTGTAATGTACCATGTTTTTGGGCCAGATTACAGGAAGATTTTAGTCAGTAGCAGGGTTCTGAAATCATTGATGACCCAGGTCTGAATCATTTTTATGAAAGTGGTCTGGTTCACAGAGACAGGGGACAGCCAGATTTGTCTCTTCATCACAAAATTGCTTGCTATGGTGAAGGCTCTCTCACACAGCACAGTGGTTGTAGGGAAGGCCAGAGGCTTCAGTGCTTGCTGTGCAAGCTACAGCTAGTGATCCAGTCTGGTCACCCAATAGTACCATTCATCCGGTTACACAGGGAGTTCCTATGCAAAGAGGCTGGGATTGAGCTGCGAGAGTTCGAGAGTTCCCCATCACCACACTTCCTCTGTATCCCTTCATCGGGACTAAACGTTTGTGACCTGCTGGTAATACAGAGGTCTTTGGAGTGAGGTGAGCGCATTATTTGTCCTGTGGGTGAAGGGATTATCACCTGAAATGGATCTTTCTAGTTTTTCCTTCACTGATTGTATGGAACTGTACAATAAGGGACTTTTGGGCTCTACTTTTATTGGTGTTTACGACGGTTCATGACCGTTTTCAAGAAAATATACTTTTATGTATTGCGCTCGCTGCACTGTGTATGTTTAGTTTTACTTGGACTGACTGAAGAAGCTACCATTTTTTTCCTTCCACTTACCAGCATTGTAGGGACTACTTTTTTATATACTCATAATCACTGTGCTTTATACTTTCTGTTGTATGATACATACTCCTGACCCCATCACTCCATATATCATACTGTACCTACATTAAATTTCTGTGTTACACATTACTTGCATGCATGAACAATATATTTGATGCTGTGTCAACTTTAATAACTTCCTCCTTCTATGTCTAATTTACTATGGTGCATGTTTGGTTCGATTGGTTGAGAATATACAGTATATATGTATATATATATATATATATATATATATATATATATATATATATATATACAGTATATATGCATATTTAAATAGGATTAAACGAATTTGAATGCATGCATGGAAACATACAGATATTGACAGATATGCATATAAAAGCATATGAATTAAACTAAACAGCTTCTAAATGCTAAGGAAAACTAGCCCAAATGTAAAGCAGCTAAGTAATACCTTTTGCAAACAATACTTACCCAGGGTTGCATACCTTCTGTTCCCACTTTGTTTTCGCTTTCATTCATTGCTTATTAGCACCATGTAATTGCTTAATGTATGTTTTGGTGGCTAAGCTATTATATGTTTTTTCTCTTTCAGGATGTAGAGTCTCTAGTGCAGCCTGTGAACAGTATGTGGCCATCCCGAGACTGGCTGAGATTTGCACCTCTATGGATATTCGTCATTATTATTGTCGCAGCAGGAATGACATGGTTCCTCCTAGGTATTTAAAGTACAATTATGAAGGTATCACTGTGACAGCTAGACCTCTTTTACATGGCCACTATGATCAAGTCCTTCTGGCTGTCCTGATCGGAAGGTCCATGAAACTATCCTAAAAACACCTATATTTCCATCTGAAAATGTTTCACAATTTAACAACCAACATATCATTTAACAGAATGAATTTCCAATTTATTAGAGACCAAATACGATGCTAATCTTGTGCATTTTTCTCTTAGGAGATCTTTTGTTTTATTAGCCTTCTGGATCTTGTAGTAAAGTTGGTGTCTACTTCATTGGTATCTTGTTATACATTTGTCTAACCATTCTTTAACTCCAACAAAGCAGGAAATATAGATTATGTATAAAGTTTGGCTCTAGGAGTTCAGTTTCAGGTTAAAAAAAACTGACTCCCAGGTTTGCATTGGTCCTAGATCAGTTATCAAAAGCCATTTACAACAGGGCCTATTTAGAAGTATTTGCATACCCTGCTAGTTGAGGTTTATAACCTGCTGCATTCCTTCCAGTTTCTGTCTTCCCCTCTGTAAAATGACCAAGTTTATAATGGCTGCTGATGTCTGATAGTGTGGTCAGTTTACGTGCCTCTGTCATCCAGCTATCTCCTCAGCATCTCTCCCTCCCTCTCTCCCTGTCTCTTCCATAGTCTGTGTGAGAACACAATCTCCTCCCCGCCCCTCCCTCTTCTCCTGCCAAGATAGAGCAATGCTATTCCCCTGAAGCTACTCCTACCCTCCTTTGTTAACCAGCTTCCACCCAGGCCAGTTCTGACATTTCTCTTCTATATGTAAGAATGCATTTTTTTGCTATAAAGTTACTTAGAACCCCCAAACATTATATATAGATATATATTGTCATGGACTTGCAATAGAGTTTGGCAAGCTTACCTGTGCCTTCATGTCTGTATTAGAGGTCAGACTGCACTTCTGGTTCCTTTTTATCACCTCTCCTTCCTGTTCCTGCCCCACCCAGGTCATCACAGGAAGTCTATATTAACCAGTGCACTGCAGGTCTGCTTTGCTGTTCAACAGTGTTAGTTTCCTGTTTGCCGTCTGCTTGAACTACTTTTCTGTGTACCGACTTTGGCTTGTCTCTGACTATTCCTGTTTGCCTGTTACCCTGACCTTTGGCCTGTCCCTTGACTACCCTTGTCTGCCTGTTACCCCGACCTCGGCTTACCCATCACCATTCTGTGTGTCCTGAGTGGCTGCTTCCCTTCTCTCCCTACGGAGCGTGACCTGGGGGACCCCATGGGCCGCGACCTGGGCCCAGCTGCAGCCAAGTCCATCCTCACCATTAGAGGCTCTGGTGAACACCTGCTGGGTCTTAGACTCCGCGCGGCCTGGGGAATCTTGGGCTCACGTTCCGGTCCATCCGCAGCAGTCTGCTCTTGGGTTCACTACCTTGTGCTGCGCCCCTGCCTCCAACAGGGTGCAGTTGTCACCTGGCCACAGGTGACCTGACAGTTTGAACAGCCATGAACCCGGCCGACGTGCCGCACCCTCCAGACGATCCATTACAGGGCTTAGTTCGCAGACTCGAGACGCAAGAAGCTAATCAGACTCAAGTGATGTGATTCCTACAGGATCTGGCTTCCTGCTTTGAACAGCTTCAGACCTCGTTGGGAACCCCGAATCCGCAACCCCAAGAGAAACCAGTGGTTGGGCCTGTTGCACCTGTCGCAGATTCGCATTCGCTGCAACTACCTACTCCAATCCGTTTTTCTGGAGACTCCAAGGCCTGCAGGGGGTTTCTTAGCCAATGCACCATCCATTTTGAGTTTCAGCCGCAAAACTTCCGGTCAGACCCGGCAAAGGTAGCCTATATTATTTCCCTCCTTTCCAGTGAAGCTCTAGCCTGGGCTGCTCCCCTATGGGAGAAGAATGATCCGGTAGTTTCCAACCTGTCCGACTTCTTAAACCTCTTTCGTAACATCTTCGAGGAGCCGGCTCGGGTTTCTTCAGCGGCAAGTGCTCTTTTACGTCTCCGCCAAGAATCCCGTTCAGTGGGACAATATGCTCTCCAGTTCCGTATCCTCTCAGCTGAATTGAGCTGTAATAATGAGGCCCTGGTCTCTACCTTTTTGCAGGGTCTCTCTGACCTAGTGAAGGACGAATTAGCGGGAAGACCCATTCCCGTCGGTCTGGACGATGTCATCTCCTTATGCAACCAGATCGATATTCGTTTTCAGGAGAGGTCCATAGAAAGAAAACGCCAACACTCCCTAGGTTCTAGCCAGTCTGAGCTCCCCTCACTTCGTCCCGTGGAGTACCCTCTGCCTGTTGGGGAACCTATGCAGCCCATAGAAAAAAGATGACAGCACTCCCTAGGTCCTAGCCAGTCTGAGCTCCCCTCAAATCGTTCCGCGGAGCATCCTCTGCCTGTTGAGGAACATATGCAGCTGGGCCGGACCAGACTAGCCCCCGAAGAACATGCTAGACGCAGAACTTTGGGCTTATGCCTCTATTGTGGAGGCAAGGGCCACTTTCGTGACTCCTGCTCGCTTCGCCCGGGAAACGCTCGGGTAATACATTTAGAAGGTGGAATATTGAACCCAGAAGCATCGCCTTCCCGTCTTCTTCTTCCGGTGTCCCTTCATGTAAGCACTTCTCCCCAATCAACCCTTGCATATCTGGATTCCGGGGCTGCTGGAAACTTTATGGACTGGAGAACTGCTTCTTCTATGAAGCTCGCCCTTTCACCCCTTTCTAATAGTTTCGGCAATTGATGGCACTGTTCTTACAGGGGGCCCTATTCGCTTCCAGACACTACCTATTAGGATGTCGGTGGGGATTCTCCACCAGGAGTGGATATCCTTTCTCATCCTACCCAAAGCTTCTACTCCCATTGCATTGGGCCTTCCTTGGCTAAAGCTCCACTCTCCCCATGTGGACTGGGTCTCTGGGCAGATCCTGGCTTGGGGCCCCTCATGTCTCTCGTCATGCCTTTCCAAGATGACTCCAAAGGAGAGACTTCCTGTTGCTACCACATCAGTATCTTCTGACCTTCTCGCTGCATACAGCGATTACCGGGATGCGTTTTGTAAGAAATCAGATGAGGTGATTCTTCCCCACTGGTCCTTTGACACTTTGGACAAGGAGTCCACTCCTGAACCTGAGCCGATTGCCCCAACTTCATGCATTGTTGCCCATTCTACCACCCTGGACTAAAAAATTCCTCCTGGTAAGACCTTTGTCCCCACTGAGCTAAGAGCTAAGATTCTCCATTGGGGACATGATTCCAAGGTGGCGGGCCACGCAGGTTTTCTCTGATCCTTCTTGTTCATCAGCCGTCACTACTGGTGGCCTAATCTCCGCTCGGAGGTCAAAGACTATGTCAAGGCTTGTCATGTCTGTGCTTAGTCTCAATCCTCCACACAAGCTCCTGCTGGTCTCCTCATGCCTTTGCCCATTTCTAAGGAATACGAGGTCAGTCAAGTTCTGGATTCCCGTCTCTGTAGAGGCGTTCTTCAGTACCTTGTTCATTGGAAAGGCTTTGGTCCTGAGGAGAGGTCTTGGGTTCCTGCATCAGAGGTCTTTGCACCTCGTCTGTTAAAAAGGTTTCATCTGAAGTTTCCCTCTAAACCCGGACCCAGGCGGGTTAGGGGGAGGCCTCGTAAGAGGGGGGGTACTGTCATGGACTTGCAATAGAGTTTGGCAAGCTTACCTGTGCCTTCATGTCTGTATTAGAGGTCAGACTGCACTTCTGGTTCCTTTTTATCACCTCTCCTTCCTGTTCCTGCCCCACCCAGGTCATCACAGGAAGTCTATATTAACCAGTGCACTGCAGGTCTGCTTTGCTGTTCAACAGTGTTAGTTTCCTGTTTCCTGTTTGCCGTGTGCTTGAACTACTCTTCTGTGTACCGACTTTGGCTTGTCTCTGACTATTCCTGTTTGCCTGTTACCCTGACCTTTGGCCTGTCCCTTGACTACCCTTGTCTGCCTGTTACCCCGACCTCGGCTTACCCATCACCATTCTGTGTGTCCTGAGTGGCTGCTTCCCTTCTCTCCCTACGGAGTGTGACCTGGGGGACCCCAGGGGCCGCGACCTGGGCCCAGCTGCAGCAAAGTCCATCCTCACCCCTAGAGGCTCTGGTGAACACCTGCTGGGTCTTAGACTCCGCGCCCTGGGGAATCTTGGGCTCACGTTCCGGTCCATCCGCAGCAGTCTGCTATTGGGTTCACTACCTTGCGCTGCGCCCCTGCCTCCAACAGGGTGCAGTTGTCACCTGGTCACAGGTGACCTGACATATATATATATATATATATATATATATATATATATATATATATATATATATATACTGTGTATATATAGATAGATAGATAGATAGATCGATAGATATATATATATTTTTTTTTTTTTTTTTTAACAAAGGCCCTACAGAATAAAATGGCGGGTGTTGCAATTTTTTATGTCAGACGGTATTTGCACAGCAATTTTTTCAAACACAAGTTTTTGGAAAAATTATGCTTTAATAAATTGAAATTATTATTTTTTTTAATATAAAAGATGATGTTGTGCTGGGTAAATGGATATCAAACACCGCACACTTTAAAATTGCGTACACCCATGGAATGGTGCCAAACTACGGTACCTCAATTAGCAACGCTTTCAAAGACTTGATTAGTGTATTACAGATAATGATACCAATAACACTAGCCCTGGACAAATGTTGCATGACACCAATATGGAGAAAATTTGGCCTGCTAGGCCATTTAAAACCAAATGAACAAAATAAACATTTCTTTAAACAGAAACCATATCAAATCCAGTACCCGTAACATAAAGGTTGCCGATCTTGGGAGGCACCAAAATCAAAATTAGCATTGTGTATCAGGGTTAGCACTTAAGGGTCCCCAGCCGTGCAACACCGGCTGGGGGACAAACACACTTTGCCATTGATACTTCCTTATTACCACCTTCCCATTAATCCACCATTAACTGGGATCCACTAGAGGGCTCCATACCATAGATGGGTCACCGTATGAACTTTTCCAAGAATATTAATACCTCCAAATACCCCAACCGCCAAAACTCTTCCCTTTTTATATTTGTTTTTTTTTCACAAATAAAACACCCATCGCGAACACCAATGACCCAGAACAGGGTGGGAGGGCGGGGATTCCTGTCTTCGCTCTTGTTCTTCCACTTCTCCAGCAGGATCTGAAAAAAAAACGTATGTCCCTAGCATGCCCCCTTATCCCAAACTCCACCTCTCACTACTGTACCAATTCTAAAACTTGACCTCTGGTTGATCCCAGCCCATTAACCCTCTGATGTCCTTTATACTGTAAACCCCCATCATGAGGCCATGCGCCTATTTTATTTTTTTGCTTCGGGCCTGCCTTGATTAGTGTACTACAGATAAATACAATAGTCATTGCCCCCTGCATGCAGCACCAATATGTCTTGAGCCCTATCAAGCCAGGCAAAGCGGTGCACTTCTGAAAGGACCATGCACCAAAGCAAGCCCGGAATGCCAATCCACCGAATTGTGGCCTCTGACCTAGGGAAACCCAGTTGACACCCATTGTGATGAACATCTGCCTGCTTGGCCCCCCAGAATACAAAAGAGTGCCCCAGAATCCACACTAGGCAAGCAGCAGCATCTGTAAAAGAAAATAGCAGAAAAACATGGCAGAACATAAACTACCTATAACACAAACAATACATAACAGGCAAACAAACTGGTCCGAATACTAGAGCAAGTCCGGACGCACATAAATCTTAAGGTGGTTGGATTCCAATTGCCGATCCGCTTCAAAACAGATTTATCCAAATCCCACCGAGCGGCTTCAGTAGCCGCCTCGATTCGAAAGGAGTAAGAGGAGTAACCCTGAGCAGCATAACCTAAGGCTGACAAACAACGCCTAAATATGGCTACAAACTGAAATTTTGAAAGGGCCTGATCCGTCCTGATGCATAAGAAGGGACCCTTTCCGCTGCGGGTGTAACCTTTTAAATTCCTCGACGTCTGACACTAGGCAGAGAGGGGAACCTTGCACTCGGTAAAGGCGCAAATACATACCTCTACCCACCTAGTCAGTTTTGGATCGCCAAACGTATATGACCACCGCCGAATCGGAGCTAATTACCTCTCTGGCTTGTAAACCACCTTACACCCCTTTGGAAGGGCTCACTAGCTGATTAATCTAGAAGGCTCCATAAAAAGCCAGCACGAACGCCGTCTTGAACAAAAGCAACTCATAAGCCGAGGTGCAGCTGAAACTCCCCAGAACGAGCAGCTCCTGAAGTATGGCAAACAAAACCAGACGTCGCGCGTCCGGCCTTCGGAATCTCCTCCTGTAGCCCTTCAAGGTCTGCCTAACAACAAAGTCCTTCATAAAATCATAGACTCCCGTTAATTTGAACAAGAACGCCAAACCTTCTGTCATGTACCTGGGTGTCCTTGAACCGGGAGGTTCCCAGTTTCGCAGCCTGAAGCCTTGCCTGTTGTTCCACAGGGAAGCTCTGGAAACTTTGCAATGATTTTCCAGCCTGATGCTTTGCCTTGGACTCACTAGCCCCACCTGCTGCCAGCTGCGAACAATGTACAATTTAACCAGCCCATAAATAGCAGCACTTCCTGTTTCTCAGTGCCCGTTTGTTTGGATTATCTCCCTGGGTGTGCTGCATGCTCTTTGACTGATTATCGTGTATGAACTTTTGCCTGAATTCTCGACTCCTCTTCAGCCTGCCAATTCTATACTTCACCGCCAGCTTGTGTATGACCTCTGCCTGCCTGACCATTCTTTGGATTTCGTTTGCATACTGCTTTGCCCGATCTGTTGCCGGTCTGATCTCTCTGACTACGTTTTTGCCTGAATCCTCAGCACTCAAGCTCCACTTCAGACTTTACCTCACAGGTACCTAACACCCGCCAACTTCCGATTGATGGCGGAAACTGACACTCCTTGTTCAAAATTCAAGCAGATGAAATATAACACGAGCTAGCTGAATTCCCTACTAGCCCTTCCCACGCGTGCTAATAAATCCCTCCATTCTTTCCATACCATAGAATATGATGACCAAGTAGAAACACACAAGGAGTTTCTTAGCAAACCAGTGGCAACCCAAACATAATCCTCCATAGCTCCGGCGGACAAGGCTCTCCGTGTTGCTCCGCAGCCGGTGCCAACTCTCTGAACCTGTCCAGCTGAAACCGAGACAAAGAATCGGTCAATGTGTTAGTCACCCCCGACAAGTGTACAGCATATAAAAATACATTCAACTGTAAGCAATGTAACACCAAATGACGCAATAACCTAATAACCAGAGTTGAAGCGGCAGAAAGCCGATTAATAACCTGTACCCCAAGTTGTCACAATTCAAGCGATTCTTCTTGTTACAGAATTAATCCCCCCAAATTTCCACTTCCATGATCACTGGAAAGCGTTCCAAAATGACCAAATTCCGTAAGAACCTAGCATCCCGCCATTCCTCTGGCCAATTCTCCGCACTCCGCCTGCATCTGTATAGAGTTCCATGTCAAAGTTACTGACAGGGCCAAACTGAATGACCATTAAAGGTTTCCAAGGAAGCGTACCAGATCTTTAAATCCTCCCGGAGTTCTGCATTTAAGGAGACAAAATGCAGCAGCAAAGCGACCCCCGCAGTCGCAGCTTGTCCAAATTAAATTTTTCTAAAGAAAGTAACGTAAACAGTTCTACATATTCGTCTTTCCAAATCTTTTCCTGCACTTCTGGCTTGAGATGCGCCCCCCAAAGCACACATACACTTCACATTTTGTGGAATCCGCCCGGCAGATTGTGTCCGAAGACTTACCTCCACTCTTGGTATCCTCCGCCTTGTCCTCCCCCGTCGGCGCAGTCAATGGAGTCTCTGGCGAAGCCACCTGTCCTGCAATGGAACATGAACCCACACCAGGCCCTGACGCGGCAGCATCACTGGAAGGTGAACTGACAGCCATCCCAGGCACCCAATCCGCCACCGGTGTGGCTACCGTAGAGGAGCCTGCTTCAAAACGCTGCACCAGCGACCGCAAACCAGACACCAAATCCTAAAGGCCAAAAGCGGCATCAGATGCCACGGACTGTGCATCCGATACGCCAGGAGCAGAAGATGTAGTGACCACTAAATGAGAGCCCTCTAAAACGACCCCTACACAACCCCAAATCCAACACTGCATTCAAGTTAGAAGGAGAAATAAAGGACTCACCAGGCTGACCAGGGCGAAGCCCTTCAGCTGTCGTGTCCGGCGAGGCGAGGGTCCCGAGACTTCTCTATCCTTGGAGCTGGACAGCTCCCCTTCCGATCGGTCAGGCAATGCATCCTCCGTGTCATCCTGGGGAGCGCTGGGTGGCACCGAGGGTCCAAGCCGCAGTACTGCTGTGCCCCATCGACGAGATGACCTCGACCTGCCACCTGAAGTCCTGGGCCTCTTCCTGGCAGACCTCCAGCTCGTCCCCTGAGTGACACTGGCCGCCAGGAACACCGCTCCTCCACACATGCGCAGGGCAGAGCCGCCGGCCACTCCATCTGACTGGCCAGTACTCGCATCAGCCGCACTCCCCCGACGAGCTGTCCTGCCAGACGGAGCCTCACTGACAAGGACAGCCGCACTCCTGGAGCTCTCACGACAAACTGGCAGGGCCGCGGACCCAGGTGAGTTGCCCCGCCTGTGATGGGGATTCCTCCCAGGACCTGCGCCGACAGCAGCAGAAGGAGAGTGCTGTTTCGGTGGGCCTGGAGGGTCCACGCATGACCTCCCGCTTTGGCGCACAGCTCTGGGGGACCCTGGGGGGGTGAAACGCTCTGGAGGTTGGTACCTCTGAGCACGTGTCCCAGGCAGTGCCCCCACTGCAATGGACTCCCCCCGAGCAAGGAGGAGACCTTCTGTTTAAGCCAGGCAGTACCTGGGAGGATGTAGCTGTCCCAGGATGGATTCCAAGTCCCCCATGGTACAAAATGCAGGCGATCCGACAAAAGAGAAGGGAAGGGGGGGGGATGAAGACCTATTCCCGTCTTATTCCTGTCTTCGCTCTTGTTCTTCCACTTCTCCAGCAGGGTCTGAGGAGGAAACTTCTGTCCCTAGCATGCCTCCTTATCCCAAACTCCACCTCTCACTACTGTACCAATTCTACTTGACCTCTGGCTGATCCCAGCCCATTAACCCTCTGATGTCCTGTTTACTGTAAGCCCCATCATGAGGCCCTGTGCCTATTTATTTTTTTTTTGCTTCGGGGCTGCCTTTACATGTTACCAGTTTACACTTCACAGCGATATATCACATGTGTGGTGCAATCACTGTTTACATATGCATGCACGACTTATGTATGCATTCATGTTTTACATGTAAGCACCGAGAGGAGGGGGCACGTTTTCACATTTTTTAATTATTATTTTTATTATTTATTTTATTCAAAACATGTTTTATATTGTCTCTAATGAACAATCGACCAAGCAATCCTTCCTGCGATCGACTGACCGATCCTTCCTGCAATCGACCGACTGATTCTTTTGTTCACCAATCCTTCCATTCATCCATCGACCGATCCTTCCTTATTTTGATCCCTCCTTTAATCAACCAACCGATTCTTCCTGCGACCGACCAACTGAAACTTACTGCAATCGATCAATCGATCCTTCCTGCAATCGACCGACTGATCCTGCCTTTAATCGATTCTTTTAGAATGCATTAAGATAAAAATCTTCAGTCTTTAGAACCACTTTAAACTTCTCAGCGGTATTCCCGAGCGTGGCTCGGGGTTAAGTTTCAGAGCCAAAAGCGGTAACCCCGAGCCACACTCAGGGTACGGCCAGAAGCATCGCTGGATCCTGTAAAAGAGGTTTCTTACCTTGTCACCGGGATCCATCGATGTGTCTCAGCGGTGTCTCGCGGCAGATCTTCCTCCCGATCTTCTCCGTGCCCCGGCTTCCGTCTCCTGCGATGTGACGTTCGCAGGGGGGTGTAACCGGCAGCAAATTCAAATGTAAAAACACACCAAACACACTGATACCATTCAAAATAAAAAAAAAAATCACATTAGTTTGCCCCCCAGTGCCCTTTCCTGCAGTTTTACTGTACTTTTTATGTAAATATATATATATATATATATATATATATATATATATATATATATATATATATATATATATATATATGTGTATATATATATATATATATGTATATATATATATATATATGTATATTATGAGGGATTACTCAGTGGTAGGCGTGGATGACCCCTTTGGGGGTGCGTTTTCACAGAGAGATAGCCGAGCAGTGGTTGCAAACAACACTGATTTATTCATGCAATTTACTTCACACAATTGCAAGCCTCAAAACAGCCAAAATAAAATAAAACAAAATAAATCCTTGCCACTGTGGGCGGCTACCTTCTCACACACTGGAACCTATCTAATGAAGTCTGTCCCCAACCTACTGTTGGGCAGACTTGGCTGGTCATACAGCAGACTCTCAATAGTCCATGTTTTATCTCTCCACCACAGCACATGTTAATTTAAGCTGTCCCTTTGTTTTTCTCTTTATATGGAACATGTCCCTTTTCCTCTTCATACAGCAAACAGTTCCTTTATTTCTTCCATATAGAAATAGTTCGTTTATTTACCTTGAGAAGTCTTCACAACTGGTTACCCTCCTTAGCACACATCACTTCAGGGGGTCTTCTCCCATGCCCACACAGCTTGTCGGGAGGCACTCATCTGACTGTCCTCCTTCTCCCAGCCCACACGGCGACAGGAGGCAGCAGTCCTTCTCCCAGGCTTCCTCAGCGTTGGGAGGCACACATCCGTCTGTCCTCCTCTCCCAGCCCACACGGCGACAGGAGGCAGCAATCAATAGAACTTCCTCTGGACAAATTATAGAGGCCTTCATTTCCTCATTCCGAACAGCTGAAGGCCTTTCAACTTCCTGCTGGCTATCTCTGCAGCCAACACCCTATAGTAATTGGTGAACTTTATAAATCAGGTGGGAATGTGTCTCCTCTCTGTGACTACATCCCCAGATTTACCTGACTTCCTGTCACAATATGTATATATATATATATATATATATACGTAATTCTTGTGAATGAGCAGCCCAAACCAGCTGTATACATTATATATATATATATAGATATATATATATATCTATATATATATATATATATATATATATAAAATAAATGTATACATAATATATGTATACATGTATACATACATATATACGTATATAATATATATAATAAATGTATACGTTGGTTTGGGCTGCTCATTCACAAGAATTACATGCAAAATAATGGTACCGCTTTCAGCACCTAAAATCCAAAAGAATCATACCACCAGGGAGGTTAACTATTGCCCCTTAAGAGAACCTGTCATGGGAGTTTATTGTGGAGACTTTACAACCTCTTAAAAATCAAAAGGCAATTCATAAAAAGGGAAAATGAAACATTTCTATTTGTGCTGTAAAGAGGTAATTCCAGTAAAAGGAGAATGATTATAATGAGCCTCAGCTAGTGTCATTTGTCATGTTAATAATGTATGTACTGTCAAGGAATTGCCTTCATGGTCCTTGTTTCTCACTCCTATGTGTTAATGTATCTTGCCTATGACAGAGGTGGATTTCAAGCCAGAGCTGAGAACTAATAAAGTCTACGCCTGTCAACTGCGCATACTCAATTATGACCTCACCAGAGACCTCACAAACCCGGAGAGCAACACATTCAAAAATGAAGCCACGCATCTGGGAAAACTGGTATAAAAAGACATAGTTTAAAAAATCATTTTGTTAGTTGTCATAGAGAGATAAGGGTTGTGGATCTTGTATTGGAAGTTAGTTAGTAGTTTTCTGCCACCATCCCAACAATTTATGTGTCGTTTGTGGTGCCTCAAGTCAGGTGGGGGGATTTTATGGGCAGGAGTAAGGATATAGAAAAATAGTAATATATAATATAATGATATTTATTGAAATAAAAGGGGAAAAAAACAAGATATATACAACATTGGAGTGTGAATGGGTAGAGGCCCATTGAGTGCCAGTGAAGAGAAGGTAGAGTGTGTTTACACGTGAAAATATTGTGACTTCATTGTTTTTGAAAACAGGACAATCCTGCACTGTTGATCCCTGTATGAGGATAGGGATTGGTTCAGAGCGGGTGTCCGATCGGTAATCCGACGCGTTTCGGCCAAGGTTAGGCCTTTATCAAGGTTGTATCACCGATTCTATAATTGTTGAGATATAATGTGTGAGTAGCTCAGTAACACTATATATATATATATATATACCAAGGAATTTTTCATAATTAGCATTTTACATACACTTTTGTATCCGATTTCTTGTGAATGTGTCTTCCCGAAATTTTCTTCAGGTGCTGCAGGAACTATATGCTGTGTGGGATAGACGGATAATTTGAGTATTGGGGCTGGAAAAAACAACCAATTTTGAAAATAATGATTGTAGTAAGTAGTTTTATTTACTTGGGATCTGAGAATTCAATTCAAAGTCCAAAGGGGTCCAGAATATATATAGCAGTAGGACCAATCTGAAAAGATATTAATTTTTGTTTGGTGTTGGTTTTATATGCCAGTCCGCATAAGTGGTGATTTAACATAAGATTTGGTGACTTCCAAAAAGGAAAAAGAAACGGCTGCAAAGGCCGTAGGTTCTGAGGAGGAGATAGGTTCAAGGAGAATCTTCTCCACCAAAGAAAAACTTACAGTTTGTAGGGTAGTAGGGGTTAAAGACGTCCATCCGCAGCATAAGAGACTCCAAGATGCTTCCTCTCCCTCGGTAGGAGAGAGACTGGAGTTCCTGGAGCGTTCCCCGGCCTTAAATAGACTGTCACGCATGCGCATAAGCGCTGTGTGAAGCCCTGTGACAGGATCCGTACACGGTCAGTGGCGCGCCTGCGTACACGACGCGGCGCATCCCTTGGCACCCTCCGGTCGTGACACATAGGCCGCCGACACGGAGGAAGAAACCGAATGATCCTGTGGGGATCTGGGAGGATACCGAAGCATCGACCCTCGGTTCTGTTTGCCCCGATCTCAAGGATTCGGGGCTTTCCGTGCCGGGAGCTCCTGAAGTTTCGGGAAAGGCACCAAGAAAGGGGATTTAACATAATGATATGAAAAAGTCTTTTGCAAAACAGAAAAAAAGTACATGAAGACAAAAAAAGCAAGAAATGGTGGTGATACACATTGGTGATCACCTAAGTCTCAATATAACGATAATTAGCAGCAGTGAATTGTATAGAAGCAAGAGGCACAAAGTGTGCCGGGATAGGGCCTGAGAGGGAGATGTAAAGGGGAGAGGATCATTATGTCAGGCATTCCAGGCATTCCAGAAAAAAGGGGGGGATCAAAATTGGTAAAAAACAGTTTGATTGGTAACCCAATCTCCTTAATCCAATAAGATTCTTATGTGTGTGGAAAAAGTTGAAGGTAGGGTGATATTGAAATTTAATCAGTTTTCCCTGATGAAAAGCCCTCCAGGAAAGGGCGGAAGCTTTGGGCTTCATTGAGTCCTGGTGGGACTGTCGCTTTAAGTCTAGTAATCCAGCGCATTTCTAACTGCAGGAGGATCTTATTCCAATCACCTCCTCGTAATGGAATATGGATCCTATCGAGGGCCATAAAATTGACCCTTGGCATTTTGTAGTTGTGATAATTTTTAACGTGTCTGCCAAGTGGAACGTAAAAATTGCCAACATGCATAGTTTGTAAATGTTGGTTCACACGTTTCCCGAATTCTTGTCGGGTTTTCCCGATGTAGAAAGCCCCGCACTCGCAGGTCATCATGTAGACCACACCTCTGGTCTTGCAGTTGCAAAAGTGATTTGGTCTGAAAGGATCTCCATTAGGTAGGGTAGTATCTATCGTTTGGCGGATTACATAACATTGGGCGCAACTCCCGCATGGGAAGGTCCCCTTTGTTTTGCACGGGTCTTTTCTAGACCCTTCTTTGTGTTCACTGTGAACCAGTTTTTGTTGTAGCGATCCTGCCTTCCTAAAAGTGATAGGAGGGTGTTTTGGTATCAGTTTGGAGATATTTGGTTCCTCTGTGAGAATGGACCAATGTTTTGTGAGAATGTTTTTTATTTGTTTGTGTTCGTTGGTGAATCGGATGATGATCCGAGTGGTGGGTTCTTGAGTCGTAGGTTCTTTATTTTTGAAGAGGAGTGTTTCTCTGTTGGTCAGGTTAGCACGGTTAAAGGCCTTTCTGAGTGAGGTCTTGGTGTAACCTCTCTGAAGCAGTCTAGTTGTTAAAGCATTGGCTTCTAGTTGAAACTTGGTTTGATCTGAACAGTTTCTTTTTAAACGTAGGTACTGGCTGTAAGGTATCGATTTGATGAGTGGTTGTGGGTGGAAGCTGGAAGCGTGTAAAATGGAGTTTCCTGCTGTATCTTTTCTGAATAAAGTGGTGGATATTTTGCCAGTTGGTTCTTTATATATAAGAGTATCCAAAAAGGAAATCTGGTATTTGTTGTATGTCATCGTAAAGAACATGTTATGTTCATTGGCATTCATTTTAAGGAGTAAATCGGGTATCATATTTTCTGGTCCGTTCCATACAATCAATATGTCGTCAATATACCTTTGCCAGATAAGGATTTTCTCCGAGTAGATCTTATTCTCTTCTTTTGATAGAAAGTCCTGTTCCCATGATCCTAAAAAGATGTTTGCATAGGAGGGGGCGCAACTGGTCCCCATTGCTACTCCACAGATTTGGAGGTAGTAGTTCCCTCCAAATGTGAAGACATTGTGGTTCAAGATGAATTCTAGCATTTCAACAATGAAATTGTTGAATTTTAGGTCATGTTCGCTGTGGCTGCGTAAAATATTTTGAACTATATTTAGGCCTTTGGTGTGTGGGATATTATTATATAAAGATTCAACGTCAACAGTGATCAGGTATGAGTCTTCAGGTATGGTAGTGTCGTTCAGGATTCTCAGAAGATGTAGAGTGTCTTGGGTATATGAAGGTAATTCTTGGACGTGTGGACGTAGGTGTCTGTCTATTACCTTACTTATGGATTCTGTGATGCTGCCGTTGCTGGAGATAATAGGTCGTCCGGGGGGTTCCTGTGGGTTTTTGTGAATTTTTGGTAGTGCATATAGTGTCGGAGTTTTAGGATGTGTGGTCCTGATAAATTCCCACAATGTTTGGGTAATGATACCTTGGTTGAATGCCTTATCTACTTTGGAGTAGACAATCTCATCATAGGTTTTCGTCATTATAGGGAGAATTTGTTTATAGCATTGTTTGTTGGCAAGTATGTTAAGGCACATGGTTTTATAATTTTCATTATCCATAATCACTACATTACCACCCTTATCTGAGGGTTTTATGGTGATGTTGGCATTGTCTTTTAATTCTTGTAGGACTTGCCTTTGTTTGTTGGTGAGGTTGGAGGTCTGTCTTTTCTTTTTCAACTGTTCAATCTCTTTGGTGGTTTGTCTCACAAATAGTGCGATAGCGGGATTGGTATTGAGAGGTGGAAACTTGCTTGATTTCTTTTTGAAGGATGGTATATTGGATGTTTCTGTTTCTTCTTCATTATCACTATCATGCATTAGGTCTGATTCGGTTAGGTCGTCCCATTCATCAAGGTCGCTCTCTTGGAGAAGCAAATTGAGGTCTCGAATGGCTCTAAATTCGGCCGCAGTTAATTTGGTTGTTTTCTGTGCTGGTTGTGGTTGTTTTTGATAGAAGCTTTTAAATAATAAGTTCCTCGCAAAAAGGTGAATATCCTTGATGGTTTCAAAGGTATCAGTGCTGGTGGTAGGGCAGAAGGAAAGTCCTAAAGATAGGACCTCCTTTTGTTCATCTGAGAGTATATATGATGACAGATTAATTATCGTTTTTCCCTGGCTTCCTCCAGTTTTTTCTCTGATTGGTTCAGTTTCTTTGGAGGTTTTGTGTTTGGTTTCCCTAAAAAAACCTGTTGTTTTTGTTCCACTTGGGATCTGGTGAAGATAAGGTGAGATCTAACGGGTTGATTCGTGTCTGTTGACTGAGTTGCTTGCTCGTCTTGTATGGTAATGGTTTCTTGGGGGTCTGTGGTTCTCTGATTCTCATTGTCCATTCTACGTGGCTGTTCTGTTTGTTTATATTGTTCTCTTCTCCTTTCTTTGTTTTGTTCGGAGCCAGATGCATATGAGGATGAGTCAGATGAATAGTATGGTTGTCCTGTTCTGTTTTGAGGTTTACCGTATTGTGTTCTTCGATTTTGTCGTTGGTTGGCCCATTTGTAGGCCCTTCCTTGTGCAAAGGCATTTTTATCCCGCCAATACTTTCTTTCTTTTTTCCTTAATATTTCTTTACCAAACTCTTCCAAGTGGGATTTGAGTTTGTTCTCTTGTTCGCTATAGAGTTGTTCTTTCTTGAGGGGGGCCAGTTGTTCATATAGTTTTTTAATATCGTTATCCAGTGTTTTAATTTGTCTTAAATATTCTTCTTGTAGAAGAATCATCAGATTGCGAGAACATTCGTTGAGTTGGTCTTCCCATTCTTTTTTCATTTGAACTGTTATGTTGTCCATAGTGGGAAAAATTTGGATCCTTAGGCCGACGGGATTAATTTTCTCACTTATGTAGCGTTCGAAAGTTTTTATGTGCCAGTGTAAGGCTGACTTTCTCTCCAGATGTTTTTGGAGAGATCTGAATAATGCTAGAATGTCTGAGGCAGTTTGCTCCTTATTTTTGAAACTAGTTTGGATGCCAGACATGAGACTCTCCCATTCATCTCCAATCAGGTCCCCCACATTCCTTGCTTCTTCTTCATTCATCCTTAATTTGTAAGGGGAGGATGAATTATACCGGGTGCAGGGGGGCCCTTCTTAAATTGTGGTGGAAACCACAATGAGGGTCGTCCTGTCCAGGAAGGAGTAGGTTATGATGCTCTGCTGGTCAGCAATCAAAATAATATTTGGGGCTGTTTTAAGATAGTATTCCAAAGATCCGTGAGGGCGTGGATGTGTTGTCCATCCGGGGTATTCGTTGAAAGATAAGGGTTGTGGATCTTGTATTGGAAGTTAGTTAGTAGTTTTCTGCCACCATCCCAACAATTTATGTGTCGTTTGTGGTGCCTCAAGTCAGGTGGGGGGATTTTATGGGCAGGAGTAAGGATATAGAAAAATAGTAATATATAATATAATGATATTTATTGAAATAAAAGGGGAAAAAAACAAGATATATACAACATTGGAGTGTGAATGGGTAGAGGCCCATTGAGTGCCAGTGAAGAGAAGGTAGAGTGTGTTTACACGTGAAAATATTGTGACTTCATTGTTTTTGAAAACAGGACAATCCTGCACTGTTGATCCCTGTATGAGGATAGGGATTGGTTCAGAGCGGGTGTCCGGAACACACTCTACCTTCTCTTCACTGGCACTCAATGGGCCTCTACCCATTCACACTCCAATGTTGTATATATCTTGTTTTTTTCCCCTTTTATTTCAATAAATATCATTATATTATATATTACTATTTTTCTATATCCTTACTCCTGCCCATAAAATCCCCCCACCTGACTTGAGGCACCACAAACGACACGTTAGTTGTCATAGAGCTTATTCAAAAAGGCAGAGCAAAGTGCAGTAATCCATAAAGCCAATCAGGAATCATATCTTAAAGCTGAACTCCAGGTAAAATAAGACTTTACCCTTTGCAGTGTGGCTTCCCCCACAAGGCAAATGTTAAAAGCTTGTTTTTATCTACATCCTTTGTAGACCTGGCACCTGGGCACTCTTCTCCTCTCTCCAATGTTCTGGATTGTGAGCGGGCCCTCAGCGTCTCCACAATGTAGGAATGCAGTAGAATGCTATACTGTCTGGCATAGATGTTTAGCTCGCAGTACTGGCCAAACAGAATTTAAAGGACTAAAATCTTTCTTTCTCCTAGAAAATTGCTGCTCCAGACTTCCTACTGTGCTGGCCATATGTGTAAACATCTATCCGTGTGTATGTGGTCTATCTGCTATTCCTCCCTTTCAGTAGAGAGCGTTTGGCTACCTTGGGGTGATCTTTGGCAAAGAGCGCATATTAAAAACAATAGAAGATGAGGGGTCTGCTCCATCACCACCTAAAGCTGACCTTCCATGAAAATAGAAGGTCCACTTTACTGAAAGTCCTCCACCCCCACAAAATTGGATTGCCTACAAAGGCAATTTAAAGCGCTATTAAACCTAAAATCAAAAATGTTTTTTATCTGAGCATACCAATCTTTAGATTTGGTGGCTGGATACATTTTCTATAGCCTTTTCCCCCTCTGTTTTCACCTGGTGATCTGGCCAGTTACGTGCCTTCTGTATTAGAGTGACTTCACTCTGGATGAAGGAGCACAGGGGGCATATTTGGACAGCAGCATTGTCAGTCTGGGGGGAGATGAACTTGCAAATTTTGATATACTTACAAACTGAAGCCAAACTCCAGCTAGTAGTGTATAAGCAGTTACAGAAAAACTTTTTTTTTCCTTTTGGGATAAAGGTTTTACATAAATAAATAAATAAATAAAAGCTGGTAATTGTAAGCACCCCTGTAAGACGAAAAAAAGAAATAGAAGAAAACAAATGCAGCCATTTTATCAAAGACTTGGTATGCTGCACTATATTAAAAGTTTTCTTTTGGGTTTAAACTCACTTTAAAAATATATCTATTATAGGGGAAAAAAATGTACATTACATCAGACCTAGCTTCCAATGATTTTGGGAGCAGCAGGTGACATCACCAAGCCTCACTACCGCCTCCTGGTTGGTAAAGCTAAGTGCTTGAAATCCCGCAAGAATGTGCTCCAGCGCATTTCAGGGGTGCATTCTTACATAGGCTGAAAAAAGACAAAAGTCCATATAGTTCAACCAATAGAAAAAAAAAAAAAAAACTTTATTTATAGAATACAATACCCGTAGTGGATCCAGAGGAAGGCAAGAAAGGGATTTCAAGCACTCGGGTTTCCCCAGAGGAAGCAGTGAGTCAGTCAAAATGTGTTTGCTCCATCATCACATTCATTTCCTAGGTTTTTGCAAAGTGTCGGCGGGACTTGTGGCTCTGACAGCTTAGCAGCTGAGAGTTACAAATCTACAGTGCCTTGAAAGATTATTCATACCCCTTGAAATTTTCATGTTATAACCAAAAACGTATATGTATTTTATTGGGATTTTATGTGATAGACCAACACAAAGTAGCACATAATTGTGAAGTTGAAGGAAAATGATAAATGGTTTTCAATTTTTTTTACTAATAAATTTGTAAAAAGATTGTATTCAGCCCCCCTGAGTCAATACTTTGTAGAACCACCTTTTGCTGCAATTACAGCTGCAAGTCCTTTTGGGAATGTCTCTACCAGCTTTGCACATCAAGGGGGTAAAATTTTTGCCTATTCCTCTTTGCAAAATAGCTCAAACTCTTTCAAATTGTATCAAGAGCATCTGTAAACAGCAATTTTTAAGTCTTGCCACAGATTCGCAATTGGATTTAGGTCTGGACTTTAACTGGGCCATTCTAACACATGAATAAGCTTTATCTAAACCATGCCATTGTAGCTCTGGCTGTATGCTTACAGTCGTTGTCTTGCAAGAAGGTGAACCTCCACACCAGTCTCAAGTCTTTTGCAGATTCTTTTGACAGATTTTCTTCTAAGATTGCCCTGTCTTTGGCTCCATCCATCTTCTCATCAACTGTTACCATCTTCCCTGTCCTTGCTGAAAAAAAAACATCCCTAAACCATGATGCTGCCTCCACCATGTTTCTCGGTGGGTATGGTATGTTCAGGGTGATGTGCGGTGTTAGTTTTCCGCCACACATTGTCTTTTGCTTTTAGGTCAAAAAGTAAAATTTTGGTCTCATCTGACCAGAGCACCTTCTTCCACATGTTTGCTGTGCCCTCCACATGGCTTCTCGCAAACTGAAAACGGGACTTCATATGGCTTTTTTTCAACAATGGCTTCTTCTTGCCACTCTTCCATAAAGACCAGATTTGAGGAATGCACGACCAATAGTTGTCCTGTGGACAGATTCTCCCACCTGAGCTGTGGATCTCTGCAGCTCCTCCAGAGTTACCTTGAGCCTCTTGGCTGCTTCACTGAATAAAGCTCTCCTTACCCGGCATGTCAGTTTAAGTGGACGCCCATGTCTTTGAAGGTTTGCAGTTGCGCCATACTCTATCCTATTTCGGATGATGGATTGAACAGTGCCCCGTGAGATGTTCAAAGCTTGTGTTCAAAGCTTATGTTCAAAGCTTGGTGTGTTCCTTGGCCTTCATGATGCTGTTTGTTCACTAAGGTTCTCTAACAAACCCGAGGGCTTCTCAGAACAGCTGTATTTATACTGACATTAAATTGTACACAGGTGGATCTATTTACTAATTATATGACTTCTGAAGGCAATTAGTTTCACTAGATTTTAGTTAGGGATATCAGAGTAAAGGCGGCTGAATACAAATGCACGTAACACTATTCAGATATTTATTGGTAAAAAAATTTGAAAACTGTTTACAATTTTACTTCTACCTCACAATTATGTGCCACTTTGTGTTGATCTAGCACATAAAATCCCAAGAAAATACATTTATGTTTTTGGTTGGTATGAATACTTTTTCAGGGCATTGTAAGTGGTGTGAAGATGAAAAGTTGATTTTTTTTCAATTATTATTTATTTATTTAATTAATAGCACTATCTGCTGCCAGATTGCCCAGGACAAATTATAAAGTACACGGGGTCATCGGCAACATGGTGATGGACAGCACTTTTGTTGAAATAGTTTGTTTGCAATTGTGTAATTACGGCCAACTGGTGCATTGATCTGTAGACATAAAATTTTCATTCAATTTCGGATGCATCCGTTAATTTTATTCAGTCATTTGTTATGTTACCCGATTCATTTTCGGAATTCATTTCATATCTTCGGCATTTATTACGTATTTTTGTTGGTCTAGGTGGATTTGAAAAATGTTGCAGTTTTAGAATATTGCTATATATTGAATATATTATTGGATCAGACAAATCTGAATCGGAAGGATTCAATATTTTCGGACACTAGTCTAGCCCACCAAGACAAATGGCATGAGCTGGTTGGACAAAATCCAATATATGCATCCAAATTAATGAATAGAACAAAATTCGGATTCATTTTTTATCCAAATTATCGAAAAAATTAGAAAATTTAAATCATTTTCCCATGGGCCCGAACTACTATCGCATCATGGAATGCCTTTCGAACAAAACAAATGCATTTGTTAATTTCCTTATAATTTATTTTCCGATTTGCTGACATTCATTTCTATGTTCATTTGGAGATTCACATACATCCAAATCTCTGAAAAGTAAATTTCCGTCCAAAAAAAAACAAATTAAAATGAAACACCCATGTCCATTGATCTGAAGCCTTGGCAGGTGAAGCTGCCAGCCAGCAGTGATTGTATAGTTCTGGCATGATCATGCACAGTTGATCATTTTCCTTTTAACGTGCTGTCTGCTGCTATGATCCTGAGGACACATATTAAGTATATAGTAGCAACATGATTATGGAAATTGCATTTTATGGAACACTTGAATGCACAGTTGGGTGGTGGATCAATTTGCCAAGGCTGCGGAATAAAGTACAAGCTGGCAGAAACTGCATAGTGTCCTGAACTGAAAACCAATTTAAGGGGATGCAAGAACCCACTGTTGGCCAAATCATAAACCTAAAGCTTGTGTGGATTGATCTGCTGAGTGACTGTATAGTTCAGAAAAGGATATGCTCAGCTAAAAGTTTTGCACCAAAAGTTCTGTCCATCACAAGGATGCTGAAAATTAATATATTATCTTTATCTCTCTGCAACTTTGTTGTGGACAGCACTTTTTAAAGAAAGCTAGAAAAATGTACATTGTGGATCTCAACAGTTAACCTGCCTATCCCAATCAAGTTCCTACTTTGCAACAACTGAGTAAGTTAAAATGGGGATGGAGCAAATAATTGCATTTACTTTCTGAGTTTTGGTTTTATTGTATGCATTTTTATGTTCAGTAATGCAGGAAGGTATTTAGTATTTTAAAAACAGTGAAAGAGGAGTATGGGTTTAGAATCTGGTACACAGAATAAAGCCTAGTACACACGCAACGATTATCGGCCGACCGGTTGTCTGTCTTTTGTCCAGAGTGGTGTTTTGCTGGTTGGAATGTGCCTAGACTGCCAACAAATTTTCTCCCCCGACAAAATTCTACTTCAGAAGTGATGTCATGTGTTGGTTTGCTTTCTTTGTGTTCTTTCTTCTCTGAGCATGCCCAGACTTGCTCATAAGATTTTTCCCTGTCAAAATCTGTACTGACTCCACGAAAATCGGCCGTGTTTTGGCAGCGGACAAAAATTTTATAGCCTGCACACCAAATTTTTTTCGGACGAAAAGTCGGAGTCGGTTGTCGGAAGCATCATACTAACAAGCCGAAAATTGGCAGATCGGTCGTCGGACGAAAATTCCCTGCCGATTTTCGACGCGTGTGTACGAGGCTTAAGGCTCAGAAACAAGCAACAATATTACAGATTATCAGCGCTAAGCCATTGCACAGCACTCTCGAGAATTTTCAAAAAGCTTTTCTCACTTGGACAAGTCACAGGCCAGTTTTAGGCTGGATTCACACTTGCCTTGGCTCACAGCAAGGGTCTGGTGCATCCTTTCAGGTGAAAATGAGGTCCACACTGGAAAAGGGTCCTGTGCGTCTTCTAGTCCGTTTCAGGTCTGAATTCAGGCAAAAATTCTGACCTGAAACGGACCAGAAGACGCACAGGACCCTTTTCCAGTGTGGACCGCAGCCGCCCCAGAGCTGTGTGAACCGGCTTCATCGGCCAGTGGCACTCTCCTGTCATGCGAATTGGATGCAAGGAACCCTGTATCCAATTTGCATAAGTGTGAACCTAGCATTAGACAAAACTCCTTAAAGTTCTGAATTGAGTAGGGGGGGGTGGGGTAGTCTGTGTGCCAAGCATTAAATGATGCCAAAGACCTCCCGTGAGATTTTTTTTTTGTCTGATTTTACATGAAGTCTGTTTCCTCAAAAAGCAGATTTCTCTCCTCTTCCTGTTCTGGCACCTGTCACCTGAACATGAAGTGGGAGAAAATCTTGCAAATGGGGACAGAGACAGCCATCTCCCTGGTCAATAACTGCTCATAAATACTTATAAGAGGTGACTAATATTCTCCTTTAAATGAATGGGAGTGCTTAATGTGTTTGCTAGGCATTTGCTTTTATTTTATTTTCATATATTTTTTATAGTCTAGACCAGTGGTTCTTAACCTTTAATAAGTGAAGGACCATTTTAGGAATCTGATGAAAGCTTTGGACTGCAATTCACCATTCATAACACACACAGTGTTGCATGCAATAAATATATGTACTTTATTTTATTGAAAATTGATTGTCTCATACATATGTGACATACATAAAGTCTGAATAAAGTTAACAATCTTAACAAAAAACTCACTTTTTTTTCATGCAAAAAGAAATAGCCTCTCATTACAAGAATGAAATACAATCTATGTGCACATTAAAAGAATATAATTCTGCTCAATTCTACTACTACTACTCAGTGGTGGAACTACCAGGGTCACAAAGGTTGCACTTGTGACCGGTAGGGATGATCGAACTTTTGAAAAGTTCGGTTCGACCAGAACACCCGAACTTCACGAAAGTTCGGTTCGGATTTCAGAACCCCATTGAAATCAATGGGACCCGAACTTCTGTAATCAAAAAACACCATTTTTAAGCCCTAAACCCCAATAAATGCCCCTAAAAAGTGCCTAGGGTTCTGGGTCATGCCCCATTAACTATTAATCACACAAAAAAAAGTTCTTAAAAATTCTCATTTTTGATAAAAAAGCCAATTATTGAAAAATTAAAAAAAAAAAAAAGAGATTTTTTTTGATTTTTACTTTGGATTTAGTATCTGGTGGGTCTAAAAGGTGTGCATGTGAAGTTTCAGCTCTGTAGCATGTCCAGAATCATGAAAAAAAAAAAGATAATTTTTCAGTAGAACAGGGATGTGGTTCGGGAGCCTCCTTTAACTTTAACACCTATATGATCTTTTTTTCTGGTTCTGGACATGCTACAGAGCTGAAACTTCACAGGTACACCTTTTAGACCCCCCAGACACAAAATCACACAAAAAAAGTTCTTAAAAATTGTCATTTTTGATAAAAAAGCCAATTATTGAAAAATTTAACAAAAAAAAAAAAAAGAGATTTTTTGATTTTTACTTTGGATTTAGTATCTGGGGGGTCTAAAAGGTGTGCATGTGAAGTTTCAGGTCTGTAGCATGTCCAGAACCAGAAAAAAAAAGATCGTTTGTATTAGAAAACTTTAAGCACAGGAATATGGCTTCTCTGCTGTAACACCTTGCCGGTTTAATAGCAGGCATTTTTTTGGGTTCTTTGCAGTCAGGAAAAACATCTGAACTTGTGTATAGTAGTACTGTGCACAAGTTCTGATGTTTTGCCTGCCTCCAAAATTCCCCAAAAAATGCCAGCAAAAACACACCTGGGCATTTTTTTTTTTGACGCTAGCGTTTTTTTTTGGCATTTTTTGGGGTTCTTTTGAGGCAGGCAAAACATCTGAACATGTGTATAGGGGGGATATATAGACATATATGTCTGAATATATACCCCTAGACATATATAGGTGTGATAGTAGCAGAAATAAATGCTTGCGCTAATGAAATCATTTACAGTAATATATTTCTGCTACTATCACACCTATATATGTCTAGGGGTATATATTCAGACATATATGCCTATATATACACCCTATACACATGTTCAGATGTTTTGCCTGCCTCAAAAGAACCCCAAAAAATGCCAAAAAAAACGCTAGCGTCAAAAAAAAAAATGCCCAGGTGTGTTTTTGCTGGCATTTTTTGGGGATTTTGGAGGCAGGCAAAACATCAGAACTTGTGCACAGTACCACTATACACAAGTTCAGATGTTTTTCCTGACTGCAAAGAACCCAAAAAAATGCCTGCTATTAAACCGGCAAGGTGTTACAGCAGAGAAGCCATATTCCTGTGCTTAAAGTTTTCTAATACAAACGATCTTTTTTTTATGGTTCTGGACATGCTACAGAGCTGAAACTTCACATGTACACTTTTTAGACCCCCCAGATACTAAATCCAAAGTAAAAATCAAAAAATCTCTTTTTTTTTTTTTTTTTTTTTTTTTTTAAATTTTTCAATAATTGGCTTTTTTATCAAAAATGACAATTTTTAAGAACTTTTTTGTGTGATTTTGTGTCTGGGGGGTCTAAAAGGTGTACCTGTGAAGTTTCAGCTCTGTAGCATGTCCAGAACCCCAAAAAAAGATCATATAAGTGTAAAAGAGGGGTCCCACCATCCCTGCTCTACTGAAAAATTATCTTTTTTTCTGGTTCTGGACATGCTACAGAGCTGAAACTTCACAGGTACACTTTTTAGACCCCCCAGACACTAAATCCAAAAAAAGTCATGCCTGCCTCCAAAAATGCCCGATAAATGCAAGAAAAAGCGCCGTAGAGAAGCCGTATTCCTGTTCTAATAAAAATTATAAGAAAATGCTAATTTTTGGGGGGTTCTGGACATGCTACAGAGCTGAAACTTCACATGTACACTTTTTAGACCCCCCAGATACTAAATCCAAAGTAAAAATCAAAAAATCTCTTTTTTTTTTTTTTTTTTTTTTTTTTTAATTTTTCAATAATTGGCTTTTTTATCAAAAATGACAATTTTTAAGAACTTTTTTTTGTGTGATTTTGTGTCTGGGGGGTCTAAAAGGTGTACCTGTGAAGATTCAGCTCTGTAGCATGTCCAGAACCATAAAAAAAAAGATTGTTTGTATTAGAAAACTTTAAGCACAGGAATATGGCTTCTCTGCTGTAACACCTTGCCGGTTTAATAGCAGGCATTTTTTTGGGTTCTTTGCAGTCAGGAAAAACATCTGAACTTGTGTATAGTGGTACTGTGCACAAGTTCTGATGTTTTGCCTGCCTCCAAAACCCCCCAAAAAATGCCAGCAAAAACACACCTGGGCATTTTTTTTTTGACGCTAGCGTTTTTTTTGGCATTTTTTGGGGTTCTTTTGAGGCAGGCAAAACATCTGAACTTGTGTATAGTGGTACTGTGCACAAGTTCTGATGTTTTGCCTGCCTCCAAAACCCCCCAAAAAATGCCAGCAAAAACACACCTGGGCATTTTTTTTTTGACGCTAGCGTTTTGTTTTGGCATTTTTTGGGGTTCTTTTGAGGCAGGCAAAACATCTGAACTTGTGTATAGTGGTACTGTGCACAAGTTCTGATGTTTTGCCTGCCTCCAAAACCCCCCAAAAAATGCCAGCAAAAACACACCTGGGCATTTTTTTTTTTTGACACTAGCGTTTTTTTGGCATTTTTTGGGGTTCTTTTGAGGCAGGCAAAACATCTGAACATGTGTATAGGGGGTATATATAGGCATATATGTCTGAATATATACCCCTAGACATATATAGGTGTGATAGTAGCAGAAATATATTACTGTAAATGATTTCATTAGCGCAAGCATTTATTTCTGCTACTATCACACCTATATATGTCTAGGGGTATATATTCAGACATATATGTCTATATATACCCCCTATACACATATTCAGATGTCATGTCTGACATCAAACATGTCCTCAAAAAAGCACTGGCAGTGGCAGCCCCTGCAGCATTAAAAAATGCTTGCTGGTGAGAAGCCACATACCTGTCCCGAAGCAGAGAAATGATCATTTCTCTATAGCGGTCACCCTGCTATGGAAGGGTTTTGTCACCCTGCCATAGCAGTCACTGTCAGTTAACCCTACACTACACTACGGTCCCCTGACACTTAACACTTTCCCTACAGAAACTAAATTTTTGAAGCTAACTTAAGTGTAAAGGAGCACTCTAACTACACTAGATATCCCTTTCCTCACACTAAAAATAGCTAAATGACACTTTTAAAGTAAAATTAACAGAACTGCTTCCACTCTCTTCCATGTCCAGTATAACAATGCTGGGAATATGGCGGGGGCGATCTTATATACTGGGGGGCGTATTCACTAATGATTGGTCTAGGGACCCCCTAGTCACTCCAATCACATTCCTAGCATTCTCCTGCCCCCTCAATTGGCTTTTGCTAATGGTTCTGGTCCAATCACGGGCTTTTAAAGCCCATTTCCTGAAGCATTGCATTTTGGGCGGTTCTGGTTGCCGAATTCCGAACTTTTTGGGCAAAAAGTTCTAAATTCGGCCGAACCTCGAACACCCAATGTTCGGGCCGAACCGATGGTGGACCCGAACCGTTCGATCATCCCTAGTGACCGGGCCCTGCACTTCTTCCACTGTCGGGGGGACCCAGCGGGGTTGCTGGCCTCAGGGCTCTGAGCTGAGACCTTCTCTCTCATAGAGCCCAGAGCCTACACTGACAGTTCCCCCTCCCTCCTCCCGCGCACAGATGGGAGAGGAGAGAGCCAATAACCTCCTTCTCCTCCGCCCCTCTCCTTTTGTGTGCACTGCAGGAAGTGTGAAGCTAAGCAACTGAATTTGATCATCCAGCTGCTGGGCTTAGTGGTTGGAGCTATAAGCAGTGACAGGATGTGTTTTCTGTAATTCCTTTCAATAGAAAATCACTGATTGGGACACATTGGAGCCGTATAGTAAATGTAAATGTTTTTTTTTTTTATCTGATCTTCACGGATCCCCTGAAACCCATCCATGAACCACTTAAAATGGAACTTTACCCATAACAGTTTGATGACATTTAATGTTCTTAAACAAAACAACATATATTCCATATTAATAATTAGTGTGTGCTTTAAATTGCCCCTAGCATTGCTCCTGGGGGAGCCAACATTTAGTTGAAGCCCAGAGCAGTCACCTAATAATGGAATCACTCCCACTCTTCTTGGTCTCAAAAACTATATGTCTCTTTCTTCAATGAAAATATGTACATTTCCAGCCTTGATTGTATGTCTTGGCTTAGCTAGAAAGGAAGGCTGACAGAAGCTTTACAGTGCTGACGTTCACAAGCTGCTGATGGGGAAGAAAGGAGAGAAGCAGGAAGATAGGACACTCTCATTGTAGGTTTAAGCCTTTTGTGTCACCTTGGCAGCACAGTTTGTCATGTTGCCTCTCCTGCTTTTCTTTTCTCCCTCCCTATGTCATTCCTGTTGCTTTCTGCTGTTATCTGATCAGCCTCTAGTGGCTCTGATTTTAGGCACATTGTCAAAAATAGAGAGCAGCTGGGTATGTACAGAGCAGGGCTGAATTATAAACAGTATAGGCACTTATTTTTAATGTTTTACGTAACTAATTTTCTGACTAAAGTTCAACTTTAAGGGTCCATGGATCCCAGGTAAAGAACCTCTGGTCTAGAATATTAAATAAACGACTTCCTATTACCCAGACCCTTCTCTCTCAGGAGAGGAGGTAAGGTGGGTACTGTGACAGGAAGCCAGGAAAAACTATTGGTTGTGTCCAGGATGGGAGATATATTTGTCCCGGGTTCATGCAGTATACAAACAGTTTGCCTTTTTTTGCTGGGTGGCGAGCTGGCTTGGCTCACTGATGGGTTAACAAGTTCAGCTGAAGCCGGTTGAGTACTCTGGGCTCTAAAAACTCCCAGGCTGCTTCCGTCCTGGAATCAGATCTCTGCAGGACAGACTGGGGAAGCACCAACTTCTCTGTGTGACTAATGCCTCGTACACACGCGTCGATAGTTGGCCGTGAATTTTCGGCCAATGTCCGATTGGCCGATTTTCGGCTTGTTAGTATGATGCTTTCGGCAACCGACTCCGACGTTTCGGCCGAAAAAAATCTGGTGTGCAGGCTATAAAATTTTTGTTGGCAGTCAACAGAACGGCCGATTTTCCGTCAGTCAGTACAGATTTCGGGCAGACAAAAATCTGATGAGCAAGACTGGGCATGCTCAGAGAAGAAAAAACACACGGAAAGTAAACCAGAACATGACATCACTTCTGCAGAATTCGTGTGCAGTCTAGAGCACATTTCAACCAACACAACAACACTGGACAAAAGACGGCCGATCGGTCGGCCGATAATCGTTGCGTGTGTACGAGGCATAAGGACTCTGATTTTTTTGCTGCATGATAGTCAGGTGCCTGGACAGCCATAGGTTGCTCCAGAACGGGTAGTTAGGTTCCTTTTTCACCATGCTGTGTACTCACCCAGGGAGACATGCACAACCCACTGCTGAGCTTATACCACACAGTACTTATTTTCTCACTTTGTATTTAGGGGTTTCTACAAAGAATGCCTTTCCAGCCCTCCAAGTACACATAGGAAATGCCTGCTGCATACTATGAAAATACTGCAAGTATTTAAAAAGTGTTTAGTTTGAAAAAGCACCTTTATGTGGGAAGACCAGGTGTCTGTATACTACAGTTTTACCATAATGCTTTGTGTATTCTTGGTATTCTCTTTTCAGGTCACTGGTCTTGTTCTGGCCTCCGAGCTGGCTGCCTATCACAATACAAGCAAAGTTTATGCTTTTGGGTAAGATAGAAAAAGACTCTGAAGGTTATACACATATGGAAAAATGTGTTTTGTTTCGGAGATTCCCAAATTTGTTTAGTTTAATTTGGTTTCATTTAATTTTATTTTGTTTATTATTTTCTAACAAATTCCAGATTTTCGGAACGATTCAAAATCAGATCTGTGGAAAAATGATTGACAGATTCAAATTCTGTGTGAAGAATAGCTGGTTGTTAAGGAGCAGGCCAGGAAGCCAGCCGCTTCATCCTTAACAACTGATGACTCATCAGCTGTCAGTGGGTTGAGAGCTAATATGTAAAAAAAAGAATGCCGGCAATAGAAAAGTCAGAAAAAAACAGTGTGGGGTCCCTCCCCCAATCCATACCAAGCACTTTGGGTCTGGTATGGATTTAAGGGGAACACCAAGCCAAATTTTAAAAAGAAACGGCATGGGGTCCCTCCCCAAAATCTATATTAGACTGTTATCAGAGCACGCAGCCTGGCAGGTCAGGAAAGAGGGGGGGGGGCGACTGGCGAGCTCTTCCCCCCATCTCAAAGCACCTTGTCTCCTCCCCCAAATCCTGCCCACCCATGTGAATGAGTATGGGGTACTACCCATTTAACAAAAAGTGTAAAAAGTAAATAAAGACAGTACACAAGTTGACAATTCCTTTATTAAAAAATAAAAACAATGTCCCCCAAGGTGGATTCATTGTCAATCATGCCGCCCATCACACTGCCAGACTCGAAAAAAGAAAAAAAAAACCTCTGGTCTCGTCGAAGGCACCCTGCCGACTGCCTGCTCCTCCATCTGACATTTATGCAGTTTGCAAAAAGCCTTCAACGAGGCTGGAGGGTTTTTGTTTTCTTTTTCCAGGTCCAGTGGTGTGGCAGGCGGCATGATTGATGATGGATCTACACTTTGTTTTTGATTTTTTAATGAAGGAATTGTCGAAAACTTGTGTACAGTCTTTATTCACTTTTTTGATGAATGGGTAGGGGTACCCAATACTCATTCGCATGGGGGGGGACAGGGTCTGGGGACCCTTTTGTTAAAGGAGGGTTCCAGATTCCGATAAGCCCCCTGCCCACAGACCCCCACAACCACAGCCCAGAGTTGTTGGGAAGAGGCCCTTGTCCCTATCAACATGGGGACAAGGTGCTTTGGGGTGGGGGCAGAGCCCCCCTGCCCCAAAGCACCCCCTATGTTGAAGGCATGTGGCCTGGTATAGTCCAGGAAGGGGGTGGACGCTCACTTGTCCTCCCCCCTTTCCTGAGCTGCCAGGCTGTATGCTCACATAAGGGTCTGGTATGAATTTTGGGGGTCCCATGCCGTTTTTTCCTTTAAATCCATACCAGACCCAAAGGGCCTGGTATAGATTGGGGGGGCCCCACACTATTTTTTTTTTCAGAATTTTCTATTACTGGCATTCTTTTGTTTACATTTTAGCTGTCAGCGGAGAAGCCCACTGACAGCTGATATGTCATCGATTGTTAAGGACACATTGGCCAGTTTCCCTGCCCTCTACCTAGCAACCAGCTATTCTTCACACAGAATTCAAATCAGTTGATCATTTTTTTGACAGGACCGAATTCAAATCATTTTGAAAATGTGGAATTCGTTCAAGAACAAATAAACAAAATTAATTTCAACAAATTTCAACTAAATTCATTACTATTTCTTTCAGGGATTCAGATACATCCGACTTTCTGATCAACCAAAAATTTGTCCAAATTCACATTCGGATCAAAACAAATTGCATATATCTAGAAGGTTTTCATTACCATCAAGCATTCTAAATTTTCTGATGCAAGGTTATCCTTTAGCAAAAGCTCAAACAAAGAAAGCAGCTCTAAAAAGATATACACACCTATACAATCCCTATATAACAAAAAACTATTCACAAAAGAGCCTGGGTTCAAAACAAACAGAAAGTGAAAATATACAGTATGAGAAATGTATTCATATATTCATATATATATTCATGCAAAACAGTATAAACATAAAGGAAACACACAATGAACGGCAAAAGAGCTTATCAAACAGCAAATATTGATCAAAACATATCCATGTGCAAGCCTCGACAAGAATGAAATAAGACCCCCCAATAAAACATGCACAAATCTAATTTAAAGTATAACTAAAGGCAAAACTTTATTTTCAAGTTTTGGATAGTGGAGAGGGATTAGAACACCTGTCAGTTTTTATTGCTGTCTGTGCCCCCGTTAGTGAGATTCACCCTCTTTTTTATCCTGTTTACCATTATCATTGAAAGTGAAAGTAAAAGAAAATCCTACATTTTGGGTTGTCCCCAGAAAAGTAATAGAGGGAAAATCTTCAAATGGGGACACTAGTTCTGGTGACCTGGGGTCCCCAACGAATTCCCTTAATTTTTAGGGATTTCCTCCCAATTCCTGTTTGGCTATGGGACAGGAAGTGAAGGGAAATCTCTGCAATGGGACCCAGAGGGCAAAAAAAAATCTAACAGGAGTTATAGGCATCTTTTGCTCTACCCAAAATGAAAAAAATAAAGTTTTGCCTATAGTTCTACTTTACTTTTTGAAAAATAACCCAATAAATAAAAGAAGTCAAGGAAGGTACCAGATAACCTTAGTTGTCCAGTTGAAATCCCCGATGCTACAACATTACATACAACCAATTTCCACTGCCTAAAGTCTATCTATAGCCAAACATTTTTATCATTAATCATGTAGGGAATAGTTTAACCACTATGATTCCATTTTAAAATGGCACTGGGGCATAGGCTATTTGTCCCAGTGCAGTTTAAATACACTGCCTGGACTTTCAATTCCAGCTACCTAACCTCACAGCCCTATATTGGAACCAGTATTAAACTTTCCTCATAGAGTAATAATTTAACAGTTGCCGAGGAGAAATAGACTACTTTACATTGCTGCTCAACAACTCCATCAGGTTTTGTCCTGTGTTAAACCCTGATAAAAGAACAGTGGTGTCCAAAAATTAAAATTAACTTGGACTCTTTCATCTGTTTTTAGTCTGGCGCTCCTTTCTGTATTTCTATGATTTGAGTTACTGTTGGGTTGTCATTGAGAGAAATTTTTCTGTGTGGCAGCCACCTCATTAGAGCTATTAAGCCTTTTTATATAGAATTACATAGAATTATAGAATATTGAGAAATACCATGGATTCATGGATAATATCACCAATGTCCATGTTTTCTTTCTTTAGGAAGGGTTTGACAGTCTTCTTCTGGGTAATCTTGGATGTCCCTAATTCGAACAATAAATATGTCACAGTAACCTCTGTAAGAGAAGCACTTAATCGTGTTCTGGACTCCAAGGGTAACCACTCAAAAGCCTACATATTTGACCAGTACTATGTGGACCACCACTCACTAAATATATATGGTCAGTATATACATTGTACATGTTCCTTTCTTTATGTTTGTAAAGCATTTGTATGCATGATCACCTTTATATACAATTGGATTCCTAGAAGGATTTGCCATGGAAAACAATAGCTACAATGTTGTAAGACCAACTTTAAAACTATTGACCAGTCTATAGTATATTATTTACACTTATTTTTCTAAACTTTTTTAATCTGTATTGTACAAATTATTTAATTTTTAAAAAAAAAAACTATTAACGTTAACTACCTTTTAACGTGAACCTGTTGGTCATTTTACACTTTTCAATGTAAAAGTTTTACCTATGTCTAGAAACAACAAAGTGTCCAATATTATCTTTGGACAGAAAAGTTCAATCTCTGTAGCTAATTCCCAGTTACCTACCCCTCCCTGTCCAAAATGTGTGCTTCAGTAGTCATTAAGGATGCTGTTAATTGATAGAGAGATAATGAGTTGGTGGGGCTTATGCCTCTTATACACGCAGCGATTATCGGCCGACCGATCTGCCGACTTTTGTCCAGAGTTGTGTTTTGTTGGTTGGAATGTGCCTAGACTGCACACGAATTTTCTCGGCCAACAAAAATCAACTTAGGAAGTGATGTCATGTGCTGGTTTACTTTCCGTGTGTTTTTTCTTCCCTGAGCATGCCCAGTCTTGCTCATCAGATTTTTGTCTGCCGAAATCTGTACTGACTGATGGAAAATCGGCCGTTGTGTTGTCGGCCAACAAAAATTTTATAGCCTGCACACCAGATTTTATTCGGCCGAAAAGTCGGAGTCGGTTGTCGAAAGCATCATACTAACAAGCCGAAAATCGGCCGATCGGACGTTGGCCGAAAATTCCCGGCCAATAATCAATGCGTGTGTACGAGGCATTAGACTGGGGGCTTAATCAGAAAAATCCAAAACCTCTACTAATGAAATAAAACCAAAAGGGAATCATAAACAATGCTTTTCTGGCCAGGAAAAGTGACAGCAGCCTGTGGGTAGATAATTTATACTGTTAAGCCCCACACACACAGGCCAAATGCCGGGTGACAATAGCTGGTTCAATAAAAACCGGCCGACATTCGGAACGTGTATGTCAGCCAGTCTGACAGAAGCCAGGCATTTGGCTGGCTTTTATTGGACGTGCATGCTGGAAACCAGCAGCTGACCAGCTCCATATCATGCTTAAATAGGCTACATGACCTCGGAATTCTTTAATAATCGATTCAAATATACCTCAAATACCAAAATATATATAACTTTGCATAAATAAATAACATGGGTTATTTGTACACATTTTTTTTTTTTTTTAGCAGTACCCAGTGAAATTGCTGTTCCACTGATTTGAAAGCTGTTTAATTTTGCAATAACACACAGGGATTGATTTACTGAAACTGGAAAATCTGGTGCGGTTGTGCATTGTGGCCAATCAGCTTCTAACTTAGGCTTGTTCAATTATGCTTTGACAACAAAAAAAACTGGAAGCTGATTGGTTCTCTATGCAGAGTTGCACCAGATTTTGCACTCTCCAATTTTAGTAAATCATCCGCATTGGGCCAGTCCACAGAATACTGCTATTTCAGTGACAGGTTAATCCGCATAAACCGAGCCACCCACTGGTTTCCTACAGTATATTTTTTGAGAACTTCAACAGAAAAATAAGCTTGTTGTATTTCCTCATTTTGTAGCACTACCTTGGAGTTTGGGATGTTATTATCCTGCCACCTCCTTTTTTAGATAAATATAGAGTAATTAGAAATTCCAAAAAAGGAGCTCAGCACAGAGGTCTAAAAAGATAATGTTGGCCAGGTAACTTCATCACAGAGCCCTGAAGAAATGTAAGGAACCAGCATCTAACAAAATATAAAGTACTATGTTTAGGTGGATTCACCTTTTGATAGAATGGTTGATTGGTCTAATAATCACACAAAAAATAACTGTAACTTGCAGTTTACCAAACAGGTTCAAGGTTGGAAGCAATAATGTAAAAGGTTCAGGATGGTAACAGCAAGTGTAGCACCCTCCTAGTTAGGTAGGTGCTAGGTAAAGCATCTATTGCTCCTGCTGCTTATCAGGGGAGCCTGGTCTATTAGATTGCCTGTCACATGTTTCCAGGTGTGATTCACTGGGTCTGAGGGAGTGTCCCCACTGCATCCAATGTTGGAGCTTGTTGGACAGTGGAGGAAACCTAGCCAGTGACACATCATGTTTTATGGCAGTCCCAGTGGGAGGGCATTCTGGCAATGCATCCTAGGATTGACCATAAATACTGAGGGGACATGTGACAGGGCATCTTTGGCGGGAAGCAATGTCCCAGTAGGAGGTGGATGGCTGTCTCTCCTCCTGCAGTGTGTGAGAAAGGTGGTCTTAGGCAGTCGGCCTAGTGAACCAGGTGTGGAGCTGAGCTGCAGAGGATCCAGTGTAACTGATGACAGAGCTGCTGGCAGAGTCTTTTTGGAAAAACAGTGTCCATGAGTACTGAGGGACCTGTCAAAGGGTCTGGCCCAAGAAGGGGGACCACTCAAGTGAAGTCAGGGGATCAAGGAGCTAGCTCACACGGAGAATATGACAGTAAAGGGGGTGCCATGTAGAAAGCCCTGAAGAATAGGAACAAAAGGGGGTGCCAGGAAGGGCCCTGAAGAGTGTTCTGCAGTACAGTACAGCTTATTTAAAGCGGTTCATTTATTACTACTTCATCGCTATTGACTAGGTGAAGCAGCGGCCTTGCCGCACTCAAGTTCAGTTAAACGTCCCAGCAAATTGTGCATAGTTTATTCAAGTTGGAAGATCCCACTCATTCCCTTCTCCTATCCAAGTTCTCAATAAAACCACAAAAACCAAAACCCCTAGACTGTTTCTTGACTGAGCCAGGCACTTTGAAGTTGCTAAACTATTGTACTGTTGCTATGGGTAACCCAGGGGAACCCATCACCAGCAGCTCCCCAGGGAGTAGTGCTACACATGCATACACTGCAAAAACATATAAAAGCTTTAAAAACCTGTACTATTCTCAGCAATATTTCTGTAACTCAATATGGGTAACATGTGGCTGTACAGCATAGTCTACAAGACTTAAAGAGGAAGTTAACTGCAGGCTGAATTATTTATTTTTTTCTGACCTGTAAAGTAAAGCCATAATGTGCAAGTGTTGTATACTAGCGCATTATGTAAAATTTACCTTCAAACTAAGCCCTCCATTGATGCGTTGTCACCGCTGGAGGCCGCATCCATCTTTACCCATTTTCCTTCCAGGTCCATGGCACGCATGCACTTGGGATTCGCTGGTTATGGCACAGGGCTCTGAAGAAACGCATACCCCGATGACTTAAGCGGCTGCATATACAGTAAATATCTCCTAAACAGTGCATGATTAGGAGATATTTACAGTACCTATAGGTAAGCCTTATTATGATGTTACCTATAGGTTTAATTAATCTATTGGAATTTACAACCACGTTGACAGAGTCAAACAGAGAATGGCTTCTTCTGTTAAACAATACAGAACGCAGCTACTTGCAATTATACCCATTGACAGAATCCCTCACAGTGAAGTACAGAGTTGCCCTGGTAACAGGCCTGCAGTTACAATTAACGGGGCCCGTACAACAGCCTACCTGACAGAGACCCCCCCTAAAAATACACTAAATTCATTATTAGCTGACACAAACATAACATAAGTTACATAATTCCTGCTAAATATAAAAGATAAAACTCTATTGTGTTAATAAACATTTCTATGTGTAAATGAGATCTTGGGGTTCATTCACACAGGTGTTGTGGCCTGTGCAGTGTTAATCAGTATTTTTTTTTTTTTAATGTGGCTATCGCTGTGTGTGGGCAGCCTATGTTACGTTATAGGAATGCAGCAGCTATATGAACAGCCTCAGGTCCTCATTTGGCAGGTGTGTGGATGCATGTGTATGGCCCCTGAACATTACCAGTGTGCATTCAGGGCCACTCACCCACACCTATCAAATTAGGGGCTGTGGTTGTGTTCATACAGCCACTGCATTATCCTAGAGTAACAGATAGCTCCCACTGCACATACAGCCCATTTACACTGAATGGGCCAGCGAACCCATGTGAATTAGCCCTTTATTTTTTTAATTTTTGTTCATTCATTTGTTATGTTCATTCATAAACTGAAGCATAGTAAACAAAGTTTACTATGCTCAGTTATCAATGGACACAGGAGTGATCAGTACCAGCGATCACTCACTTTGTCTATTCAGAAAAGGAAGGGTGTCGGTAAATGACATATTTACTGGCCACTTCCTCCGTTCTCCACCCTGACACATGCCCTTCGGCACCCAACTGGATAGGGAAGCCGGCAGCACCTTTGGAGGAGACGGGAGGAACGCACAGTGACAGGGGGGCACATGGGGGGGGGATCAGAAGCAGGCAGAACAGGGGGATTGGTGCCAGGGAAACAATTACAGAAGACAGAAGGATGCCCTGTATCTCTCCCTGCAGCAGCTGAAAGCCGGGGGGATGTAGAGAAACTGGCTTTGCAGAGAGACACACAGGGCATCCTTCTGTGATTGCCCCTCTACCCTTCCGCACTGATTCCCCCTGTTGTTTGGGCCCCCCTGTGTGCATTGGTTCCCTACAGGGGGACCAGTGCTCCCCCCCTATCAGCGGCCCTGCCTGGTAACATAGGTGAAAAGCTAGAGGGACTTAGGGCCCAAGCACCACCCCACTGGAACTGGAGTACTCTAAAAGCCATCAGGGAGGGGATCCCAACAGTAGCTGGGTCTTTTGGAGAAGATGCATATAGCGGTGTGTTTGTCTCACATTGTTTCCCCTCTAGTGATATTTTTGGGGTATAGGTCTCACTTATTGCCAATAGATGTCCTAATTTATCCTTAGTTCTTCAATTGGAATCATGCGCAGGAGAAGCACTTCCCTTTTGATCTGTCTTAGGGGAAGTCCCACATGGCACCACTGTGTCCTCTGCCATATACTCCAAGCACCATCTTGGGGGAACCTGTGTCTGCTTGGACACAGAGTTCTCTCAAGAATTGGGCAGCCATCTTTGCAAGAGAGGATATATATTGGCCCCGCGGTGTCATTATGTGGGGGCCAGCACTGTGTTCCACTATATATGTTTCCCACCCCAGAACCCGGTACTATGTGCGTTATACACCCCAGACCCCTGCACAATGTGCGTTACCTACCACAGACCCCTGCACAATGTGCGTTACCCACCCCAGACCCCTGCACCATGTACGTTAACCACCCCAGACCCCTGCATTATGTATGTTACCCATCCCAGACCCGTGTGCTTTGCACATTACACACAGATAATAGCAGAAGATCCTGGGAGCTGCATATCAGAACAAGACCTGCTGTGTATATAAGTGGCAGTCTCAGCCTTGATCCCCACCAGGCCACATCCCAATGTGTTTCATCCACCCACTGGAGCTTACTCATGGGGAGTTCCACAAGAGTAAGCTCCAGTGGGTCCAAACCAGTCCAGTGGTCCAGTCTTAGACTACCACTTTTATAACACACAGCAGGTCTTGTCCTGATGTGCATCTCCGAGGATCTTCTGCTCTTATCTTTGAATTGTTTGGAGCGTGGGCGGGCTCCTTCCCAGCCAGCACTCACAGCAGCAGGTACAGGACTACACTTCCTAGCAGCCGAAGCGGCTTACATACATACCATGGGTTGGCACATTACTCAGTCCAGACCCCCCCCCCCCAGTACATATTTTATATTTTCCTGATACCTTCACTCTGTATATAAGCTCAAGTTTTAAGCCCCAACTAGCAATGCTGCCACACCCACTATGCACTGTGGCATGCTATACGCTCTGCTATTAGTCTAACTCCCTACTCTTCTCCCATTCTCAGGAATTCTGATTTTTAAAAGTTCCCAAGTAAGACCATAGCCACATGTAAACACCTCCCACATTTGTGCTATAAGGCTCTGGCTCAGCTGCCCATGCACCGGTTCTGACAGTGGGGGGCCACTCACCTGACTGCGATCATTTAGCTACCTCTGCTCTATTATGTGAAGCTTCTCTAAACTGCTGAGAGAAGGAAGCAGGCAAATTAATCTTCCCTGGGTGTGGTAGTTTTGAACTTCATGTGTAAACACCGCTACAACCCTAAGCTAAAGTGACATTATCCTTTCTTTTCATGTATTGAATGTGACCTAGTAGAGGAAACTGTTATGATTTCAGCTTTGTAATTTACTCGTATCCTTTGCAGTCATATTTTATTAAATTGTATTCAGTTCTCTCAATTGTATTCAGCTCTCTATTATATAATAAACTTGTACTGTATGTATTACAGAAATTAATTTCCTAGCAAATTTCCTAGTATATTGAAGAGCACCATGATGACCCTTTTGTTCTCTACAAGCATGTATGCTGCAACCATCATTGAGACAGCAATCGTCTGTTCTTGGTTAAAGTCAGCCACACCCCAAAATGCCAAAATAGCTTCTGATAAGTAGAAATAGTTGAAATTTTGTTCTCTTATGGACTAGCCAAATTTTAAAAAATGCACAAGACACCAAAATTCTGAATTTTTCATACTGTATTCAGCATCAATATAAGAGTAAAAGTATACCCTGAGTTCCTGAGCTTCCCACACTTGATGGTTTTAATCTGCAATGGTGTAATGCGGGAAAAATTGCAATCCATATAAATAGATGGGAATTCTCAACTTTTTGCCAGTTTAGCTATTAGCACCTTAAAGTCATCTCTGACAGCAAGATGACAATATGCAACCATCTCAGTCCTATTATTTTGTATTAGAAGTCCACTTACTGGTAGTCATATAAAAAATTGGAATCTGCCGTAAATCATCTGCCATTCATTTAGATTTGTGTACAATGATGTTTGCCAGACTTGTGAATTATGCAAATTTTTTGTATTTTAAGAAAGATTCTATGTGAACTTTACAATCTGACTATTTGTCCACACATTTTATTTAAATGTGATTCCCATTATAAATGTGCCAGTGGAAAAAAATCATTCATGTTCTGATGACAACCTCAATTGCAGGCCTGGGGAATTTTCCTGACAGAGACACAGACAGCAAAAAAACAAAAAACAAAAAAAACAGGGGTTCTAATCCGTAGCAGGGTTAAAGTGTATAGAATGTTGAATACGTCCATCCTACAAGTTAGTTTTTTAATTTGTATCAATATTTTTTTATGATCACATGCTACATGTCTAATAACTCATTTACTATTGTGGAACTTGAAATGAAATATGTCTAATCTGCCTCCTGCACCTCATAATATAGGGATATTTACTCTTATAATTATGGAAATCCTCGTCTACAGTCCGGTGGTTGCTAGTTTTTACCAGGGCAATAACTTCACAGCAGGATATAGAAACCTTATAAGAAAACTTAAAAAAAAAAAAAGGGATGGGCAACTATCTGTCAAATTAAGTTTAAAGTTGAAAAATGTAAAGTAATGCACTTGGGGGGGGAATTTTTGGGAGAATCCAAGATGGACAAAGATCTGTGGGTCCTAGTAAAGGGGACTGGAGGACCTCAGTTACGAGGAACGACTACAAGCATTATACCTATTCTCCCTGGAGAAAAGACGCTGAATTGAAGGTATGATAGCGATATCCAAATATCTCAATGGTGATTATAGCATAGGGAAAAATGTTTCAGTCTTAAGAGGACACGTGACCACTCAATGAAGTTGGACGAGAAGCGGTTTAACCTTAAACTACGTAAGGGGTTCTTTTACATCAGAGCAGAGATGTGGAACTCCATTCAACAGTTGATGGTGTCAGCGGGGAGTGTGGATAATGTAAAAAAAATTAGTAGATGGGCATCTTAGTGAGCGCAATATACAGGCATATGGGAAATAGTTTGGACATAAACACCCACCCACACAGGCTGAACTTGATAGACAGGTGTCATTGTTCAACCTTACCAATTATGTAACAATGTAATAATTTCATCAGATCAGGATTTGTGAAACATGTTTAGATTTTGGTTCTGCAGTGTGAAATAATAAGCCAGGAATGTGGCCTGCCTTCCACTGCTTGCTAAAATATTCATGACATGCCATAATGCCTAACAGAGGATTACAATGCTGTTAAGGTTGTTTGTTCGAGAAATGTCTTCTTAATGGTTTTATTTAGGAAGATTAGTGTCAGAAACGCTGCAAACTGGAATTTTTTAACACATTTTTTATAGCCATTAAACAGTGTCTGGTTTTCCAGGCTCTGCCTTAATGATATTTATAATGGTTGATTACCTGTTAAGAGGTTTTAATTAATTAATGACACTAACCCCCCCTCGTTCTAGCTTGAGCTATGTTGATAGAATTTTTGATGGCTTGGTGAGTGTCTCTGAGCTGACTGTTTAGCCTGAGACTTTGATTGCTGAAAACGTTTGATTTTTGAGCATGACACCCCATCTCCAAGACCACATTACCACCACACTTCCCACCTTGTGCTTTCTCAGTTGTAGCAAGTAGTCCAAAGAGAGAACAATAGTATATGATGAAAGGGAGCTGTATGCCTCAATGGACTCTGAGAAAATATTTCACAATGAGAACAAAAATCCTACATTGTCTAGCACCCATTAAGGGACACCACTTGATAGCAAGAAACCTTACGGACGCCAAAAAAGTCCAAACTCTCAGATGGGCACACCCAAAAATAGCATCTGCAGAGACAGACACAACAACCTTGTAAAAAACTTAGAGGAAATTATATACAGGAGACCAAGTTGCAGCTTACAAATAAAGGCACTGCAGCCTAGTGAAAAAAAGAAAAGAAACACTCACTATCCTACTTGGGCACTATATCTTGCAACTTTTAGGCCTGCACAATAACTTGTAAAATCCACCTAGAAAGCTAGCTGAAAAACGTATCACTGGAATAACAAACGGAATCCATCTGCCACATTCAGAAAATGGAGAGAGCAGGTACCAGGCACAGAGAAGAGACTACAATATCCTCATCAAGGTGAAAAAGAGAAACAGCTCTGGGCAGGAGGTCCATGGTGTAAAAACCTTGTTGTTACCTTGTAAGATCCAATGGGGCTCCCTACAGGACAACACAAATAACTAAAAATCCTATTGATTGAAGTGATGGCTCAAGAAAAAGAACAGACAGGGCAGACACCTTACCCTTGGCAGTACCATGGGCTAAGGCCTGTCCTACCCCCAACTGAAAGAAAGAACCCTAAAAAGAAAGGGCGACCAAGGAGGTACATGGGAAATCCCCCATAGATTCACACCAGAAGCAAGTCCAAGGGTAAAGCAACAAAATGATATTGATTTTTGCACATAGACCAGTGAAGAAGTTGCTGGGGACCTGGATAGATAGGAAAGTGAAAATATGCATTGATGGAAGCATAGGTATTTATATAGCGCCAACAATTTCAGATTCAGATTACTTTTTTAATTCCAAAGGGAAATTATCTACACAGAGCTTTACATATATATTGTACATTTACATCACTCACTACCCTGAAAGAGCTTACAATCTAGATTCCCAAACTCACATTCATACATACACATACTAGTGCCAATTTTAACAGAGCTATCTAACTTATAAGCATGTCTGTAGAGTGTGGGATGGAGCCAGAGTACCCAGGAGGAAACTGACGCTAGCACAGGGAATACATGCAAACTCCATGCAGCTGTTATTGTGGCTGAGACCCGAACGAATGATCCTTGTGCTACCAGGCAAAAGTGCTAACCACTAAGCCACTGCACTACCCCTAAAGAGGCATAAAGGGGCTTTAAAGGTCCCAATGGGATGAAAGCTTTCAATAGGTTTCCCAACTGTAAACAGGTTTAAATAAAAAGCCAGCAACTGTTTGATTGACCCTCTGACTGAACAATTCCTTATTGAATTAACAAAGGTCGGTCCAACATTGCTCATCCGAAGACACAAAGGGAAGAAAAAAGGTGGAGGACAGAAATGAAAATCAAGTTTTAACTTTTAGATATTAACTTCTGTTCCCATGTGTCAGGTTCTCAAAATTCAGTCAAAACTATAAGGAGTTTCCCATGTTTTATTGAGCTGGAGAAGGTAGACCATCATGCTGAAGCAGATTTATCTACAGGCTTGAATTCCCTGGCTTGACAAGAATGTTTAAAGTTTCATGAGCTCAAGGGAGTAGAAGAAGAATTGTTGGTCCTGGAACTGGAACCTGATTTGGGGGAATGTTTGATACAGGATATGAAGAGTGTTGATCTGAGCAGCTCATCCTTAACTTAGCATAGTGGGAGTACTTTTATTCCCCATCACTTTTTCAATAATTTCATCCAACGAGGAGACAAAAAGACAGTTTCCCACAAAGGGTAGATGTAAGAAAACATTCTTATTGTGTTACTCTACCAACCAGCATTTTAGCCAGATCACCCTGCAAAACTACACAGAAGATAGGGTCACCTGAGAAATAACATAACTAGTATCCAGTGCCACATCACACATAAGGTAAACACAACAGTATTTGGCCAATACAATCAATAACTTGAGTATTAATTACAGCAGTACTAGATCCTAATTAATTATTTAGACCAGTCAGCTAAAGTCTGAGAAATAAGTGTAGAATCAAGAATAGGTTGATGGGCAAATGCCACCATGGGGTATGTGGTTCAAGAAATTGCTTCCAACTAGAATTTTGCCAAACACCCTCTGGTTCAGGTCACACCAGAACTCCTGAACATGGAAAAGTTCGGACCCCAACCACAAATCCTATTAAAGTCTATGGGACCCAAACGTGAAAAATTGAAAATCCCAATTTTTATGGCTTATATGCAAATTATTGGTCATAAAAAGGGTATGGGGGCCCAGGTACTGCCCTGGGGGACATGTATCAATGTAAACATTTTTGTTTTAAGTTTTCTTTTTTAAAGGAGCAGTGATTTTAATGATGCTTATAGTGAAAAAATTAAAATGCATTTTAATATAGTACCTGGAGGGTCCCCTTAGTCTGCCTGTAAAGTGGTGCATCTGTACCGTGTATAGAACCTGCTGCAGCGAAACTGACATATATAAACAAAAAAATGACATTTAAATTGGTTTTCCCCTGCAAAATGTCTTTATTTTGTAAACAAAAGCTTGGGGATGATGAGGCCACAATTCACTGACCCTAAACTATACTCACACTATACTCACACTACACTAACACTACACTGCCCTCTATACTCAGAGTCACAATAACTCTAACTAGCTGTCACTGAGCCCTGTTCTATCTATCTCTATCAACACACTGCAAAAGGTTCCTGTGGGAAAGATCCTTTTATAGTGTGGAGTGGGACTGAGCCATTATTAGGCAAAGTCATCATGACTTTGTCCAATCAGGGTTCTGACAGTGCTCTGTGCCCTGATTGGGCAAAGCCGTGCACCTGACCAGTGGTCAGGTGCATTGCTTCATCCAATAAGGGCCCTAGAATGCATTGTGCAGTGAAGGTGCATTGCTTCATCAAATTAGGGCCCTAGAATGCACTGTGCAGTGAAGATCCCACCGAACGCAAATTTGGGTGTTCACCAAACACGAGAACCGGTGATGTTCGGGACGAACTTATGCTCGGTCCAAACTGCTCGCTCAACACTACTTACAACTTCTTGTCACCAAGATCCATAAAGGATTCAACTTTAGTATGAAAAGTTAGTTTCCTGAAGACAAGGCACTGGTTGATCAACTGCAGGAGAAGTAATCCATTTCATGACAATATCCTCCGCTAAAAGATAGAGCACCAGGAACTGTTTAGGGACTAGGAATAGCTTGTCTGGATATTTCCAATCTTTGTAGATAAAATCATTAAATAAGGGATCATGAGGAAACATCTTGGTGGAAAGTTTATCCCAAACATGGTGGGCGAAGTAATGGTGGAATCCTGTAAATTTTTTTGGTCATGCTGCTTTAACAGAAGCGAAACACTAGAATGTCGGCCGATATTTGGTCCATAGGATCCATGACACATTCAGAAATGTTAGGTATCCCTACATTAGAATCTACCTTGGAAGGTGACAGTGGGGGTTTCAATCTCTAGCAATTTGGAAGAGCAAAAATTCTCACCACCTGAGCCATAAAATCTTGAAAAATAGAAGCAAATTCCTCCACTGTAAGTCAGTAAGAGGAATTAATACCTGAAGAAGGCAGGGAATATTCAGAAATATCTGCCAACACAGGCAGTTCCAACTGAAATTTGAAAGAAATACTTTCAAATAGTACAGTACATAGTGCAAATTAGATTTAGATAAGAAGATTTGTCTGCAACTTAAGGATGACCATTCTGCTGTTTGGTGCCAGACATGTAAAACCCTAGGGTTTCTTACATTCAAATCGTGTCCTTCGATAGATGATAGAGATAAAAGTTTGGTAAAATTCTGGTAGATCGCTTTTCACAGAGCATCAAGGGGCAGCTGCCAGGCATTCAGGAGGTAATACTGCCACATCCTGATTGCATTTTTTTTTTTTTTTTTGACAGCTGAATGGGTTTTTTTATGGGGATATCATATCACACTCACAAGCCTTGCCTTTGGATGATGGCTATGCCACATCGCCTTTTGCTTGAATCAGTTGTGTTTGGCATTGGTACTGACTGCCAAACATGACAGGGGTGATCATTTTGCCAGGACATAAAGCATTATGACTGCTGCATGTGTATACACTCGAAGAGCTGACTTTGCAGCTTAAGGGGGGAGGTTGCTGGGCAGTAAAAAATTAGTCAACTCCCTTTTTTCCCGCTACCCCCCAACTGCAAGTAAAAAATTTCCCTTATATATCTGTGATGGAAATTAGCTTTTGGTAGACAGTAGGAAAGTAAGTCCGCACTGGCATAGTAGTATGGAAGAAACAGAGCATCTACGAGGTGGTATCAAAAAGTTTTGAGTCAAGTTTTGTAACACGCCAACAGATGGCAGCACAAGGCAGTATGCCAAAAGACATTGTCCTGTGTACATCAGGAGCTCTGCAACTGGTTCTATTCTGAACACGTGCATTACCGTGTCCGCTATTTCATTATGGAAAGCAAGTTAGAACAAAGAGCAAATGTGAAATTCTGCCATAGAGACATTTGCCACTCAAAACACCTTGAACGGCTCATTGCAGCATTGCCGTAAACTTGCCCAATCATGTCAAATGTCTCTGTGGCAGATTTGCCTAGTTTCACACAGAATTTAACGTTTGCTATTGGTTCTATCTTGCTGTCCATGATGAAATAGCAGTTGTGGTAATGCACATGGTCAGAATAGCACCAGTTGCACAGCTCCCAATATACACAGGAGGATGTCTTTTGGCACACTGACTTATGAAGGTTGGTGCTCCCTGTGACTTTGTGTGCAGCCCTGTGATGCCATCTGTTGGTGTGTTACAAAACTAGTCTCAAAACTTTTTGATACCACCTTGTATATACTTGTACTGAGCAAAGACTACTACACAGACTCTTGAATTTTATACTTCCTAGCTTACAGAAAAATGTATGTTACCTACTATGATTCCCTGACCACCTGAGCTTTACAAAGATTTTTTTTTTCTTTTAACTTATTTTGAATTGTATTTTCAGAGGCCAGCTTACAGAACATGCAGCTGTTTTCTTCTAGTACTGGTAGGAAAATCCACAACATTAGTTTCTAATAAATCATGCTTCAGTTAATTAACTTTCACTTAATTGCCTAAGAAGGCAGAAAAGTATAAAAATTCAGTGCTATACTAACTTTTATTTTTATTTTACTCACATGTTCTGTTTTCAATAATTCTGTATCATCGGGAGGGGCTTTCTTTTTGGTTACTAACCTTGGTGTCCTCTTGTCAACTTATCTAAGTTTCTCTTTACCCCTTATGTTCATATGACCCCCAAACCTGTATCGTGCTTCTGCTTCCATAATCAATATGCTGTGACTACTGTGCTGCATTAACAAAATACAATACCTAGAAGACCTTAAGCCAATCACAAGACCTCTTGTCAAATTTCATCCTTGTATTCAAAAAAGGTGTATTTCCTTAGATTGATATCTTTATACAGTTTGAATTTCCAACATATTCAACAGGCTAAAATAAAAGTTGATAAGTACTTCTATCCAAGGTATTCCTCTAGAATGAAGACATAAGTGAAAAGAAATAGAACACAGAATACAGGCAGGTTTTTTGGCAGATGTGCAATTTTGCTATGATTTGGTTTTATTTGGCTTTAATCTTTTGGCTGTCTTTGTTGGAATGTATTCTTTATTTGGAAATGCTTTGCTTGTTTTCTTTGATCAAAATTCACACAATGTTCACAAATGCATGTAGCTCCGAATTGTAACCTCCTTGAAAGCAACAAACTGTTTTTTTTCCCCATGTTGGTAAAATGTGTTTTTTGTTTTTTAATATTTGGAGATAATATCATATCTGTGATAGCCAAGTACAATGCAGTTTTGATTTGACTAATTGGAAACAAGTGGGACTAATCAAAGTGAATGCTGGGCCTTTTTATTTATGTATATATTTCTAAAGGTGCCCATGAATGGGCTAACAAACAAGCATGCTTCCAGTATTAAATGTGACAGAATATTTCTGATCTAGTAGATGCTCATCTAATATTCAGAATTCATCACTATTGAGCAGTGCTGAGAGGGAAGGGTTAGAAGTGCTAATCATTGAGGCTGAGATAAAATAATTAAAAAGTAATTTGTGTTTCGCATGGTTGGATTATTGACGTGAATCTTCACTGTTTTTTGAATTAACTTATCATAGAGAGTACACTATGAATAAGCTCCGGTTGGACTAAGAATTATATATTTCTTAGTTTATCGCAACCCTTAAAATAATTTACTCTTTACTTTATTACCTTGGTAATAGTTACCCCAAAAACGTATATTTACTAGTGACCTTTGGGTTTTGTTGACTTTATTCCTTTTTCTGTAAAATCTATAATTGTCTTTGCTTTTCTCTGATTTTGTGCCTTTCTCCTTCTTTTTCCCATCTTATTTTCATATGCAGCCTGCTATAGGTACAGCTTTGTGCATCCTGGGAAAGAAGTACGTCTCTCAAGCCCTGATTACACCTCTACCTCCTGCATATGGCATCTACAAGGCCCTCCAGCCTACTTGCTGCAACTGCGGCTCAAATGGATGAAACCTGATTGTAGAGATCTACTGGTCATATACGATACACCTGCCCCAATTGATGAGAAGATCATCACCCTGTAAGTTATATATATATTCAAAATATTCAAAAAACATGGGAAAAGGGGAGAAGGATAGAGTAAATGGTTGTTAAATGGTGAACCCTGGGTATGTCAATTACCTCCACAAATCTACAAATATATAGAAACATATCAAAAAACATATATGTAAAACACTTTCAAAATGACATCAAAGTGAAAATGGGGGTCATATACAAAGCCACCCCACAGATAAAAACAAAACTGGAAACACAATCTATATGTAGGATGGTTGGACATGATGTTAGGGGTACCACATCAGGTTGGCCTACATGTTTCATGGTACAAAATCGCTTCTTCTGGGCTTCTTCCTTAATGTCTGACCCACCACATCTAATCTGGAAAAATATATACTGTATATAAATGTGCATCAGTGTGTTTGGGCTAAGGGGGGACCTTTAATGCCAAAATTCCCTGCCGGCCTCAGCTGAAGCAGGAATGATCAGAGGATCCAGGCCAAGTAGTGCGCATGTTTTCTGTTAGGGTAAGCTTGTTAGAAGACTCAAAGTGATTGTAAAGTCTCATTTTTTCTTTTTAAATAACAAACATGTTATACTTACCTTGGTTGTCCAGTTGGCTTTGCACGGAGCAACCCGGATCCTTCTCTTCCAGGGTCCTTTGTTCCTGCTCCTGGCCCCTTCCTCCTATCGAGTGCCCCCACAGCAAGCAGGCTTGCTATGGGGGCACCCAAACCGAGTTGCAGCTCTGTGTGTCTATTCAGACAGGGAGCTACCATTCGGCCCTGCCCCCTCTCTCTCCTGATTGGCTCACTGACTTTGATTGACAGTCAAGAGAGCAAATGGCGCCACGGCTGTATCTCAGCCATTCAGGAGGGAGAGTCCCAGGACAGTCGAGGCACTCGTGGACATCGCTGGACAGAGAGTGGGCACAGGTAATTATTAGACCTGCTACACACACAGAAACCATTTTATTTTATTGCATAGAATGCATTAAGATTAAAAAAAAACTTCCTGACTTTACAACTCCTTTAACAGAGAGTTTAAGTAGAGAGTTTGCGTAATAACATGTATATGGTGAAAAATACCATTAAAGTCAGGAGCAAATACCCTGCACTAAGAAAGGGTCGCACTTCATCAAATACTGCCACAGGTAACGACCGGCCAGATCCTATGGGCATACAGCAGCACAATATGTCTCTGATCTCCCGAGGATCTGCCTTTATTTAGTTTATATATATATATTCATGTACCAGCTGGCATGCTTGACTTAGATTTAATTGAATAATAGCAACTCATGCAAATGCATATTTGCACACATACAGTGGGTACGGAAAGTATTCAGACCCCCTTAAATTTTTCACTCTTTGTTATATTGCAGCCATTTGCTAAAATCATTTAAGTTCATTCTTCTTCCTCATGAATGTACACATAGCACCCCATACTGACAGAAAAACACAGAATTGTTGACATTGTTGCAGATTTATTAAAAAAGAAAAACTGAAATATCACATGGTCCTAAGTATTCAGACCCTTTGCTGTGACACTCATATATTTAACTCAGGTGCTTTCCATTTCTTCTGATCATCCTTGAGATGGTTCTACACCTTCATTTGAGTCCAGCTGTGTTTGATTATACTGATTGGACTTGATTAGGAAAGCCACACACCTGTCTATATAAGACCTTCCAGATCACAATGCATGTCAGAGCAAATGAGAATCATGAGGTCAAAGGAACTGCCTGAAGAGCTCAGAGACAGAATTGTGGCAAGGCACAGATCTGGCCAAGGTTACAAAAAGATTTCTGCTGCACTTAAGGTTCCTAAGAGCACAGTGGCCTCCATAATCCTCAAATGGAAGATGTTTGGGATGACCAGAACCCTTCCTAGAGCTGGCCGTCCGGCCAAACTGAGCTATCGGGGGAGAAGAGCCTTGGTGAGAGAGGTAAAGAAGAACCCAAAGATCACTGTGGCTGAGCTCCAGAGATGCAGTCAGGAGATGGGAGAAAGTTGTAGAAAGTCAACCATCACTGCAGCCCTCCACCAGTCGGGGCTTTATGGCAGAGTGGCCCGACGGAAGCCTCTCCTCCATGTAAGACACATGAAAGCCCGCATGGAGTTTGCTAAAAAACACCTGAAGGACTCCAAGATGGTGAGAAATAAGATTCTCTGGTCTGATGAGACCAAAATAGAACTTTTTGGCCTTAATTCTAAGCGGTATGTGTGGAGAAAACCAGGCACTGCTCATCACCTGTCCAATACAGTCCCAACAGTGAAGCATGGTGGTGGCAGCATCATGCTGTGGGGGTGTTTTTCAGCTGCAGGGACAGGACGACTGGTTGTAATCGAGGGAAAGATGAATGCGGCCAAGTACAGGGATATCCTGGACAAAAACATTCTCCAGAGTGCTCTGGACCTCAGACTGGGCCGAAGGTTTACCTTCCAACAAGACAATGACCCTAAGCACACAGCTAAAATAACGAAGGAGTGGCTTCATAACAACTCCGTGACTGTTCTTGAATGGCCCAGCCAGAGCCCTGACTTAAACCCAATTGAGCATCTCTGGAGAGACCTAAAAATGGCTGTCCACCAACGTTTACCATCCAACCTGAGAGAACTGGAGAGGATCTGCAAGGAGGACTGGCAGAGGATCCCCAAATCCAGGTGTGAAAGACTTCCCAAAAAGACTCCTGGCTGTATTAGATCAAAAGGGGGCTTCTACTGAATACTGAGCAAAGGGTCTGAATACTTAGGACCATGTGATATTTCAGTTTTTCTTTTTTAATAAATCTGCAACAATGTCAACAATTCTGTGTTTTTCTGTCAGTATGGGGTGCTATGTGTACATTCATGAGGAAGAAGAATGAACTTAAATGATTTAGCAAATGGCTGCAATATAACAAAGAGTGAAAAATTTAAGGGGGTCTGAATACTTTCCGTACCCACTGTATATTGTAAGTTCATTAGATTTTGTGCGGCATCACCAAAGATTCAAAGCTACAAAAATTTTGGGAGGCTGATGTAAAAATTCAAAGGGAGTTCATTACCCAGCATATGTGAAGAATTATCTCTAGGCCAATTTTTACATTTTTCACACACATGTTAAATAATAATTTCTTGGAAATTTCCTGAGAAAATTACTTGGAACCACCAAAGATGATATATTTTCTGAAAGCAGAGGTTTGTTGTATGTTGCGCAATGTTTGCGCAGCCACTTATCAAACACAAATTTTCAGGAAAAAAATAGCACGAAAAAAAAGCACAATATACAGTAATACCCGAAGTTTTGGTAAAATATAAAAGATGATGTTCAAGGAGAACTACAGCCAAAGCTCAGACCAAAGCCTGGACTGGAACCCGCCTCAGCCTCTCAGTGAGCCACTGAGAGCCTGAGATGGCTGCTCCCGCCCTCTTCACAGCCCAGCACTCCAGTGAGCATGGGGGAGCAGAGCAGAGAGACGGTGGTTGACAGTCACCAGCTATCTGCTCAGGGAGCCCTGAGTGATCGGCAGTGTTTGATTGCTCGGTTCTCAGTTTTAGAGCCTGCAGAGAACAGATGCCGCATTGGACCGATACTGCATCCACCTAAGTAAGTATGATTCTTGAAAAAAAATCAAATCCCATACTTCTCTTTGCTCTTTACTCTTAGCTATGGTGCTAGAATGATTGCTTTCCCTAACATGTGGTGCAATTACTGTTTACATATGCGTGTTGGACCTATGTGCGTGCTTAATACATTTGATTTTTCATTCAACTTTATTGCTATCACAAGGGATCAACAACAGTAGTGGGAGTAGTAGTGGAAAACACTGAAAAGGGGATATTGACATTGGCTCAGCTACTCTAAGGAGTAGATGTCCACCTTAAGGTTAAGTATTCCCTCATGCCAACCTCAGCTTTGTCCCAGGGAATTGGTGAAAACAGCACAAAGTAAAGGTACCCCATGTGTGTGTGAAAAGTGGCCCTATAACAAAGTGCCTAACGTAGCCCAGAAGAACCCAAGCGTGGTAGGCCTCACATGTGACCCAGTACTTGGAGACCAAGGAGATAATTGAGACGATGGGGGGCATGTCTAACAACCACACAGCGGCTACCCCTGCTGGCACAACATTCCCACCAGCCTGCTAACATGCTCACAACATTTTACCAACAGGAAGTAATGAGATACCTCCAACAGCAACACAGACAAAAAAATAAAAATGCTTTCTCTTTTGCAGATTTTCCCTCATTTTCTGGCTGGTAAAACCATTGTCAGCAGAACAGGAAGTAAGGGTAAATCTTTCTACAGGAATCTCAGGCAGCAGTAAAAATAGAACAGTAGTTCCAATCCATCCCCAGTTAGTCCAAATAGAAAAAAAAAATAAAAATATATATATATATATATATATATATATATATATTTTTATAATTGAGCAGGGCTACCTTTGGAAATAAGAAACAATGATCAATACACTGCTGGGTAAAAATACTGCTTTAAGATTTTGAGCTGGTAGGATGTATAAAGGCCATTTTGAAAGAAAGAATAAAAACATATTCTCAGATAATTAATTTTTACAAGTACAAAATTTTGGATTCCTTACTGAGTGTGTGCAAGGGCAGAGCTTTTCAAAAAATATAAATAGAATTGCTTTATATACCAAATTCAGTTGAGAACCATGGCTTAGAAATTGTCGATTTTGGAGTGCTATCTGTTAAAGGTTACATGCAGCCCCGCTGAAAGGGAGAAGAAAGATAAAAAAACATGATACAAGATGTTCTGATCTTACTGACGCGGCCCTTTGTGAAGGGAATTTCCTCTAAGAGGAAACTAATCAAAAATCTAGAGTGTGGTGTTCCCCATCAAAGACAGGTTTTTATTCACTGAAAGAGCAGCAATATGTAAACCTGAATGAATTCCTGAAAGAAATAAAATGGTAGTGGAAAATATGTCAGTGTGTAGAAAATGTTCTCGAAATGATTTAAGATTGTGCACCTCAGCACCTGATACGTGTCATTGTGGTCTGGAAAATATCACTCAGAAAGTGCAGGTGCTGTTCATAAGAATTTGAATTGTAAAGCAGACCACAGTAATAAAATTATGCAGGTGTCCACGAAAAATACTCACTTCTTAAACTAGACATATAACTAGCGTTCTATATATTCTGAAGCTGAAACATGAATAGGGTTGGAAGTGTTTATTTAACATTGAAATTTTAATAAATGAGGATTGAAAAAGAAAAAAATTATGTTAGAGATGTTAAGAAGTTATGATGATAGACAGAGACATCACCACAATTCATGGGGATCCATAGCAACATTTTGATGGGGCACTGCCAGTAACATGTGTGGCACCTGGCAGCGTCAATTCAGACAAAATAGGGTGTTAAGAGTTTAGAGTGTATGTCCAAAACTTTTTTTTAGGTTTGAGGTGAAAGATTAGAACACATATTTGTCTTTTACTGTTATCCAAGACTCAGTTAGAGAAATTTCTCCTCTGACCATGTCCTTCTGACACCGTTTTACCAGGCAGGAAGTAAGGGGGCCTTGCCAACAACAACAACACAAACAGAAAGGAAATAGCTTTTTTTTAGTAGAGTACGACTAATGTTCACCCCCTGTCCCCATTGCAGATTTTCCCTCACGTCATGTCTGGTGAAACTTGTCCGCAGGTTTGGAAGCAGGGCTTTTTTTCAGCTGGAACTTGGTGGAACTCAGTTCCACCACCTTTGACTCGGGTCCTCTGTTCCTTGCTCACCACTATGACTTGTAAACACAGAAGGCTTCTGTGTTTACAAGTGACAGCTTGTCTCCCAATGGCTCCCACAGATCTGATCTCCCGAGTGTCTCCCATTGAGTGCATGATGGGGACAAGGGAGATGCAGGTGCCCAGAGTGCAGTGCAGGTGCCAAGAACTCCAGTGGATGATCTTCCAGCAAGTGAGATAGGCAGAGCAAACTACAGTGTGCGTGGAAGTACCAGAGCTGACTGGCTGCTTTTGCTTAATACAGCAACAAAGGTAAGACATGGAAGATGGTGGAGCTTTAAAGGCGGTGGGGAGAAGATGGGGTCAGTGGAGTGGGGGGGGGTTGCTTACAGAGGTGAGAGCATAAGAGGAGTGAAAGTGAGATTTGGATAGGGGATGCAGAGGATGGATGCAGCTGTGGAAAAGGGTGAACTCTGTACTATGTATGCAGCGCACCCCTGAACGCTGCACTATGTACATAACGCACCTCCAAATTCTGCCACTATTTGATGCAGTCTGGAGTGAGTGTGTGTGTGTGTGTGTGTGTGTGTGTGTGTGTGTGTGTGTGTGTGTGTCGGGGTCCGGGGTTGAGTTCCTGTACCTGTTTTCTGAGAAAAAAAGCTCTGATTGGAAGTAAGGGGAAATCACTTCAACTGAGCTCTGGATAGCCATAAATACTAGAAAGGAGTTCAAATTATGTCCTAGCCAATTCAAAACTAAAAAGAAAAAAACTGTTTAGCTTGACCTATGCTTAAAGCAGTTGTAAACCTAAAAAAAACAAAAAAAAAAAAACCCTGCAAGACAAAGGCATAATGAGCTAGTGTGCATTGCATACTAGCTCATTATGAATTACTTACCTTAGAACAAAGCCCCGACACGGACTCCCGGACACCGCTGTGGGAGCTGACATGATCCCTCGGCGTCTCTTCCCGGTTTGGCGGCTCCGGCGCTGTGATTGGCCGGAGCCGTGATGACGTCACTCCCGCGTGTGCGTGCGGGAGTCATTTTCCGGCAAGGGAAGCTGAAGGTCCGCCAGACCTTCAGAGCGCATGCACCGCTCGCGTGAGCGGCTGCATGCACTGCAAATATCTCCTAAACCGTGCCGGTTTAGGAGATATTAATTGTACCTACAGGTAAGCCTTATTATAGGCTTACCTGTAGTTAAAAGTAGAAAAAAGCGGTATACTAACGCTTTAAACATAAAGTATCTCTAAATCAAGGACAGGTTGCATGAGAGCTGTCAGCATAGTCAGGACACTATTAGAGACTAGGGCAGCGGTTGGTAATTGACAAAGGGAATTAACTTTAAAATTAGTAATTAGCCCACCAACGTTTTTTCAGCATCAACTAATTTTTAGAGTATAAGATCTTATGATTTTAGTGTCAATTTATTAGATATCTGTACAATAAATCTATAAGGCAAGGGGAAGAAAGGGGGTTTGTGACTAAGCAAAGGTTCCTCCTGCTTGTCTCACAATCATCACTTCTTATAGAATGGAAGCTTCAGAGAACCAGGGTTAAAATATAGTACTGAATTTGTGTTATCTTTACATGCACACTGATTGTCTGTGTTTGTTTCCTCAACAACCTTCCAGTGGGGCCCCCAGCCAAATACGTCTACCTTTTGTTTAACACCATTACATTAGTGGATTGCCTTTCTAGCAGTTTACAAAGGATAGACAGGATTGTGCTTTCTTTTTTCAGCTCACAGGAAGTGAAAAGACACTGCATTTCTGGCAAAACCAACATGTATTCTCTGTATGTAGCACCCTCTGTGTGTACAGTAGGTAGATTTAGTGGGGCTTCTGCTGTAGCCAGAGGAAGAAGGGTTCATTTGTTAAGAGTAATGTTGGCAGAGCTCCAGGTGCCTGAGCCACTGTTGCCTCTGCCTGGCTCCTATAGTCTTCTGGAAAGTTCTAGAACCCAGAGGGAGGAGGGGCAGAGAGGCCTACATATTTATGGAGTCTCCTCCAATCCCTGGGTTAGAACTGCCCAGAAGGTGGAGAGATCGCTCAAAAGTATTCTGAAGCCTGGCCATGTGGGAGTCCAGGGTCCATTGGCCTAGGAAGAGACCCCTGTGCTGTGGGCTCTACATCCAGGCAGAAGTAACCAGAGAGGAAGAGAGTAGCAGAGGAAGCCTCACACCCTTTCAGCCTCAGTTAGGCTTAGATGAGCCACACTGGGAATCATTGGGACCTGTTCAGCAAGAGGTCTGTTCAGCAGTCACCACATGAGCTACAACATCTATACAAGGGACTGGGTGAGTAGCTTCAATTTTAAATCCCCGAGCCTAAAGAAGGGAAGCAGCCAGGTGCAATACTCAGCTCGCTATCTACAGAGGGACAGCTCAGAGCCAGCATAGCTACCCTACACCTCTTGTTTGGGGATTCCAGGAAGAAGCCAGGTGCCTTTGCAGTTTCCACAGAAGGAAAGCACCTGCATTCAGTGTTGTCAAATCTGTTTCTTTACCAGTTACGCTGATCAATGCATCCTATGGGAGGACAGCTGTGTGATTTTTTTTTGATAGCCGAGACAGTTTCAAGTCCTTAAGCTACATTCAACTACAGTTCTGGGCCTCCCATATCTTCCCATCTCCATTCAAGTTTATTCCCCAATAAAGCCAGCTGGGCTGCTCTGAAAGGCTGCGTCCAAGGGATTGTGTAACCTGCATTGCTTGTGAAACAGTTTTACATTCGGGTTGGGTTATAGCCAGACCATTGTTCCTAATCTTTGCAGACAGCATACTGACAGGAACTGTACCAGCTGATTGGAGAAAAGCAAATGTGGTACCAATATTAAAAAAGGGCAGAAACATATTCCGGGGAACTTCAGGCCAGTCCGCCTGACATCAATAGTTGGGAAATAGAGGGGATAAAAAGGGACTATATCCAAGAATTTGCTAATGAAAACAGTATCATTAGTATTAATCAGCATGGGTTTACAAAGGGACGTTCTTGCCAGACCTATCTGTTAACATTCTATGAGGAGGTTAGCTGCGATCTAGATAGGGAGAGACCTGTGAATGTGGTATATCTGGATTTTGCAAAGGCAAAGGTCTGCAGGCATCAACCATAAGGTTTTTTTTTGGATAGAAAACTGGTTACAGGGGCACGTCCAAAGGGTGGTGATAAATAACGTGTACTCAGACTGGTCTGGAGTGGTAAGTGGGGTACCTCAGGGTTCTGTCTTGGGACCAATTATGTTTAATTTATTCATAAATGATACAGAGGATGGGATAAATAGCTCAATCTCAGTTTTTGCAGATGACAATAACTTTACATCAAGATATAGAAATCTTACAGAACTACCTGAACAAAATAATGTAGTGGGCAACTACATGGTAAATGAGGTTTAATGTGGAGAAATGTAAAGTAATGCACTTGGGGGCTTAAAACATAAACTCCTCACTAGGGGGGGGGGGGACCTCTGGGGGAATCAAGGATGGAGAAAGATCTGGGGGTCCTAGTAGTGTTTGATAGCTGCTCGGTTCCACCCACCCCGACATTGCCGCTGAGTTTTGACAGCTGGTTTTCTCCCGTTTCTCTCCATCCTGACTTCAACCCAATAGAACACCTTTGGGATGAATGTGAGTGGAGACTGCAAGCCAGGCCTTCTTTCCAACATCAGTGCTTGACCTCACAAATGCGCTTCTGGAAGAATGGTCAAACATTCCCATAGACACACTCCTAAACCTTGTGGACAGCCTTCCCAGAAGAGTTGAAGCTGTTATAGCTGCAAAGGGTGGGCCAACTCAATATTGAACCCTACAGACTAAGATAAAAAAAAAAAAAAAAAAAATATATATATATATATATATATATATATATACATATACTGCTCAAAAAAAGTAAAGGAACACTAATTGAATACACATTAGATCCCAATGGGGAAAAATATCATGCTGGATATGTTTGATATCTATACTGATATGGACTGTGTAAGGTGTTAGGAAGTAAAGGATGGCACATAGTTTGATGGAAATGAAAATTATCAACCTACAAAGGGCTGAATTCAAAGACACCCCTAAAAAAAAAGTGAAAAAAGAATGCAGCAAGCTAGTCCATTCTGCTGAAATGTCATTGCAACAACTAAAATGGTACTCATGTGCTTGTATGCATGCCTGACAACATCAGGGCAAGCTCTTAATGAGACGACGGATAGTGTCATAGTGCAGCCCTCAAAAATTCCACTCGCCTACTAGCATTTTGCGAGTGGAATTTTGAGCAGCCGGCGATTACTTTTACTTTCTTTTTTAGAAAAGGATGGGCTCTAGGAGCAGAGCACTGCGTCCTGAGCCCACCCATTGTGTGACAATAGCGAATGAGTATTCGCTATTGTCACAGGGATCCTCCTCCTGATCCTCCTACTGGCCAATCAGGAGGCAGGTGTTTCCTGATTGGCCAAAAGGCGAACGATTGTAACTGGCCAAGGAGGAGGAGGAGGAGGAGGAGGGAGACACGGAGGACGCACAGGATTGATGAGAAGCCGCCTGCTGCAGGTAAGTGCACGCTGTGATCGCTCTGCAATTAAGGAGACATGCTGTGGGCACTGTACAATGAAAGGGGACATGCTGTGGGCACTGTACAATGAAAGGGGACATGCTGTGGGCACTGTGCAATGAAAGGGGACATGCTGTGGGCGCTCTGCAATGAAAGGGGACATGCTGTGGGCACTGTGCAATGAAAGGGGACATGCTGTGGGCGCTCTGCAATGAAAGGGGTCATGCTGTGGGCAGTGTGCAATGAAAGGGGACATGCTGTGGGCGCTCTGCAATGAAAGGGGACATGCTGTGGGCACTGTGCAATGAAAGGGGACATGCTGTGGGCGCTCTGCAATGAAAGGGGTCATGCTGTGGGCACTCTGCAATGTAAGGGGTCATGCTGTGGGCGCTCTGCAATTTAAGGGGACATGCTGTGGGCGCTCTGCAATTTAAGGGGTCATGCTGTGAGCGCTCTGCAATTTAAGGGGTTATGCTGTGAGCTCTCTGCAATTTAAGGGGACATGCTGTGAGCGCTCTGCAATTTAAGGGGACATGCTGCGATCGCTCTGCAATGAAAGGGGACATGCTGTGATCGCTCTGCAATTTAAGGGGACATGCTGTGATCGCTCTGCAATTTAAGGGGACATGCTGTGGGCGCTCTGCAGTTTAAGGGGACATGCTGTGATCGCTCTGCAATGAAAGGGGACATGCTGTGGGCGCTCTGCAATTTAAGGGGACATGCTGCGATCGCTCTGCAATGAAAGGGGACATGCTGCGATCGCTCTGCAATGAAAGGGGACATGCTGTGATCGCTCTGCAATTTAAGGGGACATGCTGCAATCGCTCTGCAATGAAAGGGGACATGCTGTGATCGCTCTGCAATTGAAGGGGACATGCTGTGATCGCTCTGCAATTTAAGGGGACATGCTGTGGGCGCTCTGCAATTTAAGGGGACATGCTGTGATCGCTCTGCAATGAAAGGGGACATGCTGTGGGCGCTCTGCAATGAAAGGGGACATGCTGTGGGCGCTCTGCAATGAAAGGGGACATGCTGTGGGCGCTCTGCAATTTAAGGGGACATGCTGTGGGCGCTCTGCAATGAAAGGGGACATGCTGTGGGCGCTCTGCAATGAAAGGGGACATGCTGTGGGCGCTCTGCAATGAAAGGGGACATGCTGTGATGATCGCTCTGCAATGAAAGGGGACATGCTGTGGGCGCTCTGCAATGTAAGGGGACATGCTGTGGGCGCTCTGCAATGTAAGGGGACATGCTGTGAGCGCTCTGCAATTTAAGGGGACATGCTGCGAGCGCTCTGCAATTTAAGGGGACATGCTGTGTGCGCTCTGCAATTTAAGGGGACATGCTGTGGGCGCTCTGCAATGTAAGGGGACATGCTGTGGGCGCTCTGCAATGTAAGGGGACATGCTGTGGGCGCTCTGCAATGAAAGGGGACATGCTGTGGGCGCTCTGCAATTTAAGGGGACATGCTGCGATCGCTCTGCAATGAAAGGGGACATGCTGCGATCGCTCTGCAATGAAAGGGGACATGCTGTGATCGCTCTGCAATTTAAGGGGACATGCTGCGATCGCTCTGCAATGAAAGGGGACATGCTGTGATCGCTCTGCAATTGAAGGGGACATGCTGTGATCGCTCTGCAATTTAAGGGGACATGCTGTGGGCGCTCTGCAATTTAAGGGGACATGCTGTGATCGCTCTGCAATGAAAGGGGACATGCTGTGGGCGCTCTGCAATGAAAGGGGACATGCTGTGGGCGCTCTGCAATGAAAGGGGACATGCTGTGGGCGCTCTGCAATTTAAGGGGACATGCTGTGGGCGCTCTGCAATGAAAGGGGACATGCTGTGGGCGCTCTGCAATGAAAGGGGACATGCTGTGGGCGCTCTGCAATGAAAGGGGACATGCTGTGATGATCGCTCTGCAATGAAAGGGGACATGCTGTGGGCACTCTGCAATGTAAGGGGACATGCTGTGGGCGCTCTGCAATGTAAGGGGACATGCTGTGAGCGCTCTGCAATTTAAGGGGACATGCTGCGAGCGCTCTGCAATTTAAGGGGACATGCTGTGTGCGCTCTGCAATTTAAGGGGACATGCTGTGGGCGCTCTGCAATGTAAGGGGACATGCTGTGGGCGCTCTGCAATGTAAGGGGACATGCTGTGGGCGCTCTGCAATGTAAGGGGACATGCTGTGGGCGCTCTGCAATGTAGAGGGCGTGTTTAGGGGCGGAGCAGGGTGGGGTTTGGGTGGGGCAACAAGTGGCGAGTAACTCTTAAGGCCTGGCTAGTAGCTCATGGCTTGAAATTTTGAGCCCTGTCATAGTGTATTTCCTCCCAGATGAGGACCAGGGCATCACTGAGCTCCTGAACAGACTGAGGTGCAGCCTGGTGGCGTCAGATGGACCAAAACATAATGTCCCAGAGATGTTCTATTAGATTTAGGTCAGATGAGCGTGGGGGCCATTCAGCGGTATCAATTCCTTCATCCTCCAGGAACTGACTGCACACTCTCAGCACAAGAGGCCTGGTGTAACGTGAGAATTACCTACCCTCGTCACTTCCGGCCAGGAACAGCTGAGCAGCGCAGCAGTGCGCATGCTCACAGCCCCGGATACCTAATGTAACAGATGAGGATCAGACTAGTGCGCATGCGCACTAGTATGAAGAGATCACGGTGTCCGTGAAAAAAACCTACCGACGCGGGGGTTACATTAAAACAGCTGGGCTACAATACGAGTCATCTCCGATCCTGTCCCTGTCCCTTCCCTGATCTCGGGAAGTAAATATAAAAGTGGCTCTCGGCTCCGTGATTTATATGTTCATAGAGCCGCCGCCGCTTTTATATTTACTAGCCCAGATCAGGGAAGTGACAGGGACAGGATCGGAGATGACTCGTATTGTAGCCCAGCTGTTTTAATGTAACCGCTGCGTTACACACACTGCCGTGAACCGGAAGTGACGAGGGGTAGGTTTTTCTCACGGGTAGGTGATTCTCACGGAACACCGGCATTGTCGTGCACCAGGAGGAACCCAGGACCAGCTACACCAGTGTAGGGTCTGACAAAGGGTCAAAGTATTTCATCCCGATGCCTAATGGCAGTCAGGGTGCAGTATGATAGAGGCATCATTTCAGGTTGCACTTAGTATTTGTAGATAAACAAAGGAGCTTTCAGACAACACTTGTAATATACTTGACCTGTTCACTTTATGTTGCTTTACTCAGACAGATGACCAATGCACATAGCAAGAGTTTTGAAATTCAGATATGGGGAGAGCTGCTATATTCGTTCTATTATATTCAAATCTTTTGTAAATTTTTTTCTATTCTATTCTGTTCGTTTCTACTCAATTATGTTCTTTTCTATTCTATTCTTTTTCTATTTTATTATTTTCTATTGTATTCTTTTCTTTTCTATTCTGTTTCTATTCTATTCAATTTCTTTATTTTCCATTCTATTTTGTTCTACTCTATTCTATTCTATCCCTTTATTTTATATTCTATTCTTTTCTATTCTATTATGTTTTATTGACAGTCTGGGGGGATGGGAGCGTTAATTGTATTAGCAGATTTCAATCCACTAACATAATGAAGTCAAACTCCAGCTCACACTTTATAATCAGTTACAGCAAACAATACTTTTCTTTTGGGAAAAGGGTTTTACATGAATAAATAAAAGCTGATCATTTTAAGCACCCTGTCAGGATTAAAGTGATTGTAAAGTCTCCTTTTAAATACCAACCATGTTATATTTACCTCCTCTGTGAAGCAATTTTGCACAGAGCAGCCCAGATCCTCCTCTTCTTGGGTCCCTCTTCGGCACTTCTGGCCCCCTCCTCTCCTATCGAGTGCAAGCAGTTTGCTATGGGGGCACCCGAGCTGAGCTGCAGCTCTGTGTGTCCATTCAGACACGGAGCTGCGGTTCAGCCCTGCCCCTCTCTCTCCTGATTGGCTAACTGAATTTGATTGGCAGCCGTGGGAGCCAAAGACGCTTTTGCTGTGTCTCAGCCAATCAGGAGGGAGAGTCCCTGGTGGCCGAGGGACTCTTGGACATCACTGGACAGGGATGGGGCTCAGGTAAGTATTAGAGGGGGCTGAGGGGGGCTGCTACACACAGAATGTTTTTTTTATCTTAATGCACAGAATGCATAAATATAAAAGAAAAAACCTTCCGCCTTTACAACTCCCTTAAATGGTTTGTCTCATCCATATAGATTGATACAATTATGCTGGAGGGCTTGTGCTTTAAAAAAAACAAAAAAAAAACAGACTTGCTGGCTGGATCACCAAATGAAAATAGAAAGAAAAAAAAAGAAAAAAGAAATCCTAAAACAGAAACCCAATGCAGCCATTACATCTAAGAGTTGGTAAGCTGCAATATAATAAGTGTTTGCTTTTGGGTTTAAAACTGCTTTAAACTGGATTCACATATTTGCATATCCAAAATTAAAAAAAGAAGAAGATACATATTTATAAAATATTTATAAAATATTTAAACATATTTATCCATAGGCACAGAACATTTGGTATGTGACAACTACAGATGTCGGTAAAAATGGATAATTAAAATAACCCCAAAACTTTTGGCCGTTTTCCAGTCAGAGAATATCATTAAACTGACAGATTTAGCTCATCTAATAATACACACATATTTCCATCATTGCATATTCCGTGCCACTTCTCCCTGAATGAATAAAGAGGATGATGCCGTCTCTATTGGCTTGATCTGACATATTCTTCTTTTTGTCTAAGTAAAGAGGCACCAGCTGTTCTTTCATTGCCTAACTTTAGGCAACATTTAATGATCGTTTATTAAAGCAAAGCCCACAAAGTTAAATCTCTAATTACCTCATTTTCAAGCCTTCAGGTTTCTATATTAAAGATGCACTAAATCCCAGGAAACAGTGGCAGTTATGCTACAACAAAAAGGTTCTGATTTCAATCTTTGGAGCAGATATAAACCCTAAAGCTGGCCACAGATGGGTAGCATTTTCGAATGAAAATTCTTAGGAAAAGAATATTCCATGTTTCTTAATTTTTCTAACCATTAGTGGGGTTAAATCAATGTTCATTTTCAACTGCAGTGACCAACATTTTTCTTGGATGAATGAGTTTCTAAGGTGTATGTGCTTTTCATTCAGTAAACTCCATTTATTCCAAAATCAAATGTTAAAAGCAAATGAAATCTTTTGAACAACATTCAAGTGTTTTGAGAATATCCATATGACTTCCTTAGACTTACTAAGAATTTTCATTTGAAATTCTATCCATCTATGGCCAGCTTACGTGGACAAAATTCAGTTTGCAAAAGCACTGCGCACTATAACCAATTGTCTTTTATTTTTAATAATGTTTAAGGCAATCCAAAATTGGTTTGATTTTCTTTCCTTCCACTACAGGCGGACGAAGAGAAAATCACTAGATTCCCTCATCAACACAGTCAGGGTTGATGGGGTAATCTCTCCCGCAGCGCTATTGTGTTCTGCCACTTGGTAGCCTTTGGCAGAACACAATGATTACTGCTAGTGGCTATAGCCACTGGCAGTAATCATCTGTAAAGAATCCGACAGGCTGGTTGTATCAAAGTCAATCATTACATCGACTTGGGTACAACCAGTCTGACCATAGGTGGATCGAATCTCGGCCAGTCTCTGCTAAACCGGCCCAGATTCAATCTATCTATGGCTGGCTTAACTACAGTTTAGTTGAGAAAATAAACAACAATCTTATTGATCTATGTACATTGTAAGGATTTTAAAGCTGAAGATTGTGTATGAACTAATTTTCATAGTTATATTGGCTCAGCTTGGCCCAATGTTAGTATGTATTGTATGTGTCATACCTGGAAGATCCAAGCTGGACCAATGTAACCAGTGACCAGTAACCAGTGGACAATGCAAAATAGTCCAAACCTAAACATCAGCCTTAGCAACCTTTGTAACAGATTCTCACCCTTTCTTGTTCTGAAGAAAAACAGTTGTTTGTACTACTATGTCCTTTTCAGACTGATTCCTGAATGGGAGATCTGGTTCATTACAAGCACCAGATACAGTTTCAGTGTTCTGAGAAAAGTTGCATGCCTGCACCTTTAATCAATGAGCCAGTAGGAAATTACATTTCTGGGGGGTGTTCCATACACTAACAGCAACACAACTCATATCTGAATGACTTCGCATTTTCTTACTGCTCTATTAGCCTTCTTATATGACTATTCTCCTAAAAATAATCAAAACATGTAACTGAAGGCATCTTGCTGGCTATATTGTAAGCAGAGATACAGTTGAAGTTTGTGGTCCACAAGTCAAGAGCCTGCAAAGAAGTTGCAGGAGATGGAAGGAATTTAATGAATCCATAACGACACTCGAAAACCCTGCGGTCCATTTTGGTAGGTTTACCAACATGTGCAGCAGATTTAGGTATTCCTAATAGCACCACTTTTGCAAAATGGTTCTAATAATGCACCCGATTAAAAAAATGATTATCTTCATTTTGTAGATTACAAAACTGGTAAGACCAGCTGTAGGTTGGTATATAGAGATGGGCAGAGTGCCTGTCTCTGCACACTTTGTAGCAGTGCGGCAGTTACCCCCTTTCCTCTAGGCCTGTCATCTGTTGTCAAGGATGCTGTTGGCTTCACAGTACAAAGTCTTGTAGCACCAGTGATGCTGACAATGGGCAAAACCTGATGGGGAAGCTGAGACACTGGTTCCTCAGTTTCTTATCAAGCCTGCTCTCTGCTTGGGATTAACAGAAGACAGTGGGCAGAGTTTATATCCAATAGCAGCCTGTTGGCTAAGCTAAGGGACCATCCACTGCCTTCTGTCAATTACAAGGGGAGCAAACCTGATGAGGAACTAGTGTCTGTGAATCCCTATCAGGCTCCATCCACTCAGCTTTAAGCTCTGTTTCACATTTCACAAGATTTGCTGCTTTTCCCACATTGCTTTGCACTACATAGCAATTGCACAGCGTCCAAGCAATCTTCTGCAGGTGTCAATGTTAGATTAGGGACACCCCAAAAAAGATTGCAAAACTCAGTTTGATTGCCAGATTCCTATTGCATGGGTGTGTGAACACCCATGCAATGGGATTCAGGTGCGGGGAAAAAAAGGGTCCTGCACCATTGTGGTGCTGATGCGATGCAATTTGAGCCATTCAAAATGTATGGCTCAGATCACATCGTATGTGATGTGCACAGGAATGCGGTGCGATCCCTGTGCGAATCACATGCAGTGTTCCACACGCACTAGTGTGAACCCAGGCTCAAACTTCTCAGCGCCATGCTGTCTTTGTGAGACCTTTAGCAGCAGGAGAAAATTCAGAGGCATTACGGGTGGGAGTGTTCGTATTTACATTCGGCCTCAGTGCACCTCCACACACAGCGAACGCCGAAGATTCATGTACCTGTTGTAAACATGAATCTTGCCCGCACCGACATTTGCCATTTGGATGCATGTCATAATTCTAAAGAGTGTCATAGACATTCCCCTAGATGTCTTCTAAACTGTACAGAATTTTCTGACTCCACTTAGTAAATCCTTCTGCTCATCAACTTCATTCTTGCCACAAATGTCAACGGGGGGGGGGGGGGGGGGGGCCATAAACTAAACACTCACATAAAAATGTAAATGCTGAAATTTGTGGCTGCTCCATTTTGCAGCACTAATTGACATGTAGCACCCATCTCACCCTAAAGGCAGGATGGCATCTCCAGAGGCCAGGGTAGGGCTAGAATTGCACTTGTAGTGAAACTGAAAGCAAACATCTTGGACCCTTCAACAACTGACACAGGGAGAAATCCAGCCATATCCCCAGGCTTTCTTCTTCCTTGCAACTGCAGCAGGCTCTTTCTCTCTCCAGCGCCAGACACACACAGTGACCCTTTCTGGCACAACAGCAAGTGACAAAACCTCGCTCTTGCTCTCCTGATCATGTACTGTAGCTCCTGGGCTTTACACCCCCCCACCCCAGGCATACGCGATCAGTTCTGTAAACTGCAGTTAACCCTTTTACTCCTAAAAAAGAGACAAAGCCTGGGGGACCTCACCCCTGGCACAAACCTTGGGTTCTTCCCCACTGGAATGGTACAGCACTGTAAAAACAGTCTGTAGGGCTCAATTTCATCTTACAGTTCACAATTCCCCTGGTGCCATCAGGAAAGTATTGAGTTGCAGCTGGTTGCCAGGGGCAACAGCAAGCACATTTTGCCAGGCCCCATATTGAGTGCCAAAAATGTAGCACCCCTCGGTCACCCCAAAGGCAGGATAGCATCTTCAGAGGCCAGGGGCAGGCATTTACAAGAGGGTGCAAACATCTGGTGCATTACCTCCAAAATCATTTATTTTAACATAGAAAGGTAATATACTCACAAAAGCAGAATAAAATAAACTAGACAATAGTAGCATTCTAGCATGTGAGACGGGCATCCCCACCGATGCCACAGAGGAGAATCTTACACGTTTCAGGGGACAGACCTGGAGGAGGACCAAGAAAGACCAAGAAAGGATATTGGGCGACAGTCACTTTTTTTTTTTATTATTTTATTGCAGAATGGTCAAGAAGGTGAGGCTCAGGGTTTCCAGATACCTTAGCAGATAACTAAGCAAACCTGGCAACACTGTAAGCACATTCCCAAATTTCAGTGTGTCCTCCAAGTGATTCATCAGGCCCTTTTGAGAGACCAGCCTTCTTGCTGGCTCTCTCCAGCAAGGGGCTTCCCTAGGTCTCCTTGGCACAGCTTCCTCTAGACCAGGCAGAACAGCTTTAGGACCACTTCTGCACATGTTAGGCCCCCAAACAAGGCTATTGGGTCTAAAATCAGAGCTCCATCTAGCAGAACTTCCCCAGGCCCCAGCTCAGGGAAAGAGAGAGAGCACATGGCCTGTTCCAAATATGTATATCCTCCCCCAGCATGAAGCAGTGGCATAAACATCCTACTGGATTGGCTGAAGAATATATGAGTATTCATAACTTAGTATTGTTTTTTAAATCTCATACTATAACCAGTGATACCAGTGACATCTACTGGCAACAGTGGGAAATCACAAGCCAACTTGAGCTTAAGGACAAAGCAGGTAAAAAATAAATACAATCAGTCGGAGCTAACTACATACCTCCTAGTCATCCCAGATTCGACAAGACCGTCCTTAGATTTCAAGGACATCCGGGTGTCCCACGAATCTGGGCTTAATCCCGCAGCAGAGCCCAGTGTCAGAACAAGTTCTGCCACTTGAGTCCAATAAACTACCTGCCATTATGTGAGCTTCACGCTGCAGCTGGCAAGGCTGAGATTGAGACACTCATTGCCCAGCTAGCACAGTTCCCCCGCCTCCCCACATCCCATATGAATGGAAGAGGAGTAGGCTAAGTCTGCTCCACCTCCTCCCCATGTCCCCCTGTGTCTGCCACAACCCCTGGTGTGCAGCAAATGCTGTGCATGTGAAGGGGTTGTGTGGGTGGGAATTTCAAAGCAGTGCTCCTGATGTCACTGTCTGAGCCTCTGGAGACCAGCCAGCCTCGGGTGAGTGAACTCAGTTCTTGACTGAACTCTCCCCTCTCTCTCTTCCTTCCGTCTATTTCTTCCTTCCACATAATATAGTGATTTTGCCTTCCTTGTACAAGATTGATAAATCCTTCCTGCCTTCCAGGTGCCATAGTGATCCTTCCTGCCTTCCATGTGTCATAGTGATCCTTCCTGCCTTTCATATACCATAGTGATGATTTCTATCTTCCATATGCCATAGTGATCCTTCCTACCTTCCATGTGTCATAATGATCCTTCCTTCTTGCCTTCCAGGTGTTATAGTGACATTTTCTGTCTTTAATGTGCCATAGTGATGCTTCTGCCTTCCATGTTGGTTTGTGATTCTTCCTTCCTGCCTTCTATTTGCCATAGTGATCCTCCCTGCCTTCCATGTGCCATAGTGATCCTTCCTGCTTTCCATGTGCAGTAGTAATCCTTCCTGCCTTCTATATACCATAGTGATCCTGCCTGCCTTTCATATACCGTACTGCTGATCCATCCTGCATTCCATGTGACACAATGAGCCCTCTTGCCTTCCACGTGCCATAGTTATCCTTCTTTTCTTCCATGTACCATAGTGATCATTCCTGCTTTCCATGTGTCATAGTGATTAGAGTTGAGCGAACACCTGGATGTCCAGGTTCGGCGGGTCCAGGCGAACTTGAATAAAAAGTCCGGGTTTGTGACCCGGACTTAACCCGAACTTGACCCCGATCCCAAACCCCATTGAAGTCAATGGTGACCCAAATTTTTGAGCACTAAAATGGCTCTAAAAAAACATGGAAAGGGCTAGAGGGCTGCAAATGGCAGCAAAATCTTGTTCAGAGCATGGCAAGTGCTCTGCAAACAAATGTGGATAGGGAAATAACTTAAAATAACATAAAAAACATAAAAATAATCATCTTGATCTAGGAGGACGAGGCCCATATGGAGTAGGAGGTTGAGGTGGCGGTGGATGTGGCGGTGTAGGTGGAAGCAGCGGTGGAGGAGGACGAGGTAGCCAACACTGGTTTTTGTTTTTCATTTTATTTCTTTTTAAATTAGGGTACACCCCAAAAGAGTGAGAAAGATCAAAAATACAACAATGGCTGGGTAAGGCCGGTATACATGTCTATTCTGCACAAGGTACGGACAAGTCCTGTGGGATCCATGCCTGGTTCATTTTAATGAACGTGAGCTTGTCCACATTGGCTCTGGACAGGCGGCTGCACTTGTCTGTGATAATGCCCCCAGCCATGCTAAATACACATTCAGGTAATACACAGGCTGCAGGGCAGGCCAGCACCTCCAAGGCGTAAAGGGCAAGCTCAGGCCATGGGCCCAATTTGGAGACCCAGAAGTTGAAGGGGGCAGACCAGTCATTCAGTACGTGTATAGTACGTAAGGAACGGTAAGGAACTGTATATGGTATATGGTAAGGAACGGTGATGGTGGCGGGGGGAGGGGCTTTTTTCCCCCTTCTGCGTTGAGTCTGGCCTTGGAAAAGGTATGTGCCCCTGGTGTTGGGCCAGGCTCTCCCAAAGCTGTCTAAGTTCTGAGGCCATCTGGTAGGGACGGGGCTCCACTGGTCTTGCCAGGGACCGGGATTCTGAAAAGTCTGTGGTGTATGTGCCCCTGGAGTGGCAGTCCAGGGGTGCCATAATTCACGGTGGATGGCAACACTATGAGTATGGCAGCAAGGACACTGCACTTCCTACACACGTTTTTCACACCTGCCTCTAGGGCCGGGCCTTTTGGTCAGGAGTCAGGACCAGAGGAATTTTTTATTCCTGGCCGAAGTGCCTGCCATAGTATTGCAACGTGGCACTAACCTTGCACTTCTCCACTATCCCTTTCCCCACCTGTATGTGTTGTGTGTCTCACGTTTTGTGTTTTTTATTGTGGCGGTACACTTTATTTTGCACAGCGTGATTAGTAGGGTGTAGGTCCTTGGGCCTGTCCCTGAAAGTCTTGGGCGGGGGTGGATATGGCCTTCTGGCTTGGTTCGCCCTCTCTCATGGGTTCTCTCTTCGGGAGAGCCCCACCTAGTACTTGGGGTGGTCTGTTTCAGGAGACCTCCTAAAGAACGTGGCTGCCTGGTTTCGGCCAGGTTAGCCAGTGTAAGTACCCCAGTCCCTGTCAGGAGCCTTGTGCCCGGGGGATCAGGGTCAGGGACCATGTGGACACCCTGTGCACTTTTTGTGTTTCACATTTTTGGTGTGCTCTTTTTTATGCACCCACCGGGTGATAGTCTGAGTGTGTTCACACACCATGGGCTTAAAAAAAATAAAATAAAACAGCTGGTGGTCCTGGTTGTTGTGGCATGCCGACAAAGCTTTTCCACATTTTATACATGCTAACCCTGCCTTCTGGGGTGCTGGCGGTGCCCTGGCTGCGTTGGCGACCTCCTCCTCCTCTGCCTTCACCTTGTGCTTCCACTGTGCCCTCGCTGTCAGGTGGGAATGCCACCAGCATCGCTTCTCGACCTTTTAGCTAAGATCAAGTGTAGTATCTGTTGTTATCAGTTAAATCAGTAATCAGTAAAACTGCCTGCTGTCGTTTACCCCTGGCTGTGCTGAAGTTGGTGGTGAAGGCGTTACACTGACCGGATGTGGAGGCGGTAGAGGATGAGGATGAGGAATCGGAGTAGGAGGAGTTAGCAACAGGAGGCAAACTGAAGCGCCCTGCAATCCTCGGTGGTGGAAGGAGATGGGTCAAACAAATTTAAAGGGTGTATCTCACAGTAACATAATCAGCAAACGTTGCAAAATTATTAATTTTCCCCTAAATGGGTGTTTATTGAATAGCAGAATAGAACAACAGTATCCAAAGGGTGTAGCTCACACGTACAGATACAGACTAGGATGCAATTTAATATCTTTCTTTCTCCTAAATGGGTGTTTATTGAATAGCAGAATAGAACAACAGTATCCAAAGGGTGTATCTCACACATACAGATACAGAATAGGCCACAATTTAATATCTTTCTTTCCCCTAAATGGGTGTTTATTGAATAGCAGAATAGAACAACAGTATCCAAAGGGTGTATCTCCCACGTACAGATACAGACTAGGCCGGAATTTAATATTTTTTTCCTAAATGGGTGTTTATTGAATAGCGGCATAGAACAACAGTATACAAAGGGTGTATCTCACAGTAACATATGCAGACTAGGCCGCAATTTAATATTTTTTCCCTAAATGGGTGTTAATTGAATAGCGGAATAGAACAACAGTATCCAAAGAGTGTAACTCGCACATACAGCTACAGACTAGACCGCATTTTATTTATTTTTTCCCTAAATGGGTGTTTATTGAATAGCAGCATAGAACAACAGTATACAAAGGGTGTGTCTCACAGTAACATATGCAGACTAGGCTGCAATTAAATTTTTTTTCCCTAAATGGGTGTTTATTGAATAGCAGAATAGAACAACAGTATCCAAAGGGTGTATCTCACACGTACAGCTACAGACTAGGCCGCAATTTAATATTTTTTCCCTAAATGGGTGTTTATTGAATAGCGGCGTAGAACAACATTATACAAAGGGTGTGTCTCACAGTAACATATGCAGACTAGGCTGCAATTTAATTTTTTTTCCCTAAATGGGTGTTTATTGAATAGCGGAATAGAACAACAGTATCCAAAGGGTGTATCTCACAGTAACGTATGAATGAAAAAATTTTATTTTTCCCTTTAATTGGTGATTTTTGAAGAGTAGATTAGAACACAGCAGTGTCTAAAGGCTTTATCTCACAGTAACATATAAAGAAAAAAATGGGAAAACAATTGTCCCTTTAAATTGGTGGTTTTTGAATAGCAGATTAGAACAGCACTCTGTGTAAAAGCTGTTTGTCCCAGTAAAAATAATTATTTTTCCCTTAAATTGGTGATTTTTGAATAGCAGATTAGAACACAGCAGTTGTTTAAAAGAAGGATAGTGTCGCGCTCAAACATAAAAGTGCTTGTGCAGATATTTAAACCTTAATTCAAAAATTCATGATTGGTGACAATCAAAAAATCAATCAATCTGTGCTCAACATTATAAAGTGCAAACAGTCCATATGCAGCATCAAACAGTCCACATCTCTTTGGTGTCACACAAATTAGCAGAGACTTGATGTTAGTGCAGATTAACCTTCACCTCCACACTTCACCCAGTGATCTAGTAAGGTACTCCTTACCGGAAATATATGACCCCTTGATTATAGGGGGTCACATAGGCAATATCTCCACTCAGTACACGATCCTCAGCTCCTCTGTTTCACAGTGGGTAATCCAGCATCAAGCCCTTATAGCATAGCTCGGATCAGGTGGCAAACATGGGTGGAACAAAAAGAGACTCTCATGGTGAAGTAAATCTAAACATATCGCTTTATTTAAAAAGTATTGCACTTACTCGAATCTCCATAAAACAATCGCCTTTCTCATAAAAAAACATCCAGCGGGGTTGTGAGCATTGCCGATCGCACAGCGCTCCTCTAACCCGAAAATGGCTACGGTCTCACGTTTCCCTTCCTGACGTACGTTTCGTCAGTACGACCTGACATCATCAGGGGATCATGGACACAGCAGTGTCTAAATGCTGCATGTCACAGTAAAGTGTGAATAAAAAAACTGAACAATAATTATTTTTCCCTTAAATTGGTGATTTTTTGAATAGCAGATTAGAACACAGCAGTGTCTAAATGCTGTATGTCACAGTAAAGTATGAATAAAAAACTGAAAAATAATTATTTTTACCTTAAACTGGTGATTTTTGAATAGCACATTAGAACACAGCAGTGTCTAAATGCAGCATGTCACAGTAAAGTATGAATAAAAAACTGAAAAATAATAATTTTTCCCTTAAATTGGTGATTTTTAAATAGCACATTAGAATGCAGCAGTGTCTAAACGCTGCATGTCACAGTAAAGTATGAATAAAAAACTGAAAAATAATTATTTTTCCCTTAAATTGGTGATTTTTGAATAGCACATTAGAACGCAGCAGTGTCTAAACGCTGCATGTCACAGTAAAGTATGAATAAAAAACTGAAAAATAATTATTTTTCCTTTAAATTGGTGATTTTTGAATAGCACATTAGAACACAGCAGTGTCTAAACGCTGTATGTCACTGTAAAATATGAAGGAAAAAACGTTTTTTTTTTTTTTTTTTAATCCAGATTAAGCAGACACATATGCACTGAGTTTGCATTAACTGTCCTCTGCACGCTGCACGCCGCCCACCTAACAGACTAATAAAAGTTTTTTTTTCTCCCTCCTCCTCACTGGGCTCAGGTCAGGGCAAAAAGATCGTGCACTGCACCCCCACACAATAAAATTGATGTAGATCGCTGTCTGATTAAAGAACATTCTTCTGTTCTGTGTCCTATTCTTTCCCTGAAAGCAATCTCCATAAGCAGCAGCAAGAACCTGTCCCTACAATAGTTAGAGCAGAGTAACGTGCGGCGCTACGTGACTCCAGCTTATATAGAGGCTGGGTCACATGCTGCACTGGCCAATCACAGCCATGCCAATAGTAGGCATGGCTGTGATGGCTTCTAAGGGCACACTTGTTAAACGCTTGTTGATTGGCTGCCCTGCTGTTGAAATCGCGCCATTAAAACTGCGCCAAAACATTAAATAAATTACCGAACAAAGGACTGTATCCTGAATAAACAGTAAAATGTTTGGGTCCGTGTCCGGGTACCGAAAACCCAAAAGTCTGGTACGATCCCAAACAACAGTCCGTGTTCGCTCAACCCTAATAGTGATCCTTCCTTCTTTCCATGTACCCTTACGATCCTTTCTCCCTTCCATATACCATAGTAATCCTTCCTGTCTTCCATGTACCATAGTTATCCGTCCTTCCTTCCATGTGCCATAGTGATCCTTACTGCCTTCCATGTGTCATACTGATCCTTCTGCCTTCCATATACCATAGTGATCCTTTCTGCCTTCCATATGCCATAGTGATCCTCCCATGTGCCATAGTGATCCTTCCTGCCTTCCATGTGCCATAGTAATCCTTCCTTCCTGCCTCCCAGGGGTTATAGTGATCTTTTCTGTCTTCCATATACCATAGTGATCCTTCCTGCCTTCCATGTAAGATAATGATCCTTCCTTCCTGCCTTCAATTTTCCATAGTGATCCTTCCTGCCTTTCATATACCATAGGGATCCTTCCTGCCTTCCACGTGACACAGTGATCCCTCCTGCCTTCCATGTGTCATAGTGATCCTTATTGCCTTCCATGTGCCATAGTGATCCTTTCCTTCCTTCCATGTACCATAGTGATCCTTCCTTCCTGCCTTCCATTTGCTATAGTAATCCGTCCTGCCTTCCATATACCATAGTGATCCTTCCTTCCTGCCTTCCATGTGCCAAAGTGATCCTTCCTGCCTTCCATGTGCGATAATAATCCTTCCTTCCTGCCTCCCAGGGGTTATAGTGATCTTTTCTGTCTTCCATATACCATAGTGATCCTTCCTGCCTTCCATGTAAGATAATGATCCTTCCTTCCTGCCTTCAATTTTCCATAGTGATCCTTCCTGCCTTTCATATACCATAGGGATCCTTCCTGCCTCCCACTTGACACAGTGATCCCTCCTGCCTTCCATATGTCATAGTAATCCTTATTGCCTTCCATGTGCCATAGTGATCCTTTCCTTCCTTCCATGTACCATAGTGATCCTTCCTTCCTGCCTTCCATGTGCTATATTAATCCTTCCTGCCTTCCATATACTATAGTGATCCTTCCTTCCTGCCTTCCATGTGCCAAAGTGATCCTTCCTGCCTTCCATGTGCCATAATAATCCTTTGTGACTTCCATGTGCCATAGTGATCCTTCCTTCCTGCCTTCCATGTGTCATAGTGATCTTTTCTGCCTTTCATATACCATAAGGATCCTTCCTGCCTTTCATGTGCCATATCAATCCCTCCTGCCTTCCATGTGTCATAGTGATCCTTTTTGCCTTCCATGTGCCATAGTGATCCCTCCTGCCTTTCATGTACAATTACGATCCTTCCTCCCTTCCATATACCATAGTGATCCTTCCTGCCTTCCTTTTACCATAGTGATCCTTCCTGCCTTCCATGTAGCATTATGATCCTTATTCCTTTCTATATACCATAGCGATCCTTCTCCCCTTCCATGTACCATAGTGATCCTTCCTTCCTGCCCACATTTCATGTACCATAGTGATACTTTCTTTCTTCCATGTACACTAGTAATCTTTTATTTCTCCCTTTCATGCACCATAGTGATTCTTCCTGCCTTCCATTTGCCAGAATGACCCTTCCAGCCTTCCATGTGCCATAGTGATCCTTCCTACCTTCCATGTGCCATAGTGATCCTTCCTGCCTTTCATATACCATAGTGATCCTTCCTACCTTCCATATGCCATAGTGATTCTTCCTACCTTTCATGTGTCATAGTGATCTTTCTTGCCTTCCATGTACCATAGTAATCCCTCCTTCCTGCCTTCCAGGTGTTATAGTGATCTTTTCTGTCTTCCATAAACCATAGTGATCCTTCCTGCCTTCCAGGTGTTATAGTGATCTTTTCTGTCTTCCATAAACCATAGTGATCCTTCCTGCCTTCCATATACCGTACTGATCCTTCATGACTTCAATGTGACACAATGATCCCTCCTACCTTCCATGTGCCATAGTATTCCTTCTTGCCTTCCATGTCCGTAGTGGTCCTTCTTGCCTTCCATGTGCCATAGTGATCCTTCCTGCCTTCCATGTACATTATATGATCCTTCGTTCCTTCCGTGTGCCATAGTGGTCCTTCCTGCCTTCCATGTGTCGTAGTGATCCTTCCTGCCTTCCATAAACTAAAGTGATCCTTTCTGCCTTCCATATGCCATAGTTATCCTCCCTGCCTTTCAAGTGTCATAGTGATCCATTTTGCCTTCCATGTATCATAAGGATCCTTTCTTCCTGCCCCCCAGGTGTTATAGTGATCTTTTATGTCTTCCCTATACCATAGTGATCCTTCCTGCCTTCCATATACTATAGATATCCTTCCTGCTTTCAATGCGCCATAGTGATCCTTCCTGCCTTCCATGTAAATAATGATCCTTCCTTCCTGCCTTCCATATGCCATAGTGATCCTCCCTGCCTTTCATGTGCCATAGTGATTCTTTTCTGCTTTCCATGTGCTGTAGTGATGCTTCCTGGCTTCCATATACCATAGGGATCATTTCTGCCTTCCATGTGACACAGTGATCCCTCTTGCCTTCCATGTGTCATAGTGATCCTTCTTGCCTTCCATGTACCATAGTGTTCATTCCTTCCTTCCATTTACCATAGTGACCCTTCCTTCCTGCCTTCCATGTGCTATAGTGATCCTTCCTACCTTCCATATACCATAGTGATCCTTCCTGCCTTCCATATACCAGAGGGATCCTTTCTTCCTGCCTTCCATGAGCCAAAGTGATCTTTCCTGCCTTCCATGTGCCATAGTGATCCTTCCTGCCTTTCATGTACCATTATGATACTTTCTCCCTTCCCTATACAATAGTGATCCATCCTGACTTCCATGTGCCATAGTGATCCTTCCTGCCTTCCATGTACCATTATGATCCTTCATCCCTTCTATATAACATAGTGATCCTTCCTCCCTTCCATGTACAATAGAAAGCCTTTCTTTCTGCCTTCCATGTACCATAGTGATTCCTAGGGGTTGGTTCACACTGGAACACAGTGCAGGAAAGGCGCCTTTAGTGCCCATTCCCTATTCATTTGAATGAATCACAGTCAGTGGGCAATTATTTACTGCCCTTAAACCCCTCCCACTAGCATGTTTGGTCACTTTTTGCTGCGGTGTGCATGGCCAGAAGCCCACCTCCAGAAATAAGTCCACGTGATCAGCCTTTTTAATGTTTTGCTGTAACATGACCAGAGTGAAAAGTTATTTTCAGAACAGAAGTGGAGGGCCCCATTAAGCTACTAGTAGTTAAAATGTACTATTTGGCCTCTGGGTAGTCAGGGAGAGCAACAATTGTTTGGTTGTGTCTGCTCTGGGCTCTGCTGGTGTGGGCTCGGTTACCTCCCCTTGCATCCCAGGGAGCTGGGACATAGTGGGTGAAAGAACATAGATCCCAGCCTGCATAATAATTCTTCTGTAGCCAATCCCTGGTCCCGGTTATGATTGACCAGTAGGGGCTGAGAGCGGTATAAATAGGCTGGAACCCAGAGGGTTTTTGTTCCTGTGGGAGTGAGATCCAGCCTGAGAGCTGCGGCATGCCTGTGAAATCCACCTGCAGCTGCCAGAAACTTTTGTGGTGTCCCGACTACTGTTTGGCTGGGTGACCTCTATTCTATTCTCCTAAAGCAGGGGTCTTCAAACTATGGCCCTCCAGTTCTTAAGGAACTACAATTCCCATCATGGCTGGTCATGTCTGTGAATGTTAAACTTTTACAATGCCTCATGGGATGTGTAGTTCCACAACAGCTGGAGGGCCGTAGTTTGAGGATCCCTGTCCTAAAGCATTTTCAGAAAGCTCCCTAAGGATCCCAGACAAAGGCAGTTGGAGTATGGAAAAAGACTGATACTGAAGCTGGCTAGACAGTATTCAGGGCACAGTGAGTTCCAGCCTTCTGAATCTAGAGGCTTTCTTTGGCCTCTTTTGGGAGATTTGCTTTACCCTCACCCTATCCAAGTTCTATAACAAAAAAAAAAGACATACACAGCATGTTCTCTGACTCAAGCTTTTAGGAAATACTATGTGCCTAGCTGCTGTGTGCCTATCAGGGAATTGAGCCTGGGATCAAACAGCCAGACCATTTCCACTACAGAAATACATCACCTCCTATTTAGTCATATTGGGACACAGCAGCTGTGTCCATGCAGACACCAATGGGACTGCTTGAATCAGAACACCCATGCATCACTGTGTGGGTAAACATGGCCCTGTATAGGGCACAGATCAAATTGCCCGTTTGAATAAGGCTTTAGGGCTGTGGGGGTGATCTTTACTGGAGGTGGAGTGGGAATTTGGATGGGTGGGTAAGATCTGAGCTGGGGTGGTTATAGGCTTGAGGAGAGGAGTTTGTACTGGCTGGAGGGGGTCATTTTTGGTTGTATTCTGTACATTGGCCTGGGTATCACTTACTGCACTGTTCATTACTTACTCCTGATCCCTGCACTCTCTGCATTACTTACTCCTGATCCCTGCACTCTCTGCATTACTTACTCCTGATCCCTGAACTCTCTGCATTACTTATTCCTGACCCCTGCACTCTGCATTACTTATTCCTGATCCCTGCACTCTCTGCATTACTTACTCCTGACCCCTGCACTCTCTGCATTACTTATTCCTGATCCCTGCACTCTCTGCATTATGTTCTTCTGACCCCTGCATTTTGTACAATGTTCCTGACCCCTGCACTCTGCATTACTTATTCCTGATCCCTGCACTCTCTGCATTACTTATTCCTGATCCCTGCACTCTCTGCATTACTTACTCCTGATCCCTGCACTATCTGCATTATGTTCTTCTGACCCCTGCATTTTGTACAATGTTTTTTATTCTGTATGTTACTTTAAGACCCTCCCACGTATCCATTTAGTCACACTAACCCCTTTGATGTAGCACTAGGGGGCGGGGGTTCGTGGTTGAGTTCCTGCACCTATTCTCTGAGAAAAAATATACATATATACACACACACACACACACACACTATCTCACAAAAGTGAGTACAACCCTCACATTTTTGTAAATATTTACTGTAATATAGATAGATAGATAGATAGATAGATAGATAGATAGATAGATAGATAGATAGATAGATACTGTAGATATAATATAAAATTAGATGGTGTATCATTTTACAGCATACATCTTTTATAATCCATTAAATGCTTAAAAATGAGTAATAAAAAGTAACCTCTGGTACAGACTTCTGACTACAGTCAGTACCACCTCCTCCAGATTTGCAGCAAAAATCATACTTAGAAATAACATTTATTTTTTCTATCAAAAAGTTTAAGCTGTTCTGGGCTCTTGTCCTCTCTCGATTCCAAGGTGACATAAAATGGTTTCGTTTGTACTATACTGTGTAAAGTGCTTGTGGAACAGTTTGTGCTTTTCTTTAATAATGTGCATTGCAATAATTGTACAAGGTTACTAATCACACTGAACTCATAACAGGGTGTTGTTTTCAATCTGTCTGTGTAGCATGTGCCATTTTAAAAGAGCACACACTGACACTCTAGCCCCCCCTACTGTCAATGAAATGGTAAACCAAGGAAAATACTGTATATTGTTTTCTGTTATTATTTGAATTAATTTCTTCTGGACAAGCATAAACATGACATTCAGTAAAGTGCTCCATCTGTTATAAAACACCAGGGAAATTAGAAAGAAATATTACATTAACCCCTTGTCCTGGTATTCAAGAGGTTGCTGCTGCAGCCGTAAGTTTAGTATTGTTGTTTTCAGCTGGCGATGGACTAAAGTGAACAGGGTGGTAAAGAGCCACCCAACCGGTACCGGGAATGTGCCAAAAAAAAAAACGACCCTTTCCCACTGCCTGCAGTGTTTTTCAGAGTATCCCATATAGGTATAATATTGTGTTTGTGTGCACCAAAATACATTTTAGTGTATTTTTGCCTGAAAATAATATTGCGTTTGATAAAAAGTTGTAGAAATGTCCAGCAACAAAAAATTTAGAACAGTCACCATTTTATTCTACATGGCCTCTGCTTTCAAAAATGTATACACCCATAAACCATAACATTATGAGCACCAATCTAATAGGCCCCAGTTTTACAGCCAAAAAAGCCCTGACCCATTGAGGCATGGACTTCAAAGTATTGGAAGAGTAGAAAAAAGGGACTTTTAAGGTGCTGAATAATAGAAAATAGTCAAAAATCTATAAAAAATATTGATTTTTATTTCATAACAAAACATACAATAAAACCACCAAATTTGCAAAGAATGATCCTCTGCACAGATAGTCGCTCAACATGTTTCGCCAATTCAAATGGCTTCTTCAGGAGACTTACATAAACTTGTACAGGATTATATTCTTGAGCAAATCAACAATGACTAAAGACTGGTCCAAAGGTTAACAAATGGGTCCACAGAAACATCAGTGTGTCACAGAGGGGATAAGTCCCTGAATACAGAGGCCCCTTCTGAGGCAAGAAACATCCAATGTCCGCTTACCCGATGAAAACAGCCCACAAAAAACACCCATGCAAAATAGAAACAGTTCCAATCCTCCATAAGCTGGGAATCTGGATATAAAGGGTCTAAAAATCAGACCATCACTAGGTCGTTCCCATTTAATCACCAAGATAGGATGAAAAGGTTGAACCAGGATTGGAATGGCCAGTTGGAATAGGATCAATATTCTGCTTTGACAATCGTGAGTATTTCACTGGGACTTTTTATCCTGATATGTGTTGCTGCTCTACCTCGGCGGACTTCAAAGTAATATCCACATGAATGGCAGGACCCAAGGTTTCCCAGCAGAACACCACACTGCCTCTGCCGGCTTGCCTTTCTCCCATACTGCATCCTGGTGCCATCTCTTCCCCAGGTAAGCAACGCACACACACCCAGCCATCGAGATGATGTTAAAGAAAGCATTTATCAGACCAGGCAACCACCTTCAATTGCTCTGTGGTCCACTTATGATGCTCATGTTCCCCTTGTAGGTACTTTTGTGGACACAGGTCAGCATGGGTACCATGCAGCCCTTTACACAACAAACTCTCGGATGCACTGTGTGTTCTGACACCTTCTTGTTGGAACCAGATGCTAATGTTTTTACCTTTTATGCAGCTGTAATGTGTTTCATTTACCCCGGGAAGTCATTTATTTTGATGTGGATGCTGTATTTGTAAAGTTTTTAATTTTACATAAATGACTACACCATATACGCTTTTTGTATGTGGCTCCATATGGTAAGCATTTGTATACAGTTTCTAGACCTTGATGTACAGTGCCCTCTGGTGGTGACGAATATCATTGCTTGTTGAAGTATGGGAGACACACTGCCATTCTGGTGGCGATGAGTACTTCAGCTCTCTAATCATCCATAAGGGAAGTAGCTGCTGTGACCATCTTTATTACAGGCATTATTGCTGCAATTCTTGCAGCTTGTTAGTCGATGAGTGCATAGTGGTGGCGGCAAAGCTCAAGTGGTGTATTACATTTGGAACAGTGGATTATTATACATGGACACATTTGCTTTTCACATTCATGTTTGGATTTTATTTAACAGAAAGTGGACTTTATTCACAATAATATATTATTTTGATATATATATTTAGTTATAGTTCTGTTTGCACTATTTTTGATATCTTTTATCTAATATTTAAAACACACATTGCACATAATTGTTTGGTGACGCTGCATGATTCCAGAAGATACTGTTTGAGGGTTACATATTCTTACCTTTTTGCCAGCTGTCACAACCTTCTCTAGCGCTGATTCTTTTCTCGTTTTTAACTGTTTATGTAGCTGCTGGGGAAGTAAAGTAGGATACAGTAGAGTGTCACTTAAATGACAGTGCTGAGTCTGTTGGGGATGCTGATATCACATGCAAAATGGTGGCACCCAACAGCATTCTCAAGGCTTTTGAGTTTATTCACATTCACAAGTTAGGCTTTTCCAGGTAAATTATATGACGGAAATATGTTAAATGCACGTATAATTTTATGGGAAGATTGTTCTTGAAACAAATGATCTGGATACATGGTCTCTTTTAGTGAGCCTGTTGCTTTGCCCAGCATGGACATAGCACAAATTCACTTTAAAACACATAGTCTAAGACGTGGTCAGGATATGTTTAAAGGCAGTGCTGTTTTAGAACATGAGAGTGGATTTTTCATAAATCAAGCTGAAACTATGATAAAACTGTCTCATAAAGTGTGTTGCTGCTCCTGTTTTCGCACCACTGAAAAGCTCCCACATCTTTCCCATTTTCCTCTTGTATCGATCGTAATATAATGGCAGTGTTTCTTTATAATTTTACTCCAAGTATGCCTTGTCTATATGATTAAGCCCTTGTTTACACTGGAAAGCATCTTTTTTCTTTGGCGTTTGGTTAGCCACTGATGATAAAACTTCCTTACATAAATGCAGGAGTTGCATTATCCAGGCACTAGTAGAGCTGCAAAAGTAGGAGACAAACAGCGCACGCCGACCTCAAGTAATATCGTTTTATTAGACACACAATACACAATTACACAGTAGCACTCACATTTCCCATCTTAATGATAGGCACGTCTGCAAGAGCCTTCTCCTCCTCTCCCTCCTGAATGGCTTACGGTACGCCCAGCAGCTGTCTCCGGCATGGGACACCGCTACAGCCTACTCTTCCACTGAAGGGACCTGAAGAAGGAGGCTCTGCCTCCGAAACGCATAGTCATGGCAACCACTCTGCAGTGCTGAATCCCTTCACATACCTTCCCATACCCCCGGTAGCTACTGAGCGGAACTTCGGCCGAGGCTCCATGCGCACTTGCGTAGTTGAGAAAAACTGCGGACCGCTGGCACACTAAGGTCCGTTATGCAAACGCTCGGCGGGGAGACAGGAGGAAGAAGCGGGTGGAAGAGTAGGCTGTAGCGGTGTCCCATGCCGGAGACAGCTGCTGGGCGTACCGTAAGCCATTCAGGAGGGAGAGGAGGAGAAGGCTTTTGCAGACGTGCCTATCATTAAGATGGAAAATGTGAGTGCTACTGTGTAATTGTATGATGTGTGTCTAATAAAACTATATTACTTGAGGTCGGCGTGCACTGTTTGTCTCCTATTTTGCAGCTCTATTTTTGATCAAGTCCGCCACCCAGTGGATCATAGGAGGAGCTGCAACGACCACGAACTTTCACTTACAAACCGCAAGCAAGCTGGGACTGTATAGAGGATTAGCGCACCTTTACTGGTGATATATCACATATTGTGTGTAGATTGTTGATTATCTAGGCACTCGCTCCATTCTTGACATTTTATGGATGCTGGGAGTGCAGCGAGGGTGTAGACTTTACTGGCCATGTGCTGTGGGCAGTAAACACATGTAGCCCTCTTTTGAGGGGGCTATGAGAAATGGCCCTCCCATTCAGGATATTACACTAAACCTGTAGGTAAATAAGAGAACCAGAACCTTCGCTAAGTGGAAAAGTGGGTTTGGTAATAAAGTTGTCAGTGCCTCCACCCAGGACATGGTGTTTGTGAACAGAGTGGATTTTCTTCCTTAAAAATGAATTAAGAATCAAAACAAAGTAATTGAGAGCAGAAGGACTACTCAAACCAGCATATAACATTAACCATACACATATAGATGCACACTATTAAAGAAATAATACAAGCTTTATAAGAAAAGAGATTTACAACAGTGCCTACATCCAATGTACAAACAGGTATTATCAGCAAAGGATTGTGAAGTAATCGATTTATATAAGATTACCTATAGCGCTTGCTTGAATAAATTATAATAAAGGAAATAATTCTAACACTGTTAAATTCAGACTTATTAAAGTGCATATAAACCCCGTGATCTACTATACGTGATAACATAAATGGGTACACTTCACATATATATATAAAAATGAATACAAATATTAAATACGTAAAATAAATTTTGCAAGTTCATATATGAAGACCGCTCTGAAGACATCTAGCCAATGACGAAACGCGTTAGATGGAACGCACGTCGTGACGTCACTTGATCTCGGTGGAACGCAAACCGGAAGTACCGCTTTCCACACCGCAGCTCATACCAGTGATGGCGTTTTATTCAATTTTTCTTGTTTTTACTGCTTTTACTGCCTTTTTATTTATATTTGGACCCTATAATGACTCATCTGGATATTGTGCAATAAATATACTTGTTGAAAAACGGTACTGCACTATCTAGACCTTCCTTTCTTACATACATCCCTGACTGGAGGTTGATGACAGGAGGAGTGTGTAATGTTCTGGTACCTTTGGGTACCCTAATTACTCTTTCATAAGTGTATGCGCCCCACCATTCTCTTTTGGTAAGGTGCACATACACCTTTAAGACTGATGCTGTCATCACTGAGCGCCGGACTGGATGGCTATTTAGATCGCCGGCTCTCACTCACATGTGTTCGTTCAAACTGCTTTGTGCCTTGATGCTAACCTGTCTTGAAGCTCTCATGCTTGCAAGCATACCTCGCTGTCGGAACCACGCTGCGCTGATCCCTGTATCCCGCTACCGGATCATCCGCTCTTGCCGAACCTCTCCTCTGCTACATTGCTATTAGTGATAAGTACCCCACAGGGGAAACCTCTATAACCTTTATACTAAAGCTTACACTATCTAGCTCTGCATACTAAGGACTATTACTACATCTGCATTATCTAAGATTGCTAGCTCTTGAGCCTACTACCAACTGTTCTTGCACTGGGTTGATCTCTCTTGTATGTCCACCTGCTACTCTGTCATCTACTACCATACATGATTGCTAAACCTATCTGCATCCCATCTGCTACTATCTTACTTTCAAGAACATGTCCTTTCAAGTGTCTGTCATCTACCATCTCTACCCAACCTGTCTCTTCAGCCTATCATCACTGTGTTACTATATACATAAGTCACTCTAGGAAACATCTTATTGAGTGTGTGTATTTACTTGCTGAATTGAGATCATCCACACATGATGAGTCATTGAGAGTTGGGATAGGTGTCTCAGCGTTTCTCTACATGACTACTGAAGTGGAATATTTCTGCAGCTGAAAATCCACATCATACGTAAAACCCAGGAGCGTTACAGATTGAACGAACCACAAATGGATTCAGCAGAAATAACCACTCAGATGACACAATTAAAACAGCAAGTAACTGCGTTAATACACGCACTTGCTGAATTAAAAGAAGACAATCAGGCTCTGTCGCAGCAGGTAATTAGACTGACAAAACTTACCACTGCTCAGTCCCCTGAACCCAAAATAAATCCTCCTTTGGTATTTACAGGCGATCGCAAAAAATTTCGCGAATTTAAAAACGCATGTGAGTTACTTTTCTTGCTAAAACCCCGTACCTACCTTACTGATCACATTAAGGTTTGTACTATTATTTCTTACCTAACAGGCGATCCTCGGGCCTGGGCAGACTCTCTTTTTGAGAAAAACGACCAGCTTCTCAACTCCTATGCCTTGTTCCTAGCAGAACTCACTAGCCTATATGATGATCCCAATAGGCAGAGTACTGCCGATTTTCAATTAAGATCCTTGAAACAAGGTAGGAGACCTGTAGAAGACTTTGTCGCAGAATTCAAGAGATGGACCCTTGATTCAGAATGGAATGATGCATCTCTGAAAACCCAATTTAGGCTTGGCCTATCAGAGGCCGTCAAAGACGAGCTCGCCCGAGCGGATCTGCCAAAAACCCTGGATGCATTGATACAACTCAGTATCACCATAGATAGAAGACTACGAGAAAGAAAGGCTGAGAAAATGGGAATGCCATTATCCAGTTCTTCTCGGATTTCGGCCATTGACCCCGTTCCTATGGAGGTAGGAACCATACGCCCACCTCTATCAACTATGGAAAGAGCCAAAAGACGATCTGGTAATCTCTGCTTGTACTGTGCATCCCCGGATCACAAGATAAACGTCTGTCCCCTAGTCTACAAAAAGAAGGGTGAGTGTTCACATGTCCTCCTAGGGGGATTGACAACTTCAATCACTAACCCTTACCTTTCTGTTTGCTTAACATTACAGTGGGACCAGAACAGGATTACTACTAAGGCCATGATTGACACAGGATCTTGTGGAAATTATATTGACATACGTTTTGCTGCTTTAAATAAAGTTCCTATTATTTCTAAACTTAAACCTGTCTCAGTAAGTCTTATTAACGGTGTTCCTTTATCCTCTGGTCCGATCACTGATCAGACACAGGCACTCCTAGTCACTACTAACGGGTCTCATATGGAGACCACTACCTTCGATCTAATACCTTCACCCCACTTTCCCATTGTGTTGGGACTTCCCTGGTTGCACACACATCAACCAACCATAGATTGGAAGGAACGGACCCTGGCCTTCCTCTCTTGCTATTGTGAGTGTACGTGTAACTTCCCGTCTTTCGGGAAGATCCTGTCTGTGGTGACAGATGAGATTGCACCACTATGTTATCAGGATCTTTCTGAGGTTTTTCTTGAGAAAAATGCTCAAGCACTACCTCCCCATCGAGACTATGATTGTAGCATTGATCTACTCCCAAATAGCAAATTGCCGTTCGGTCATGTTTATCCTCTTTCACAGGATGAACTTTCCCATCTCAAAGGCTATTTGGATGAGAATTTGAAGAAAGGTTTTATTAGACCTTCCACTTCTTCCACAGCAGCAGGACTCTTTTTTGTCTGCAATAAGGACTCAAGTCTCAGGCCTATCATCGACTATAGGCAATTGAATGCTATTACAATAAAAGATCGCTATCCTCTACCGCTTATCCCTGAGCTCATTGAGCAGGTGCGTGGAGCTACCTATTTTTCAAAATTGGATCTGAAAGGAGCATACAATCTCATTCGAATCCGTGCTGGACACGAGTGGAAGACTGCATTCAGAACCAGATACGGATTGTTCGAATATCTTGTAATGCCATTCGGGCTATGCAACGCCCCTGCAGTTTTTCAACGATTTATAAACGATATTTTCAGAGACTTACTAGATGTCTGTGTTGTGGTATATCTGGACGATATACTTATATATTCACGATCCCTGTCTGAACACATAAGACATGTAAGACTAGTATTATCGAGATTGCTTGCACACAACCTTTATGTGAAACTGAAAAAATGCTTGTTTCATAAAGAAGAGGTACTGTTTCTAGACTACATCATATCCAAAACAGGAATCGAGATGGACATGAGTAAGATATCCTGCATTCAGGATTGGCCTACACCAACCACACGCAAGGCGCTACAGCGATTCCTTGGATTTTCGAATTTCTACAGGAAGTTCATCAGAAACTTCTCTGCCATTGTGAGACCCCTCACACAGCTCACTAGCATTAAAAAAACATTCAAATGGTCAGATGAAGCAAATAAAGCTTTTCACCTGTTAAAGACAAGGTTTACTTCTGCTCCCATATTACGCCATCCAGACCCATCCCTCCAATACATTCTGGAAGTAGATGCGTCAAACATGGCAGTAGGGGCAATACTCTCCCAACGACCAACTCACACTTCACCACTTCATCCAGTCGCCTTTTTTTCTAAATCCCTAAGCAGTCCAGAGATAAATTACCCCGTGGGTGAAAAGGAACTGCTTGCTATAAAATTGGCTCTGGAGAATTGGCGACATCTACTCAAAGGCACCCAATTACCAATACTTATATACACGGACCATAAAAATCTCCAATATCTTCAGACTAACAAAACTCTCTCTCACCGACAGGTACGATGGTCACTATTCTTTCTAAGGTTTAACTTCCTAGTGACCTACACACCTGCAGATAAGAACAAAAAGGCGGATGCACTATCACGACTAACTGAAGAAAACTACTTCGAAATCCCTTCCGTTCCTATAATACCTCACAAACGCATTATTGGAGTTGTCCGTTCCTTGAAGGAAGAGGTTTTGCATGGTATAAGTTTGGATTCACCGCCACCACAACTAAATACTGATGCAGAAGGCTTCCTCTACTACAACGACAAACTTTACATACCACCTACCATACGCACCAAGATCTTGGAATTATCGCATGATGTGCCTATGGCAGGACATATGGGTATGACAAAGACTCTTAATCTGATTACCAGACAATTCTGGTGGCCTGACATGAAAACATCTATACAAAAATTCGTCTCTTCATGCAATGTCTGTGCCAGGTCCAAAATTGACACTACGAGACCATCCGGTCTACTATGCAGTCTACCAATACCCCAAACTCCATGGGAAGTTGTGTCCTTGGACTTTATAGTGGAATTGCCTCCTTCCAAAGGATTTAATACCATCTTAGTGTCAGTGGACCATCTGACAAAAATGGCACATTTCATTGCTATTCGCAGACTACCTTCGTCCAAACAAACGGCAGAACTCCTGATGAAACATGTCTTTAAGTTACATGGTATCCCAAAAACTCTTCTGTCTGACCGTGGATCATAATTTATTTCCAAGTTCTGGCAAGAACTATGTCACATACTACGGATCGAGGGGAAGCTCACTTCTCCTTACCATCCGCAAACCAACGGACAGACTGAAAGAGTCAACCAATGCATCGAGCAATATTTACGTTGTTACACTTCTTACCAACAGGATGATTGGGTGGATCTTCTCCCTCTGGCAGAATTTGCCTACAACAACGCAACCCACAGTACGACCAAGCAGAGTCCGTTCTACTTGAACTATGGGTTTCGTCCCTCTATTCTACCACCACGCATCCTTCCTTCAAATAACCCAGTAGCCTCAGACTATCTTACCCAAATAAAGGACTCTCTGGGTTTGCTTAATACTACCATTGCACACGCTCATAGTCAACAAAAGAAGTACTATGATCTTCGCAGAAGACCTTCTCCTCAGTACGCTATCGGGGACCTCGTTTGGCTCTCAACAAAAAATTTAAGACTGAAAATCCCTAGCAAAAAGCTTGGACCTCTGTTCTTGGGACCTTTCCCAATCAAGAAACTTATTGGAAAAGCTGCAGTACAGCTTACATTGCACAATAGACCTCAAAATACATCCCATTTTCCATGTGTCGCTACTGAAGCCCCATGTTCCTGACCAAGGAATAAGGCCTACTATCCCACCTCCTCCTCCTCCTGTACAAGTTGAAGGTGGAGAAGAATATGAGATAAAAGAGATTCTGGATTCTCGTATCCACAGAGGAAGACTTCAGTACTTGGTTCGATGGAAGAACTATGGGCCCCAAGACGACACCTGGCTAAACACCTCTGACATACATGCCTCTAGAATTTTCATGCGAAGTACCCAGACAAACCAGCTCCAGAGGCCTTCAGGAGCCGGCCTTAAGGGGGGGTACTGTAATGTTCTGGTACCTTTGGGTACCCTAATTACTCTTTCATAAGTGTATGCGCCCCACCATTCTCTTTTGGTAAGGTGCGCATACACCTTTAAGACTGATGCTGTCATCACTGAGCGCCGGACTGGATGGCTATTTAGATCGCCGGCTCTCACTCACATGTGTTCGTTCAAACTGCTTTGTGCCTTGATGCTAACCTGTCTTGAAGCTCTCATGCTTGCAAGCATACCTCGCTGTCGGAACCACGCTGCGCTGATCCCTGTATCCCGCTACCGGATCATCCGCTCTTGCCGAACCTCTCCTCTGCTACATTGCTATTAGTGATAAGTACCCCACAGGGGAAACCTCTATAACCTTTATACTAAAGCTTACACTATCTAGCTCTGCATACTAAGGACTATTACTACATCTGCATTATCTAAGATTGCTAGCTCTTGAGCCTACTACCAACTGTTCTTGCACTGGGTTGATCTCTCTTGTATGTCCACCTGCTACTCTGTCATCTACTACCATACATGATTGCTAAACCTATCTGCATCCCATCTGCTACTATCTTACTTTCAAGAACATGTCCTTTCAAGTGTCTGTCATCTACCATCTCTACCCAACCTGTCTCTTCAGCCTATCATCACTGTGTTACTATATACATAAGTCACTCTAGGAAACATCTTATTGAGTGTGTGTATTTACTTGCTGAATTGAGATCATCCACACATGATGAGTCATTGAGAGTTGGGATAGGTGTCTCAGCGTTTCTCTACATGACTACTGAAGTGGAATATTTCTGCAGCTGAAAATCCACATCATACATAAAATGCAGGAGCGTTACAGAGTGTTGCTGTAGGAGAAGGTGCCTACCTGGAGAGAACGCATCCCGGCCCTGGGGGTCACAAAAGCTCTAAAGGTCCTAGTGTCGTAAGGCACATAGGGCCCACACGATCCGGTGAGTGTGAAATTTTTCTATCTTGTCACGGTGGAGCACGAGCAGTGACACCAGGGATAGAGTGGAAAACCTATCACAGCAGCATCAAGCACTTTTCACTGTGCACTTTATTTATTTATTTTTTGAACTCTCACTATCAAGAAGTCACGTCATTTTCTACACATGAACTTTATTTGCACATGAACTTTTGTACATTTTTATGACAGTAATTTTATACCTCATGCACCATATATGAACTTGCAAAATTAATTTTACTTATTTAATATTTGTATTCATTTTTTTATATATATATATATATATATATATATATATATATATATATATATATGAAGTGTACCCATTTATTTTATCACTTACAGTAGATCACGGGGTTTATATGCACTTTAATAAGTCTGAATTTAACTGTGTTAGAATTATTTCCTTTATTATTATTTATTCAAGCAAGCGCTATAGGTAATCTTATATAAATCGATTACTTCACAATTCTGAGCACTCGCACTTTCACTATAGCAGATGCATATCACATTCATTTATTAATTATTTATATATAAACCATAGGTTTCTCCATTTGGCTCGGGAATATACTTTATATATTGTACCTCTCATTATCAGCAAAGGGCCCAATAGGAGTCCTGCTGGAATAGTGCGCATATACCAGGGGTATATGTAATTAATATTAGAGATACCTCCAGATGAATGTTGCAGCAAAGTCCAGTTGCAGGGGCCTGGAGGATGATGCAGCATTTGTCTTTGTGTTGGAGACCTGAAGACAAGATCAGCAGTTATGATGGTATCCTCCAACAGTTGTCCAACTAGCCTGGAATGGAACTTCTCACCAGCAGGAACTGTGGTGTGGCACTGGAACTCAGAGTCAGCCTATCTACTCTGCACTTCAGTCCCTCCCTAGTAGTTTCTAAAATAACAAGAGTGGTATATAAACTCTATTGCAATTAACAAGTTCCCTTACTAACAAACAGAAAAGTGACCACCACATACATACAAAAGCACAGGCCTAGTTATCTGGCACTGTGCATGTGGAATAATAACAAAGATAGGGCAGAGATACTCTTCCTGTCAAAAGGATTTAGATATACATTTAGCAGCTGCAGTTAAACTATTAGATCATAGGAATATTTGTATAATAGGCTCTTCTGGTTTAGGATTCATCAGTGACAGAACATGTAGCTGAGACTTTCTCTTGCTTTCTCCCTCACCACTTCTCGGGTTTTGAAGCCAACAGCCAGGGGTAGGAAGTGCATACATATTATATTTACAGGCATTTACAAATTAAAACAGTAGATACCTACACATAAAAGAATAGCTCCTTTGCACCTAATGAACCTGAAAGTTAAAAAAAAAAAGATATATATATATATATATATATATATATATATATACAGTGCCTTGCGAAAGTATTCGGCCCCCTTGAATTTTGCGACCTTTTGCCACATTTCAGGCTTCAAACATAAAGATATAAAACTGTAATTTTTTGTGAAGAATCAACAACAAGTGGGACACAATCATGAAGTGGAACAAAATGTATTGGATATTTCAAACTTTTTTAACAAATAAAAAACTGAAACATCGGGCGTGCAAAATTATTCAGCCCCTTTACTTTCAATGCAGCAAACTCTCTCCAGAAGTTCAGTGAGGATCTCTGAATGATCCAATGTTGACCAAAATGACTAATGATGATAAATAGAATCCACCTGTGTGTAATCAAGTCTCCGTATAAATGCACCTGCACTGTGATAGTCTCAGAGGTCCGTTTAAAGCGCAGAGAGCATCATGAAGAACAAGGAACACACCAGGCATGTCCGAGATACTGTTGTGGAGAAGTTTAAAGCCGGATTTGGATACAAAAAGATTTCCCAAGCTTTAAACATCCCAAGGAGCACCGTGCAAGCGATAATATTGAAACGGAAGGAATATCAGACCACTGCAAATCTACGAAGACCTGGCCGTCCCTCTAAACTTTCAGCTCATACAAGGAGAAGACTGATCAGAGATGCAGCCAAGAGGCCCATGATCACTCTGGATGAACTGCAGAGATCTACAGCTGAGGTGGGAGACTCTGTCCATAGGACAACAATCAGTCATATACTGCACAAATCTGGCCTTTATGGAAGAGTGGCAAGAAGAAAGCCATTTCTTAAAGATATCCATAAAAAGTGTAGTTTAAAGTTTGCCACAAGCCACCTGGGAGACACACCAAACATGTGGAAGTCAGATGAAACCAAAATCGAACTTTTTGGCAACAATGCAAAACGTAATGTTTGGCGTAAAAGCAACACAGCTCATCACCCTGAACACACCATCCCCACTGTCAAACATGGTGGTGGCAGCATCATGGTTTGGGCCTGCTTTTCTTCAGCAGGGACAGGGAAGATGGTTAAAATTGATGGGAAGATGGATGGAGCCAAATACCAGACCATTCTGGAAGAAAACCTGATGGAGTCTGCAAAAGACCTGAGACTGGGATGGAAATTTGTCTTCCAACAAGACAATGATCCAAAACATAAAGCAAAATATACAATGGCATGGTTCACAAATAAACATATCCAGGTGTTAGAATGGGCAAGTCAAAGTCCAGACCTGAATCCAATCGAGAATCTGTGGAAAGAACTGAAAACTGCTGTTCACAAACGCTCTCCATCCAACCTCACTGAGCTCGAGCTGTTTTGCAAGGAGGAATGGGCAAAAATTTCAGTCTCTCGATGTGCAAAACTAATAGAGACATACCCTAAGCGACTTACAGCTGTAATCGCAGCAAAAGGTGGCGCTACAAAGTATTAACTTAAGGGGGTTGAATAATTTTGCACGCCCAATTTTTCAGTTTTTTATTTGTTAAAAAAGTTTGAAATATCCAATAAATTTCGTTCCACTTCATGATTGTGTCCCACTTGTTGTTGATTCTTCACAAAAAATTACAGATTTATATCTTTATGTTTGAAGCCTGAAATGTGGCAAAAGGTCGCAAAGTTCAAGGGGGCTGAATACTTTCGCAAGGCACTATATATATATTTATTTATTTTTTCAGGTTTAGAGCTGTCAAACTCCTGGCTGAAATGATGAGTAAACAGCTGGTCAAGCACAACCCTTGATCAGCAGAGTAAAAATACTCAAAAATAAATACTAAAAATAACAAAAATATTTTAAAAGCAACCCTATTGCCCTGTGCACACACACGCATGCAAATGTGCATGTAAGGTGCATGTATTTATGTAAACAGTGAATGCATCATACATGGTTTGGAATCACCGCATCATTTTGCACTATTTCAGGGGCATGTACAACTTTAAGGATTTACATGTGTAGCACACCCCGTTAGATTACATTGGGATCCCCCACCCTTCACAGCTAAGCACACCAAATTTCCGCAGGCACTGAGAGTCAGATAACAGTCAGTACTTTGTTTTGTTTTTGTTTTTTTTATTTAGGGATTAGAACTTGGATGGGGATTGGGAATTATCGGATGCCTATTTGACTTCAAACAACTTCTGCTTTATACAGTCTATATACACTCCTCACTGCCTCCAGCACACTTGCTTGCAGAATCTCAGCTGGCACACTGTGGATCTGACAAAAAGCACTCAATCAGATTTAGGGCATCAGCCCATTACAGGCAGGAACCAGAGGCCCCTTGGTGTGTAGCAAAAAGTCATTGTTCAGCATACATTCCTGTGGCTACTGATCCCAGCACCACTTCTTCAGGCACTGCCAGCCCACCTGGCTGCAGTTGCCTCTTTCACTGGCCCTCCTGGCTAACTTCTCCAGCAAAGTCTTTTCAGACTGACACTCTTTCCACAGTCCTCCCAGACTGCACACTCACCAGCCCACCTGGATGACTTCTCAGGTCATCTCCCGGATGTGCTGATCACCTCCTGTGGTCCTCACACTTGCTCCTATGCCTCCAGGATAGGATTCCTCTATGTGTTGTAAAGGGTTCCTCCAGCACCTGAGCCCCGGGCCCAAGGTCGCCCCCCCTAGACAAGGGGGTGCTCTGCAAAGGCCTCCAATAGCCTCCTCAGCACTCCATCTCCATCTTCCATCCGACTGCCTCATGCCTATTTAAGGTGCCTACCCCCTTCAACCGCTTTTTTGCTGAGGATTGGTCAAGGACCTCATAAACCAAGTCATAGGACCTCCTAGCTTCTACCCACTACTTCTGGAAGCTTCTCCAAGGTTCCAGAAAGCAGGGGGAGGCACCAGAGATGCTGCTTGCTGAATCATCCAGCCTCCCTGAGTCACTCAACCCCGACCCAGATTCAACCCAGACCTGGATCTTAGCCATGCCAATTTGCTTACACTAACAAAACTTTTTACACCTAGCACATTAGCTAGAGGGTGATACACTTGTTCGGTATCTATTTTCTCAATTTATCCCATCTTTTATCTTTTACAAAGAAAATAGTTTTTACGTTGAGTAAATAAATATAGATTGAATAAACAGTTACACAAATATTGTGTGACATAAAAAATGCAACTGCCATTACTTTACTCTACAGGTCTGGTGTTTTCAGAAATGTTAACATTGTTTGGGGGTTAAAGTATTTTTTTTTTTTTTTTACAGGTTTTAACCGGTTGCCGACCGCCGCACGACTATATACTGCGGCGGTCAGCCCCGGCCAGGCAGAGTGACGTATCGGTACGTCACTCGCCTGTCACTGACTTGCGAGCCTATAGCGAGCGGGCGCGCGCCCGCCGAGGCGCGCGCCCGCCGCGGCTCGTTCACAGGCAAGTCAGTGCGTGTGACCGGCGGACTCGATGTCCGCCGGCCACACTACGATCGCTCCTGTGAAGGGAGAAAGACAGAGCAGCTTGTGTAAACAAGCTGCCTGTCAGTTCTCCCTGTGTAAAAGTAAAGATCTGACCGTTCTACTATGTAGAACGGTTGATCTTTGCTTTTACACCAATAGCAATGTCCCTACACAGTAGAAAGCACGCCCCTAGGACACACTTAACCCCTCCCTTCCCAATAAAGTTAACCCCTTCCCTGCCAGTGTCATTTTTGCAGTAACAGTGCATATGTATAGCACTGATTACTGCAGTAATGTCACTGGTAACCCCAAAAGTGTCAAAAATGTCAGTCAAGGGTCCGATCTGTCCACCGCAATGTCGCAGTACCGAAAAAAAAATCGCAGATCGCCGCCATTACGCGTTAAAAAAAAAAACACCAAAAATGACAAAAATCTTTCTCTTTGTTAGTAAACGCGATAACTTTTGCGCAAACCAATCAAAATACGCTTTTTGCGATTTTTTTTACCAAACATAGGTAGCATAAAACAAATTGGCCGAAAAATGTTAAAAAATTTTGATTTTTACTTTTTTTTTTGGGGAATTTCATATAAAAAAATGTGAAAAATATTGTTATTTTTGCAAAATTTACGCTCTTTTTTTGTTTATAGCGCGTGATCAAAAAATCGCACAGGTGATCAAATACCACCAAAAGAAAGCTCTGTTTGTGGGAAAAAAAGGACGTCAAATTCGTTTAGGTACAGCGTCGCACGACCGCGCAATTGTCCGTTAAAGTCACGCAGTAAAAAATCGCAAAAAAACCCCTGGTCCTTTAGCAGCCAAATCCTCCGGGGCTTAAGTGGTTAATATGTGCTAAAAATGTAAAAATTGTCCTTGTAGAAAAGTGCTTAAAATATGTGGCATTTCTGTAAAAGAGGACCTGTTAGCAATGTCAGTGCAGAGCCCAGATAACAGCTGGTGCTATGCTTGTAGAATTAGTGTTTGTCAGGACTAAAAGCCAGCACAATGTTAGATAGGCAGAAATCACCGTCTGTAACTATTGCAGTAAAGTGCTTGCAGTGTCTCTGCAGGCAGTAAAAAAAAACAAAAAAACATAACAAAAAACAAATGATGTTTGCCCTCTGAGAATGTATGTCTGCTTTTCTCTTTCAGGTATTATGGCTGCAGTGGGCAGGAGCCAGTGTCTGAAGTGCTGTCTTCTGGGAGTTCAATGCTGGTTTTCTGGAAGCAGGGAACATACAGCTACTATGACCCATTCATACTCACAGCACAGTCTGTGCCTAGAAAAAGTAAGAAGAGCAAACAGATGAGTAAAAATAGTAGACTTGAGCCAGGAAACTAGACAGAGTTTTTAACAAAATCTCAAGGATTAAAACTATTAAATGGCAGAGGGCAGAAATAAAGAGAAAGAGCTTAAAGTGACATTAAAGCTTAGTTGTTTTTTTTTTTTTTTTCCAAAATATTAGTTGTTTTTTTTTTAATTGAGATAACAAACATGTCATACTCACCCAATCCTCTTCTTCTGGGGTCCTCCACTGGTGCCCCCATGTAATTTTGTTTTTCATTGGGGCACCTGTGTGTGCTCGCTCTCGAGCCACCCTGCGTCTATTGATACAGAGCAGATGACTCAGCCCGCCTCCTGCTCACTTGGCACAACATTTGATTGACAGCAGCGGGAGTCAATGGCTCCCAATGCTATCAATCTGCCTAAGGCAGAGGGAGACAACGGCGAGAGCCGCTGCTTTTGTGCACATTGCTGGATCAGATCAGGCTCAGGTAAGTATAAGGGGGGACTGGGGGGAGTTTTGCAGCACAGGTTTTTCACCTTATTGCAAAGAATACATTAAGGTGAAAAAATCTTAAGGCTTTAGAACCACTTTAAATCAGTATAATGTACCAAATATTAGAAGAATTGTCATTTGAATAGTTTAACTAAATATATTTAAAATAGGCTGAACAATATTTTACTAAGGCTAATGAAAAGGTTCATCACAAAGCAAAAATAAGAAAGGTTACCATGATCACATCCAGGTATCAAAGCGTTTCTTTAACAGGCAAAGTTCAGAAATTTTAAATAGAATAAAATCAATAAATCCCTCAGTACCTGGATGTGATCAAGTGGACCTTTCTTTTTTCTGCATTGTGCTTCTGCGAAAGCAAGGCAGCCTCCCAAGCGGCAGTAGTTTATTTATTATATGTAATAATGCATCCGGTTTCCGTGTAAAATGTGTCCAAGGCAGGGAAGGGAGCATAGGAGTGCACAGGGGGTATGCCTGGCGTGTCTGGGCACACCTCAATCAAGGGGGATGCTTGGGTTCAGCCCCATCTCTGCGACCATCTCTATCACTGCATCTCCAAGGTCTGCCCTTTACTTTATACCTTGGCTGTAGTGTTCCTCTAGTGCCCCGTACACAGCACCCTAGCACTTTCAGCCAGCGGGAACTCTCAGCTGTGCAGTATGTCCCTGAGCAGGTGGTGGGTGGGGCAGGGAGGTGGCTGAACCCTCCCACCTATCCACTCACATGTAGCTAGCTGGTCTGGTTGATTGAGCAGCTAAAATTGGGAAGGAGGCGGAGCAAAGATGGCAGCCTGGGAGTCTTCTACTTCCAGTTATGGGGTAAGTGGCTGAAGGGGGAGGTCTACCTTTATCTCTGCAGGAATTCCCTCTATGCTCAAAACCCGCCAGTGTATATCTGATAGTCTATTGGAACTGGAGCTGCCCAGCCGCTCCCATGTTTTTTTAGTGCCACTGTGCAGCTCCGGGTCGACCATTTGGGCTTCACATGGACCTAGAAGTGTGCAATGGCCTTGTGGGCCCTTCCTACTGAGTGTGTTCTGTTCTGCTGCTGGTCTCCTTATACTGAGTGTGCATACAGCTGGACCAGCCAGAAGGAGGCTTCCAAATTCCCATAAGCCACTTCTCCCCCTACAAACCCCCACATTCACTAGGCATGTGGGGAGGATGCCCCTGTCTGCATCAATATGGGCACAAGCTGCTTTGCCAGGGAGCCTCTCCCCATGCTGAGGGCATGTGACCTGGTATGGTTCAGGAGGAAAAGGGAGTGCATGCTCACTACCCTTTCCCTCTTTCCTGGCCAGCCAGGCTGCTTGCTCATATAGGTATTTGGTATGGATTATTGGGGGAACCCCATGCTGTATTTTTTGTTTTCTGCACAGGGTATCCCTGTAAAATCTGGCATGCATTTTGCAGGTCTTTTTTTTTCCAATATATACTGGATAAAGGTCTGATATAAATGTTAAAGGAAACCTGAAACTACTTGTTTATGAACCGAACAAAGATGCTGGAAACTGTCATTTACTGTCAATTTAAATTGCTTTTTTTCTTTGTAAATTTCACTTTTTCATTTGTACATGGTACAAGTATACCCCTTCACAGGCAAGTTTAGTTCTTCCTCAAGCATTTTATTTGGAGGAATTAATGTCACCATATAACCCCCCTTTGACAGTGTTGCCCCTCACAACCTGCCATATTTAAAAAAAAAAGGTTTTTGGTATTTTGGTACATGTTCTCCCAGGAAGTGCCCAGCTCTCCACCCCCTTTGTCTGACAAACCCTTTCCTATAAGCCTTTATTTTCAGAGTTCATTCTCCATAGACCTTATTGGGGAACAAATGCAGTTTTTGAACTTTTTGGTAAAACTGATTTTATTTTTTATTTTTTTTTTTTTTTGGAGTGTGAGACGTAAATAAATGTGTTCCCAGTAAATGAATATAAAACGCCATTCATTGAAGGACCCTGATTAATAAACACCCACATTTAAGATGTCTTTAGAGCTCAACTGTCATCCAGGTACTTACACAATCAAAACACAAATGGGGTGCTTATTGAGGAATTATTGAAGAATAAATATGAAGAATTATTGAAAGATAAAATATGAAATTAACCTTTAGGCAATTGGATCCAAAATTTGAAAATGACCTTAACTTCATTATTCTAATTTAATTACCTAGCTATGCAGAGTGTTAATTCCTGTGTTTTTACATTACTTTTGAGAACGTATTATACATTTTTGTCATGGGAAATTCAGACAGTTATTTATTTGCAGCCTGTGAAGAAAATATAATACTTAATGAGGGCTTCCATGTCCAAGGCCACCTGAAGACACCTTACTATCCCAGTTATTTCCCACCATTTTCAACGTGCACCTGGAATATTACAGTGAGTAAAGAGCCCTAAAAATAAAACTGTATTTTCAATTGTACAGTATGTTTTCTTTATTTGTCATTGCAACATTTTCCTATATATATATTTTGCTGTAGGTTCATCCCGTGTTTTTGATCATTTATCATATTCTGTAGTAATGTGAGGCTTATAGTCAGATATTTATTCATAACTGGTATAGCTAAGTTTCTGCCTGTATCCACAGGCAGACTTGTATAAAGTACTCGAAATTTCTACTTGAGTAAAAGTACAAGTGCTCGATCAAAAAAATTACTTGAGTAGAAGTGGAAGTGCTCGCAGAAAAAGTTACTTAAGTAGAAGTACTAAAGTATTCAACATTTTTTTTACTTAAGTATTGCAAGTAGTTTTTTCAAAAAATTTGCTACTTAAGTACTAAAAGTAAAAAGTACCAGTAGTTTTGAAAAAAAATTCCTACTCAAGTACTGAAAGTAGAAGTACAAGTACTGTGTTATGTAGTTATTAAAGAAATAAGTCAAAAGTTTGAACATCATATTGTTTTTATTATTTCAAATGATTTATTCAAATGATTAACCTGTGTTTGTTAGTAGTTTCTTGATGCACTTTAAGCGCTGTAGCACCATTTATTTGTTTGTTTCATATTTTCTTTTTATTGGAAAGATTTGGTATAGCAGCTTTTATTATACACAGCCTTTATTTTCGTATGCGCTGATTTACAAATGACATTATACACATTTTTTTGAGCTTTATGCAACCTGCCATCTACTGTTCTGGCAGTGGTAATTTTTTTAAAAGTAACGAGTAACTATGCAGCACAAAAAAAAAATACTTGAGTAGAAGTATCGAAATCATCGAAAAAATGTAGTGAAGTAAAAGTAGAAGTAGGAGGAAAAAATTCTACTCTAGGAAAGTACAGATACCGCATTTCGGTACTTAAGTACAGTACTTAAGTAGTTCTACTTCGTTACTATACATCTCTGTCCACAGGCTTGCTCACAATATTTTGCACAAGGTAAGAACAATATGCCTACAGTACTATTGGGGTCTACAGGTTTGGAAAAATTGGGACCCAGAAAAGCAAATTTGTACATGAAACTGTTGTGCACTGAAACAAATTGCATGCTTACGTTGGACTCTAAAATTTCTAATACCCCTAATAAAGGCATCACATAATTCCCACTTCTATAGTTAATTCCTGGATAATAATAATATAAACCCAAAAAATGTAATTATGGATACACAGTACATAAAGATACGGAGGAATAATATATATATATATATATATATATATATATATTGTAAGGGGTTGGCTCGGTAGCGGGTGTGGGTGACCCCCTGGGTGGGTTCGCTACACAGAGTGACAGCCGATGAGTGGTTGAAAACAACGGTCTATGGCATGGGTGTCCAACCTTTTGGCTTCTCTGGGCCACATTGAGCGTAGAGAAATTTTCTTGGGCCGCATGGAAAATATATACTATAGTTAAGGTATATAAGTAATGCCGCCGCGCCCTTCCAACGCCACCGCGGCCCCCGCACTAATTTAACACAACTAGAGGATGATCAAATGAAATTGAATCAGTATACAGAGGTTTACTTCTTCTAAATGATAATAAAGGAACACTCTAACCACCATGACCACCTCAGTGATTTCAAGTGGTCATGGTGCTAGGAGTCAGAAACACTGCACATGCTCCCCCCCCTCCCCTCTGAGGCAGCCTCTACCTACCGTTAGTTGGAAGCTGCTGTGGCCGTGTCCCCAACCTGACTTCCTTCCTCCCCAGCAAAAATTGTCAGGGGGCAGTGGGCCGCATTGCCTGAGGTTCCGGGCCACATGAGCCCCTCGGGCCGCAGGTTGGACGTGCCTGGTCTATGGTTTATTCTTCCAATTTTCTGGAAACAAGTGCAAGCATCCAAACAGCATAAATCAAACAAAACATACAATAAACCCTGGCCACTTGGGGCGTCTACCTTCACAACACAGGAACCTACCTATGGAGTCTGTCACAACCTACTGCTGGGGAGACACTGCTGGTCATACAGCAGAAGACCAATAGTCTATTTGTTTTTCTTTTCACACAGAAAAAGTCAACACCACCTCACCTTCAGAAGTCTTTCTCAGCTCACTGCTCTCCTTAACGCAAAATGCCTCAGGATACAGCAATCAGTAGTCATCCTCTAGATAACTTATAGAGGCCTTAATTGCCTCATTCTGAATAGCTGAAGATTTCCAACGTCCTAAACCTTTCTGACTACCTCCGCAGCCGACACCTGATAGTAATTGGTGAATTGTCTAAACAAGGCAGAAATGTATTTCCCCTCTGTGACAACACCCACAGATTGACCTGACTTTCTGTCACAATATACAGTATACAGTAAAACCTTGGATAGCGAGCATAATTCGTTTTGGAAACATGCTTGTAATCCAAAGCACTCTTAAATCAAAGCAAATTTCTCCATAAGAAAAAAAGGAAACTCAGATGATTCGTTTCACAACCATTTATTCATAAATCCTTCAGTTTATAGTCCATAAAAAAAGATTATAGCTATGTGATAGGTTGTGTAACCATAAAATGTCCATCCACTAATGGCAGCCTCCACAAGGGGATTAGAAGCAAAATCCAGCAGGAGCTACAGAGTATAAAAGAGAAGAGAGGTGCCTCTAAGTGTAGCAATATGGTTATATTTAATGAAGGTTCAATGTTTAGCAACTCACATGGTTGATGATTAAAACAGGCACATCTAAGTATGCAGGCATCCAGGGTAAAACTATCCACATAGACCGTCCTCCACACCGTCGGCTCTCAACACTGTCAGTCTGCAGTCGTGACCGGGAAAACTACCCTGCAATGGAGAAATCTGAAAGCGCTCGTGGAGCTCAGTGTGGAAGGGATGACGTCGATGGCGGTGCGGAGGACGGACAATGTTTGTCATGCAAAGCGCTCTCAAACCAAGTTACTCTCAATACAAGGTTTTACTGTGTATATATATATATATATATATATATATATATATATATATATATATATATATATATATATATATGTATATATATATATATATATGTATATATATATGTATATATATATATATATATGTATATATATATATATATATATATATATATATATATGTATATATATATATATAGTACGTATAAACAAAATAATAGCAAAATAAAATTGCTATAGACCTTAAATGAGGATAAGATTTTTGCACAATAGCACGCTTAGGGCTCGTACATACTATAAGAAAAATCGGGTAAACATTTTCGTCCGAGGAATGATTGTACGATTATCTGATAGTGTGTACACAACTTTCAACAGCCGATTCTGACTTTCTGAACAAAAATTTCCGAAAGGACAGATTTTCTTGTACGGGTACAGAACAAACGATGTTCATTTAATGTGTGCAGTTTTTTCACGGTTTTGTACGAAAAAAAAAAATCAGAAACGAAAGACTGCACATGATCAGAAACAATAAACAACAAGAAAAAAGTCACAGGTGAATTTTGTCATAGGTGAATTATCATATATTGTTTCTTTCCTTGGTTCTGACTTGCTGTGAAGTAATGAGGAAAACCGGACAATTGTTCACCCGATTTTCTCATGTGTACCCCACATTAAAGGCAAGGCAGCAAAAAGAAATAGTAAAAAGAATAAACAAGTAACAACTATGTATAAAGTAAATAAAGTAAAGGTGTATTAAGGTTAAAAAAAAGCTTTTGATTTGAGGTTCCAGTATTTATCATTATTGTAATTGTAGAAGCTTGACAATGGGAAAATTGAGAAGAGAATGGAGAATTTTAGGAGTAGTAGGAAGCCATCTGGTGGACAGCACTGGAACAACACAGCTAAGGTTAAAAAGAGAAGTTCGGCGTAAAAAAAATTGTTATTTGCCTTGGTGGATGCAGCATCACTCCAATGCTGCATCTGTCCCCCATCGGCTCCAGACCAAGAATTGAGTTATCAAACACCACTGATTGCTCAGTTCTCGGTCTTCAGCCTGCAGAGAGCAGATGACTGTCATCTACCGTCTCTCTGCTCGGCAACTCCAATGTTCACTGGAGCACTGGGCTGTGGAGGGGGCAGGAGCAACTGTCTCCGGCTCTCAGCGGATTGCTGATAGGCTGAGCCAGCTGCCGGTCCAAGGATCTGGGTGGATCCCGAACCATATGGTCAAGATCTTTTTAGAGCCTGGACTAGATTTAGCTGGCTGTTGGCTGAAAAGGGGTCACAGGAGTGCAGAACGAACTGCAGTCCTGTGATCCATAGGAGAAGTACAGCCCAAAAAGATTTGGCCCTACTTCTCCTTTAATAATTTTGTATTTCTTGTGATAGTTCCCATTTTGTAATATACTGTATAGGAAGGTGGAACAAGGTATGACATTAACATGTGGAATTACATCTCTAGATGGTGCCCAAATTGCCAGACACAATATAGGGTATGTATGTGTGGTGTCCTAAAAGGTCAGTGGCCAAATTTATACCTATTGTGTGATACACACAACTGTGCACTTGAGCACTGAAAAACACTGAACAAAAAAATGTGGATATACACTATATTACAAAAAGTATTGAGACGCCTTCCTTTACACGCACATAAACTTCAATGGCATCCCAGTATTAGTCTGTAGGGTGTTTAATATTGAGTTGATAGATGTGAAAAAACTTTCCTCGCTGTCCCTGTGTATTAGCCACTTATTACTCAACTCTATATACTATAGGAAGCAGCTAGCACCACTATGCATCCAACCACCTCTACAAAATGCAATAAATATATATAGTCACAAAAAGTGCAGTGCTCTCCTTCAATAAAGTCTATTAAAATTATAGTGCACAAATACATTTCTTGAAACAGTGTAAAAATCATCTATGAAGTGATAATATGAGGCGCCAAATCAAAAAGTGCTTGGTGCTAAATAGTGTTGATAAATAGAGTGTTAAATTGATAATATAAATACTAAATTCCAATAGTTCATAAAGTGCAAAAAATCTCATACAATTAAAAAAAACTACATATAAATATACAGTACATTCAGTTCATAAATTCATAATGTGCAACAATATTTGATTGTGCAGAAATTCCACCACAAACAAGTGACATAAGGTACTGCTGAGTAGGGATGATCGAACTTTTGAAAAGTTCGGTTCGACCAGAACACCCGAACTTCACGAAAGTTCGGTTCGGATTTCAGAACCCCATTGAAATCAATGGGACCCGAACTTCTGTAATCAAAAAACACCATTTTTAAGCCCTAAAACCCAATAAATGCCCCTAAAAAGTGCCTAGGGTTCTGGGTCATGCCCCAGGGACTATTAATCACACAAAAAAAAGTTCTTAAAAATTGTCATTTTTGATAAAAAAGCCAATTATTGAAAAATTAAAAAAAAAAAAAAAGAGATTTTTTTGATTTTTACTTTGGATTTAGTATCTGGGGGGTCTAAAAGGTGTGCATGTGAAGTTTCAGCTCTGTAGCATGTCCAGAACCATGAAAAAAAAAAAGATAATTTTTCAGTAGAACAGGGATGTGGTTCGGGAGCCTCCTTTAACTTTAACACCTATATGATCTTTTTTTCTGGTTCTGGACATGCTACAGAGCTGAAACTTCACAGGTACACTTTTTAGACCCCCCAGACACTAAATCCAAAAAAAGTCATGCCTGCCTCCAAAAATGCCCGATAAATGCAAGAAAAAGCGCCGTAGAGAAGCCGTATTCCTGTTCTAATAAAAATTATAAGAAAATGCTAATTTTTGGGGGGTTCTGGACATGCTACAGAGCTGAAACTTCACATGTACACTTTTTAGACCCCCCAGATACTAAATCCAAAGTAAAAATCAAAAAATCTCTTTTTTTTTTTTTTTTTTTTTTTTTTAATTTTTCAATAATTGGCTTTTTTATCAAAAATGACAATTTTTAAGAACTTTTTTTGTGTGATTTTGTGTCTGGGGGGTCTAAAAGGTGTACCTGTGAAGTTTCAGCTCTGTAGCATGTCCAGAACCATAAAAAAAAAGATCGTTTGTATTAGAAAACTTTAAGCACAGGAATATGGCTTCTCTGCTGTAACACCTTGCCGGTTTAATAGCAGGCATTTTTTTGGGTTCTTTGCAGTCAGGAAAAACATCTGAACTTGTGTATAGTGGTACTGTGCACAAGTTCTGATGTTTTGCCTGCCTCCAAAACCCCCCAAAAAATGCCAGCAAAAACACACCTGGGCATTTTTTTTTTTGACACTAGCGTTTTTTTGGCATTTTTTGGGGTTCTTTTGAGGCAGGCAAAACATCTGAACATGTGTATAGGGGGTATATATAGGCATATATGTCTGAATATATACCCCTAGACATATATAGGTGTGATAGTAGCAGAAATATATTACTGTAAATGATTTCATTAGCGCAAGCATTTATTTCTGCTACTATCACACCTATATATGTCTAGGGGTATATATTCAGACATATATGTCTATATATACCCCCTATACACATATTCAGATGTCATGTCTGACATCAAACATGTCCTCAAAAAAGCACTGGCAGTGGCAGCCCCTGCAGCATTAAAAAATGCTTGCTGGTGAGAAGCCACATTCCTGTTCCGAAGCAGAGAAATGATCATTTCTCTATAGCGGTCACCCTGCTATGGAAGGGTTTTGTCACCCTGCCATAGCAGTCACTGTCAGTTAACCCTACACTACACTACGGTCCCCTGACACTTAACACTTTCCCTACAGAAACTAAATTTTTGAAGCTAACTTAAGTGTAAAGGAGCACTCTAACTACACTAGATATCCCTTTCCTCACACTAAAAATAGCTAAATGACACTTTTAAAGTAAAATTAACAGAACTGCTTCCACTCTCTTCCATGTCCATTATAACAATGCTGGGAATATGGCGGGGGCGATCTTATATACTGGGGGGCGTATTCACTAATGATTGGTCTAGGGACCCCCTAGTCACTCCAATCACATTCCTAGCATTCTTCTGCCCCCTCAATTGGCTTTTGCTAATGGTTCTGGTCCAATCACGGGCTTTTAAAGCCCATTTCCTGAAGCATTGCATTTTGGGCGGTTCTGGTTGCCGAATTCCGAACTTTTTGGGCAAAAAGTTCTAAATTCGGCCGAACCTCGAACACCCAATGTTCGGGCCGAACCGATGGTGGACCCGAACCGTTCGATCATCCCTACTGCTGAGTAGGTCTTCTTATTTAGGAAAAGTGCTTGTGCTTGAAATGTTCCTTCACCCAACAATTTGAGGGTAACTCACCAGAACTCAAAGGGCCTTCAGGACCCAGCTTGCTTTATTTATGTAACAGGCTCCTTAGGAGTGTAGTAGATGGATGGTCTCCCTGGGTTCACTTATGAATAGGTAGTAAACCTATCCCCTCAATCAAGATATTATTGCCGTTTCCCAAGAAAATTAAAGAATTTTGGATGTGCCATCTTTTGATATTTATTGTGTTGAATAAACCTTTTAAAATGATATTGTGCAATCATATATTTTTAATTTTCTTGGGAAACGACAATAAAGTCCATTCAAGCAGGTGAGAAGACATCTATAGGTGGGGTGAAGGGCACTCTGGTGATCAGAGGCAATTACTGAAGAGTATGAATGTATATATATATTGCTGTGCCAAGTAAGCATAAAAAGTAAGGATAAAAATAAAATCAATCAGTGATTGTATACATATGAATGAACATATAAATCCAGTGCAAACAAAGGTTCAGTGTAAAAAGTCCAAATCAAGTGTTATATCAATAGCAATAAAGTCCCAAAATCATACAGTGCTCAACCGTGATAAATCTCTTCATCCAGTAATACAAGTGATAAAGGGTGCTTGCATGCTCCACTCAAAAACGTGCTCCCTGTGACTGGTGACACACTAGCAGCTCACCTCAAGGCTAGGCTCTATTACAGAGCCACAACACGCATGTATGTGATATAATCCAGTAGCCTGGTCCTCTTACAGCGATCTCCTATTCATTTCTCCAGTTACATCAGCCACGATATAAAGAATAGTAAAGAGGAGATCTAGTGCTCTCTGCTTGAAAGGGGTTTATTTATATAATAAATAGGAGGTGCACTTACATTTCTCGGCACTCTTAGCAGTGCATACTAACAGTACATCAAACAGTGGTCTTTGCCTGTGTCCTTCCGGGTTTCGGCGTGATGACGCATAGGCTCCTCCCCCCGTACGCGTTACGTAATTAACTTCGCTGACGATTTATTATATAAATAAACCCCTTTCAAGCAGAGAGCACTAGATCTCCTCTTTACTATTCTTTATATCGTGGCTGATGTAACTGGAGAAATGAATAGGAGATCGCTGTAAGAGGACCAGGCTACTGGATTATATCACATACATGCGTGTTGTGGCTCTGTAATAGAGCCTAGCCTTGAGGTGAGCTGCTAGTGTGTCACCAGTCACAGGGAGCACGTTTTTGAGTGGAGCATGCAAGCACCCTTTATCACTTGTATTACTGGATGAAGAGATTTATCACGGTTGAGCACTGTATGATTTTGGGACTTTATTGCTATTGATATAACACTTGATTTGGACTTTTTACACTGAACCTTTGTTTGCACTGGATTTATATGTATACAATCACTGATTGATTTTATTTTTATCCCCACTTTTTATGCTTACTTGGCGCAGCAATATATATATATACATTCATTTCACAGGTGTTTTGTGTTTGGCACTGATTGCTTGCTGCCTGGTACACTTTATTGCATATTCATTTATTTGGTTTGCGCTGATTATTTTCTTTTTATACTAATTACTGAAGAGTTTCTGATGTATGGGACTGCAAACTTTTTTTCCCTAGGACATTGAATCATTTATTGATGCACTTTATATATATTCAAAAGAAAAGATGGACTAATTTATTATATATTATGATTTTAGGACTAGATGATTTTTACACTTTTCAGATATTTGTTTTTGCACTATAATTAGAATGCACTTTATGGAAGGAGAGTGCTGCTCTGTTTTGTGACTATCGATGTTGAGTTGGCCCACCTTTTCCAGCCTTTAACAGCTTCAACTCTTCTGGGAAAGCTGTTCACAAGGTTTAGGAGTGTGTCAATGGGAATGTTTAACCATTCTTCCAGAAGTGCATTTGTGAGGTCAGGCACTGATGTGGACAAGAAGGCATGGCTCACAGTCACCTTTCTAATTAATCCCATAGGTGTTCTATTAGGTTGAGGTCAGGACTTTGTGCAGGCCAGTCATGTTTCTCCACCCCAAACTCGCTCATTAATGTCTTTATGGACCTTGCTTTATGCACTGATTCAAATCATTTAGTGGAGGGGGGATTATGGCATGTAGTTGTTTTTCAGAGGTTGGGCTTGGCCCCTTAGTTCCAGTGAAGAGAACTTTTAAGGCCTCATCATACCAAGACATTTTGGACAATTTCATGCTCCCAACTTTGTGGGAACAGTTTGGGAATGGCCCCTTCCAGTTCTAACATGACTGCGCACCAGTGCACAAACAAGGTTCATAAAGACATGGATGGGTAAGTTTGGGGTTGAGGAACTTGACTGGCTTGCAGTCCTGAGCTTAACCCAATAGAACACCTTTGGGATGAATTAGAGCGGAGACTGCAAGTCAGGTCTTCTCGTCCACATCAGTGCCTGACCTCACAAAGGTGCTTCTGGAAGAATGGTCAAACATTCCCACAGACACACTCCTAAACCTTGTGGACAGCCTTCTCAAATGAGTTGAGGTTGTTTTAGCTGCAAAGAGTGGGCCAACTTAATATTGACCCTTATGGACTAAGGCGGGATGCCATTAAAGTTCATTTGCATGTAAAGGCAGGCATCTCAATTTTTTTGGTATCATAGTGTATCTGTGGGAAAAGAGCTGTATCTGTATTTTAGTTGAGCCGGGGGTTTCCTAATATAGAAAGAGGAAAATGGAAAGTAATAGGAAAATGGAAAGCTAAGGATTGTTGATGAGGAAATAATATCCAGTTAATACAAAAGAAAGCATGAGCATATATGTAAGAAGAAAGATCGAAAAATAGAGAAATCCTTGCAAAGGCTTTAAAATGCAATTTATTATCAAGGGATGAGAGTACGTTTCTTTCAAATCGTAGTCAAATTATTACTACGTTTTATGCCCTACTTAAACCACAAAAAAATAGAGAAATTCTTACAGGCTAACCAAAAGTGTCTGGAAACCAGAATGTATGTGAAATTATAAGTAGATACAATTGTGGATACCATTTTAGGACCATTTGTTAAAGCACTTCCATCCTATATTGAAGACTCCAAAGATTCGTTCAGAAAATACCCTTCTGGCAATTTTAGCTGTTGAAGCTTTATTTATCAACAGAGAATATCAATTAGATTTAGAGCCCATTCACACTAGCGCGACTTGTGAGGCAACTTGTGTTGCCCCAGGTAGCTTGACATAACAAAAGCAATGTTAATCAATCAGTGCCGTCTTAATTGGCACTACTGAAGTTGCTCCGACTTCAGAAAAGGGTCCTGTACTACTTTGAAGCGACCTGTGATCCGACTGTCCCATATACTTCAATGAGAGTTGCCTCCTTATCTTAATTGACACGACTTGTTATCAGACTTTCCAGGAAGAAGAAAGAGATTAGCCAGGCATTCCCCACAGACAAAGTTGCCTGTCTCTTCAAAGTAGTGCACAAGTCTCTTCCAAGTCTCTTCCAAGTCTCTAAACAAGTCTCTAAACAAGTCTCTTCAAGTCACGGGGCGACTTTCTGGTAGTGGTAGTGTGAACCAGCTCTTAGAAGCTAGTTCTTTTTTCCTAATCAGAAGGGGTATTCATTTTTATAAATACTCTGAGTTTGTACTGGTTTGGTTAAAATTTGTCCTCAAAGCATAATTACCATTTCTGTGATGAGATAGTTTTCAAAAGAGAGGACAGCTAAGGAGACTTGAGGTGCACATCTTTGTAAACTTGTTTCTCGGTTGTTGGGAAGAGAAGTTTGTATATGATGAAGATATGCCGCAATATTTGGCCTACATATGATTGTGGGTTTGTTTTATTGATGACATGTTTATTTTATGGGAAGGTTCTAAATAAATATTTATTTGTAAACACATTGAATAATACCAATATTGGCATGTTTTTTACAGGTGAAATAAAAGAGGACAGGTCAAATTTTTTGGACCTAACTATTAACAGACCTGCAAACTTTACAAACAAAACTATATATGCATAATTTTCACAGAATAAAAGGTGTTCTGTGATTGGAGAAGGAGAGATTGTGATGTTCACTCGCACCTTCTCTAATCACAAAATACCTTGCATTCTGTGAAAAGAATGCAAGATGTTTTCTAAATGGACGACGTGCCGAGCGAATGGCTATGTACTCCAGGTTGAAGTGTGAGTCTCAGCGTTAAATGTTTGGGTTTTACTGTAATGTAACGGCTAAACAAAAATAAAAGTTATTCAAAAATTAGTAACATACACAAATGGCACACAATCCACTACTAGTAATTTATTTTTACAGTGCATGTCCAAAAATAGTTGTTGACCAGAGTTTATCTTTAAGTAATTTTTGTATTGACAAGTGGGAGCACTGCTATCCTGGGGGAATGTTATATGACGTCCAGAGTTGTATAAAGTACTCAAAACCCATACTTGAGTAAAAGTACAAGTGCTCGATCAAAAAGTGACTTGAGTAGAAGTATTCAACATTTTTTTACTTAAGTATTGCAAGTAGTTTTTTTAAAAAATTTTGCTACTCAAGTACAGAAAGTAAAGTACAAGTACTGTGTTATGTAGTTATTAAAGAAAGAGAAAGAAGTCAAAAGTTTGAACATCATATTGTTTTTTTATTATTTCAAATGCAGCTTTTATTTATACATACAGTAGCATTTATTTTCGTATGCGCTGATAATACACATGTTTTGAGCTTCATGAAACCTGCCATCTACTGTTCTGGCAGTGGTAATTTTTATAATTGTAACGAGTAACTATGCAGCGCAAAAAAAAAATATCGGAGTAGAAGTATTGAAATCATCGAAAAAATGTAGTGAAGTAAAAGTGGAAGTAGGAGTAAAAAATTCTACTCTAGGAAAGTACAGATACCCCTTTTCGATACTTAAGTACACTAGTGAAGTAGTTCTACTTAGTTACTATACATCTCTGATGACATCCTCATATTTGCAAGCCTCATGCATTCCCTAGAAGCCACCCAGCAGTACGATCATTGACCCACTGTGTGTCCAATAATGTCAGTTGTAACTAATGGCTTTCATTTATAGCCATTGTGAACTATTGTGATGATCTCATTGTACAGAGCCAATCACAATGGACATTAATGGATGCCATTTACAAAGTAAAAATGATTGCTCATACAATGTACTGTACTGTACTGCACTGACAGTATGTAAGAAAAAAAGAATTAATTTCTTAATTTTCTAAAAAAAATTACAACTTCAAAAAACTTTGGGGGGGGGGGGGGGGCAACTTTCCAAAAAAAGGGTTATTTTAGGGGTATTGGTACTGTCCTCTATAACTTTCACACAGACTAAATAATTAAAACACTGGTTTAGATTATTTTTACCAAAGAAATGAAGCATAGTACATTTTGGCCAAAACTTATGAAGAGAGATTACTTATTTGCAAAATATCATAACAGAAACTAAAATTGTTGGTATTTTTTAATTTATAGATGTAGCACTCTACAGGGTAGGTGCTAGGTAAAAGTATAGTTCGAAGTGGGACAGCGCTGAAAGCTGAAAATTGGTATCACGTACCTGGTGGAGACTAGGGATGATCGAACTTTTCAAAAGTTCGGTTCGACCAGAACACCCGAACTACCCTAAAGTTCGGCCCAGATTTCAGAACCCCATTGAAATCAATGGGACCCAAACTTCGGTAATCAAAAAACACCATTTTGAAGCCCTAAAACCCAATAAATGCCCCTAAAAAGTGCCTAGAGTTCTGAATCATGCCCCAGGGACTATTAATCACACAAAAAAAGTTCTTAAAAATTGTCATTTTTGATAGAGAGCCAATTATTGAAAAAATTAACCACTTCAATACAGGGCACTTTCCTCCCTTCCTGCCCAGGCCAATTTTCCCCTTTTAGCGCTGTTGCATTTTGAATGACAATTGCGCGGTCATGCAACACTGTACCTACACCAAATTTATGTCATTTTCCCCCCACAAATAGAGCTTTCTTTTGGTGGTATTTGATCACCTCTGGGTTTTTTCCTTTTTGCTAAACAAATAAAAAAAGACTGAAAAAGTTTTTTTTGTTTATGTTATACAAGTTTGTAAATAAATAAGTTTTTTCCTGCACTGATGAGCACTGATGAGACTGCACTGACAGGCACTGATGAGGAGGCACTGATGGGGTCGCACTGATGGGGTGGCACCGATAGGCGGCACTGATAGGCGGCACTGATATGCGGCACTGATAGGCACTGATATGTGGCACTGATAGGTAGCACAGATACGCAGCATTGGTGGGCACTGATAGGCGGCACTGCTAGGCACTGATAGGTGGCATTGATGGGCACTGATAGGTGGCACTGACGGGCACTAATGGGCACTGATAGGCGGCACTGGTGGGCACTGATGGGTGGCACTGATCGGCACTGATGGGCGGCACTGATGGGCACTAATGGGCACTGATAGGCAGCACTGGTGGGCAATAATGGGCACTGGTGGGCGACACTGAAAAATGGCAATGATGGGCACTTGTGGGCAGCACTGATAGGGAGGGCACTGGTGGGCAGCACTGATGGGGAGGGCAATGGGGGGCTCCCTGAGCCCTGATTGCCATCCCTGGTGGCCATAGTGGGCATCCCTGGGGTCATAGTGGGCATCCCTGGGGTCATAGTGGGCATCCCTGGTGGTTCTAGTGGCACCCCCCGGCCAAGGGTCTGCACTGGTAATCAATGATCTGATTACCAGTGCCGACCCCCCCCCCCCCTGTCAGGGGAGCCGCCGATCGGCGCTCCTTTACTCGTGCCTGTCAGGCACATACTAAGGAAAGCCGATCAACGGCTCTTCCTATTTACTATGTGACCAGCCGTGATTGGACACGGCTGATCACATGGTAAAGAGCTATGTCAGTAGTCTCTTTACCGAGATCGGAGATGCAGGGTGTCAGGCTGACACCTCGCATCACCGATCGCCGCTCTGGGCGCCCCCTATGACGTCCGGTCAGGATAATACAACCACATTCCCGCCGTCAATTGCCTATAGGGCGGGCGGGAAGTGGTTAAAAAAAAACTAAAAAAAAAAAACATTTCTTTGGATTTAGTGTCTGGGGGGTCTAAAGGGTATACCTGTGAAGTTTCAGCTCTGTAGCATGTCCAGAACCAGAAAAAAAAAAGTTTGTTTGTATTAGTGCACTTATAGAACAGGGATATGGCTCCGCTCTTTTCACACCTTGCCGGTTTTGTAGCAAGCATTTTTTTGGGCATTTTTTGGGGGTTATTGGAGGCAGGCATAACATCAGAACTTCTGTGTAGGGGTATATATACACACACACTTATATGTATATATACACATACACATATATAGGTGTAAAAGTAGCAGAACACTATACTTGTGCTAATGAAATAATTAACACCCATATGGCTCCGCTCCTATAACACCTATATATGTGTATACATACATAGAAGTGTGTGTGTATATATACCCCTATACACAAGTTCAGATGTTTTGCCTGCCTCCAAAGACCCACAAAAAATGCCCAAAAAAAACGCCTGCAATAACACACCTGGGCGTTTTTTTTTTTGGCGCAGGCGTTTTTTTGGGCATTTTTTTGGGGTCTTTGGAGGCAGGCAAAACATCTGAACTTCTGTATAGGGGTATATATACACACACACTTCTATGTATTTATACACATACAGATATATAGGTGTGAAAGTAGCAGAACACTATGCTTGCGCTAATGAAATAATTAACACCCATATGGCTCCGATCCTATAACACCTATATATGTGTATGTGTATAAATTCATAGAAGTGTGTGTGTATATATACCCCTATACAGAAGTTCAGATGTTTTGCCTGCCTCCAAAGACCCCAAAAAAATGCCCCAAAAAAACGCCTGCAATAACACACCTGGGCGTTTTTTTTTTGGCGCAGGCGTTTTTTGGGCATTTTTTTGGGGTCTTTGGGGGCAGGCAAAACATCTGAACTTGTGTATAGGGGTATATATACACACACACTTCTATAAATTTATACACATACACATATATAGGTGTTATAGGAGCGGAGCCATATGGGTGTTAATTATTTCATTAGCGCAAGTATAGTGTTCTGCTACTTTCACACCTATATATCTGTATGTGTATATATACATACAGGTGTGTGTGTATATATACCCCTATACACAAGTTCAGATGTCATGCTTGACTCCAAACATGTCCTCAAAAAGCCCTATAAACGCCTGCAGCAAAAAGCAGGCTGACAGGCGAGAAGCCATATCCCTGTTCTATAAGTGTTCTAAGAGAAACGCTCTTTTCTCTATAGCGGTCACCCTGACATGGAAGGGTTTGGTCACCCTGCCATAGCAGTCAGAGTCAGTTCACCCTACACTACACTATGGTCACCCTGGCACTTAACACTTTCCCTACAGAAACTAAATCAATAAATCTAACTAAAGTGGAAAATAGCACCCTAACTACACTAGATATCCCTTTCCTCACACTAATAATTGCTAAATGACAGTTTGAAGCAAAAGTAACAGAACTGCTTCCATTCTCTTCCACAGCCCTGTATTAAAATGGTGGAGATCTGGCGGGGGCTATCTTATATACTAGGGGGCGTATTCACTAATGATTGGCCTCTGGACCCCCTAGTCACCTTTTAAAGCCCAGTTCCTGTCCCATTGCATTTTGGTCGGTTCTGGTTGCTGAATTTCGAACTTTTTCACCAAAAAATTCTAAATTCGGCCGAATTTCGAACAGTCAATGTTCGGGTCGAACCGATGGTCGACCCGAACCGTTCGATCATCCCTAGTGGAGACCAAGCTGTAGAGAGGGCTTCTCTTGCACCTCCTGTCCAACACCCCTGGTAGAGATGACAGGCGGTGTAGGACACAGAGTGGCACGAGGGCCGGTATAGCAGGTGGTGTCTTGACAGAAGACTGATGGCTGTGGATCACCGGATGAACACCTGGAACTGGAACTGGGTGTAAAAGTGCCCAGTATTGAAGTCCTTAAATCAATAAACAACAATTGATCAGCACAGGAATTAGCATAATTAAATTTTTTTTGTCATATTCACACAGGATGAATGTATATGTGCTTTCACTGGGCAATTTTTTTTTTTATAAATACACCACTTAGCGTGCCCTGAATAGGAAAAATGACAGATTCCTCTTAAATGTTTCTCCCTATATATAAATAATATCACATCATTATTAACAATAAGTCTATTAAGCCTTTTGCTGCAAGGTCCATACGTTGTAGCATAGCCGGGAAGGAATGTATAGCAATGCGATTTGCATATCTATGTATTCAGTGGAGCTATAAGAAGACCTGCAGAGTCATTTCGACCTTGCATGGCTCATGAAAGAGAACTTGTCACCTAAAAATCACGTAATTTAAAAAAAAAAGTTAAATGGGGGGGCGTGGTGACCGCCGGACTGAATGGCCGCTTAGTAGAGGAGCTCCGCTGCATGCTCGGCTTGTAACACATCTACGGCCCATCAGAGTGAGTGTTATCGCTACTCACACACGAAGATCGCTTGGGGAACGTCCACTGAAGCTATCCGCCATAACCAGAAGGAAAACGGACCCGCCGGCAGTTCGTAAACTGTCCGAATTCTTCCACCCGGCGGCCTCGGGACACACGCAAAATGGCGCCGGAGCCTCACACCACCGCGGAGATGCCCGCCCTCTAGTGTCCACAAGCCCCGGCGTGGCCGTGACGTCATCAGCGCGCCTGGACACAGAGGACACGGTCAGGCCGATGAGGCTGGCGCGCTCTGCAGACTCCTCTCCTTCCACGCCATCCACCCACAGCCCCGCAAAGTCAAAGCCTCGGTGGGAGGAGGGGCACCGCACACCTCGCCCTGCAGCTATGGAGGTGAGTGACCAGGACTCTGCCACAACACAAGCATGGTCATATGTCCCTGAACCGGACCCCTTTGCTTCAATTCCCACAACGGGACAGCCTATCTCCGACATTGCCCTAAGGGATATGTTATCCATGATGCACAAGTCCATGCAGGCTACAGTCTCCTCCTCCATTGCCTACTGCCAAAAGGAGTTGCATGGCCTGGGAGAAAGGGTTAACACGGTAGAATGCAAAATGGATGAGTTCACCGTCTCGTATAATACTCTAGTGGATTCGCATACTGCCCAGCAAAATAATATCAGTCCCATACAAGCCAAGCTTGCGGACCTAGAGGATAGGTCCCGGCGTAATAACTTAAAATTACGTGGCATCCCAGAAACGGTCCTGCCTAATCAACTTCCCAACTTTGTGCGTGACCTATTCCAGCAGGCTGTCCCAGCATTGACTAACGCCAACTTGACTAAAGACAGGATTCATAGAATCCCTAAACCTTCTTTCCTTCCCAAAGATGTTCCTAGGGACGTCCTGCTTCGGATTCACTTCTTCCAAGCGAAGGAAAAAATTCTGGACGCATTCAGGCGCAAAGATCACCTACCGGAACGAGCCGCAACAATCCAAGTGTTACCCGATTACTCTCAGTACACCTTACAACAGCGCCGCAACCTCAACACTGTAACAAAGGCACTACGTAACCACAAGATAATTTACAAGTGGAAGTATCCTGCGAAATTGTGCATAACTCATCAGGGTTCCTCCTCACAGGTCACCACCATTGATCAGGGCATGCGCCTGCTTCGCCAATGGGGAATTGTTCCCGACGACACGGGCACCTCGAATGCCAAAGTTATGCCTCCATTGCCACCCCGTGTACATCCGGAATGGCAAGTTGCGTCCAGATCTTCGAGATCTCGCAGCCGTCACAAATGACACTCACCACCAGATCAAGCCGGACATGCCCGGCCCTCCCTGCCTCTAAGAAGCACACTCCACCATGCTCCTTTTTTCCCTACGCAGTTTTTGTAGCTCCAGCTACCCATTTGGCCCTGGTGGGCCATGTCCTTTTTATCTTTTGAATGTTTTTTGTTTGTTTTTGTTGTTGTTCTCAGCACCACTAACCATGCCGTACAAGTGACTATGCCTTCTCTTTGCCCATGTGCAGTATACACCTTCTTCCGCAGCTCCCGGACAATCGTATGTATCAAGTTGATCACCTACAGCCACCCCACGCAACACCGATACAAGACCTCCGAGACTCTCCATCCTACGGACCTGGACTGGTCGTCTCTTCCGCTGAGTGTGGCGAGCACCTCAGGTACTGTTTTCATAGCCCCTCTATCCTCCACTGGGTGGGCCAGGTCATCCCCACCCAAATCCATGCTCTTTATCCCCTCTTAAATCCGGCTCATCCACCTCCACTTTGAACTTTCTTTTGATCACCTATGGCTGTTAAATTCCTCTCCATGAATGTCAAGGGGCTGAACCACCCTGCAAAACGCCACTCGATATGGAAGGAGGCTGGCTCAGCTAAAGCCGATGTCTTGGCGATACAGGAGACTCATTTCCAGATTGGGCATGCTCCCCGCTGTACCAACCCTGACTACCCACATGTGTTCCAAGCTTCTTACACCGCCAAGAAACGAGGGGTGATGCTGGCTTTTCGGAATTCCCTGTCCTTCTCTTTCTCTAAAGTGGTGGAGGACAGGGAAGGCCGCTTCCTTATTATTAATTGCTCTATAGATCAATGTCCTTATACTATTGTCAATGTATATGCTCCTAATGTACGACAACTGTCTTTCTTACGAAAATTGTGTTCCAAGGTTTCGAAACTAACAGTAGGCAAATTAATAGTGTGTGGTGACTTTAATTTGGTTGCCGATCACGCCCTAGACTCGTCAGCCAGGCCCCAATCCAAGCTCCTGTCCTTAGCTGCATTATGTAACGCTCCTGCGTTTTATGTATGATGTGGATTTACAGCTGCAGAAATATTCCACTTCAGTAGTCATGTAGAGAAACGCTGAGACACCAATCCCAACTCCCAAAGACTCATCATGTGTGGATGATCTCAATTCAGCAAGTAAATACACACACTCAATAAGAAGTTCCTGGAGTGATCTATGTATATAGTAGTATAGAGGTGATAGGCTGAAGAGACCGGTTGAGTTGAGACGATAGGTGACAGACACTTGAGAGGAATGTTCTTGAGAATGAGATAGTAACAGGTGGGATGCAGATAGGTTAGCAATTATGTATGGTAGTAGATGATAGGATAGCAGATGACATACAGGAGAGACTAACCCAGTGCAAGAGCAGATGATAGTAGGCTCAAGAGCTAGCAATCTAGATAGTGCAGATGTAGTAACAGTCCTTAGTATGCAGAGCTAGACAGTGTAAGCTTTAGTATGAAGGTTATTGAGGTTTCCCCTGTGGGGTACTTATCACTAGTAGCAATGTAGCAGAGGAGAGGTTCGACAAGAGCGGATGATCCGGTAGCGGGATACAGGGATCAGCGCAGCGTGGTTCCGACAGCGAGGTATGCTTGCAAGCATGAGAGCTTCAAGACAGGTTAGCATCAAGGCACATCTAGGCACACAGCAGGTTGAACGAACACATGTGAGTGAGAGCTGGTGATTTAAATAGCTGTTCAGTCCGGCGCTCAGTGATGATGTCAGCACTCTTAAAGGGAAACACACCTATATGTGCTTCATCTATCTAGGTAGATGGAAAGCACCCGGAAATGATGTGATAGGAGGCACTGAGAGTGCCAGAACCTTACAGTACCCCCCCCCCCCCCGTAAGGCCGGCTCCGGAAGGCCTCTAAGGCTGGTTGTCGATATAAGAATCGGAAAATACTGGTTGCCGATACGAGAATCGGATAAGACTGGTTGCCGATACGAGAATCGGATAAGACTGGTTGCCGATACGAGAATCAGATAAGGCTGGTTGCCGATACGAGAATCGGATAAGACTGGTTGCCGATACGAGAATCGGATAAGGCTGGTTGCCGATACGAGAATCGGATAAGACTGGTTGCCGATACGAGAATCGGATAAGACTGGTTGCCGATGTGAAAATCAGAAAAAAACTGGTTGCCGATGCGAGAATCGGATAAGATTGGTTGCCGATACGAGAATCGGATAAGACTGGTTGCCGGTGTGAAAATCGGAAAAAAAAAAAAAAAACTTGTTGCCGATGTGAGAATCGGATCAGGTTGGTAACCGATGTGAGAATCGGATCACTTGTTGCCGATATGAGAATCGGATCAGGTTGGTAACCGATGTGAGAATCGGATCACTTGTTGCCGATATGAAAATCGGATCAGGTTGGTAACCGATGTGAGAATCGGATCACTTGTTGCCGATATGAAAATCGGATCACTAGTTGCCGATATGAGAATCGGATCAGGTTGGTAACCGATGTGAGAATCGGATCACTTGTTGCCGATATGAGAATCGGATCAGGTTGGTAACCGATCTGAGAATCGGATCACTTGTTGCCGATATGAAAATCGGATCAGGTTGGTAACCGATGTGAGAAACGGATCACTTGTTGCCGATATGAAAATCGGATCAGGTTGGTAACCGATGCGAGAATCGGATCACTTGTTGCCGATACGAGAATCGGATCAAGTTGGTAACCGATGTGAGAATCGGATCACTTGTTGCCGATACGAGAATCGGATCAGGTTGGTAACCGATGTGAGAATCGGATCACTTGTTGCCGATATGAAAATCGGATCAGGTTGGTAACCGATGAGAGAATCGGATCACTTGTTGCCGATATGAGAATCGGATCAGGTTGGTAACCGATGTGAGAATCGGATTACTTGTTGCCGATACGAGAATCGGATCAGGTTGGTAACCGATGTGAGAATCGGATCACTTGTTGCCGATATGAGAATCGGATCAGGTTGGTAACCGATGTGAGAATCGGATAGGACTTGTTGCCGATACGAGAATCGGATCAGGTTGGTAACCGATGTGAGAATCGGATCACTTGTTGCCGATATGAGAATCGGATCACTTGTTGTTAGGGTGTCTGCTACATGAACCCCTCACTAGAATCGGACGCATAACCATCCGAAGTAATCCTAGTAGTCCTAGCAACCAATGCTTCTTCAAACATCCTCAGATCCTTCCTACATACCACCGTGCCATTAGAAGCGCGTACGCAGTCAGGTGCAAGAATCTCAATGTTTTCATTGGAAGCTAGAAATGTACTTGCAAAAATAAGAGTATCCTCAGGAGGTGATACAGGAGGTTTTTTAGAACGTGGTATCGAGTTCACTGGAGTTGAAGGAATATCTATTCCAATATTTGTCAAAGTCTGGGTGCCCTTTTTTGATATAGGACGGGGACAGGGCTGGCAACAGCCTTGGTAATTTCCAGGCTGTTTTTCAGGGAAGACAGTTCGGATTCGCCTGGCCTCCATTGGGAGAGCCTTAGGCCTATGGGGTCTGGTTGGGCAGGATGTAATGAAATGTCCCCCTTCTCCACAATAAAAACAAAGGCCACAGATTCTCCTGTGATCTTTTTTTTTTTGTAAGGACAACTTAGTATGTACGGCACCAATCTCCATAGGCTCCTCATCCATCTCTGTAGGATCAGGGTTCAAATGAGATGTGTCAGAGTGACAAGGCTGACTGTTTAAGGCAGGCTTGGACCATGACCAGGCAGGATCACCATATTCATTTGGTTTCCTTTTTTCCCTAGGTAGCCGGGGTCTGCGGTTACCTGGAGCAGGTTTAGGAGTAGATTTTTGGGAGGGGAGACACTGGGAGTGCATCGCAATTGCAAATGATTCCCAATTGTCTAGGATCGGACTTTTTTCTTGCAGTTTCTCGTATGCCCACGTTTTCATTTTGCCAGAAAGCAAATTAATGGCAGCATGCACTTTAATAAAGTCATTATGATAGGTCCTAGGCTTAAGGATAAATAGGAGCTCACAATCCATACGAAAAAAAAGAAAAGAGGAACGGGAACCATCAAACCTGTCTGGTAGAAGGACAAGAGGTTCTGGGGGTTGAGCAGCAGTAGGCTGTGTCAGTCTGGCCACCTGCTGCGTCAGAGCCTGATTGTCTTCTTTTAATTCAGTAAGTGCGTGTATTAACGCAGTTACTTGTTGTGTTAACTGTGTCACCTGAGTGGTCATTTCTGCTGAATCCATTTTATCTGGTTCGTTCAATCTGTAACGCTCCTGCGTTTTATGTATGATGTGGATTTACAGCTGCAGAAATATTCCACTTCAGTAGTCATGTAGAGAAACGCTGAGACACCAATCCCAACTCCCAAAGACTCATCATGTGTGGATGATCTCAATTCAGCAAGTAAATACACACACTCAATAAGAAGTTCCTGGAGTGATCTATGTATATAGTAGTATAGAGGTGATAGGCTGAAGAGACAGGTTGAGTTGAGACGATAGGTGACAGACACTTGAGAGGAATGTTCTTGAGAATGAGATAGTAACAGGTGGGATGCAGATAGGTTAGCAATTATGTATGGTAGTAGATGATAAGATAGCAGATGACATACAGGAGAGACTAACCCAGTGCAAGAGCAGATGATAGTAGGCTCAAGAGCTAGCAATCTAGATAGTGCAGATGTAGTAACAGTCCTTAGTATGCAGAGCTAGACAGTGTAAGCTTTAGTATGAAGGTTATTGAGGTTTCCCCTGTGGGGTACTTATCACTAGTAGCAATGTAGCAGAGGAGAGGTTCGACAAGAGCGGATGATCCGGTAGCGGGATACAGGGATCAGCGCAGCGTGGTTCCAACAGCAAGGTATGCTTGCAAGCATGAGAGCTTCAAGACAGGTTAGCATCAAGGCACATCTAGGCACACAGCAGGTTGAACGAACACATGTGAGTGAGAGCTGGTGATTTAAATAGCTGTTCAGTCCGGCGCTCAGTGATGATGTCAGCACTCTTAAAGGGAAACACACCTATATGTGCTTCATCTATCTAGGTAGATGGAAAGCACCCAGAAATGATGTGATAGGAGGCACTGAGAGTGCCAGAACCTTACACATTATTACACTCAGAAGGGTTACATGACGTCTGGAGGTATCAACACTCGGAGGAGAGAGACTACTCTTTCTTCTCCGCAAGCCACAACACGTACTCCAGAATCGACATGTTCCTTGTGGATTCTGCTACTTTGCCTCTTCTTGCCGACACCTCCATTTCCACCATTACGCGGTCAGACCACGCTGCGGTCCATATGACCCTATCTAATAGCCCGCCTACTACAACCTCCTTTATTTGGAGGTGCAACAATTCCCTTCTCTCTGACCCAGACTCCCTAAAACACTTACAAAAAAACCTACAGGACTTCTTTCATATTAACAGTACTCCTGATGTTACCCCCTCCACCCTGTAGAACACGCACAAAGCGTTCATCCGAGGTTTATTGATCCAATCAGGTTCCCGACTTAAAAAAAGACGTAATGCTGCCCTTCAGCGCCTCACTGAAGAAATTCACTCCCTTGACGAGCTGAATAAAACGTCTCCAGCCCAGAAACATGCTTCTCGGCTAACGTCTCTCCGTGCCGACCTCCGCAGACTGTTAACCGAGCAGCATGATAAAATGCTAGCACGACTACGCATGACTTACTACTCATTCCATAACAAAGCCGGCAAATTCCTAGCTTCTCGCCTCAAAGCCAGATATTTGAACTAGAATAGACTCTATTATACACCCGCACACTAATGAGAAGCACACTCACGCCCAAAACATTGTAGACGCTTTTGCGGATTACTATAGTGCCCTTTATAATCTGAATGCTGATAGTTCCACACCACAACCCACCGATGCGGACATACAGGCCTTCCTCCACCGCCTTCACCTCCCGTCCCTCTCAGCGGACTCGTTATCACTTCTTAATAGCCCCATCACCCCTTCAGAACTGTTTAAAACTATTAAATCAATGCCATCTAACAAGTCCCCGGGGCCAGATGGCCTGACCAATGAATATTATGCGGTCATGCAAGACATCCTCTCCCCTCACATGTTATCTCTTTTTGCGCAAGCTATAGACACAGGTCCTCTGCCGTCTGAGATGCTACAAGCCAATATCACTACCCTACCTAAACCAGGAAAAACACCTAATACCCCGGCAAACTTTAGGCCCATATCTTTGCTTAACACGGATATAAAAATCTATGCTAAAATCGTAGCGAATCGCCTAGCCACAGTCCTCCCGACTCTAGTGGGGGCAGATCAGATGGGATTTTTCCAAGGTTGTCAGGCCCCAGATGCCACTAGACGCGTAGTAAACTTGATGCACTACGCGGAGTGCACTCGAACGCCTTCTCTGCTATTGTCTATTGACGCAGAGAAGGCGTTCGACCGCGTTCATTGGGGTTACATGCGAGCCGTTCTACAGAGATTTGGTTTTTCGGGCCCTATCTTATCTGCCATCCTTACTCTTTATTCAAACCCCTCCGCTAGAGTGTTATCTACCGGCACGCTCTCTAAATCATTCCCCATTTCTAACGGAACTCGCCAGGGTTGTCCACTTACCCCCTTAGTATTCAACCTCCTGATTGAACCGTTCCAAATTCCAAATTCACACCATGTCATTACGCTTTTTGCAGATGACGTCATTTTAAGCCTCACGAACCCCACTGTATCCTTGCCTGCCACCCACAACATTCTTCAATCCTTCAGCAAAATTTCATACTACAAGGTTAATTTCAGCAAATCGGTAATACTAGACATGGGGGTCCATCCGACCGCACGCTCTCACTTGCAGACTACCCTACCATATACGTGGACCGCACAACCCCTGCATTATTTGGGTATAGATTTGACATTCCCCACCTCAAATATGGTCACTGCAAACGTTTCCCCCCTTATGAAATCAATTGCCTCGGATATCGCTAAGCTCAAGGCCGTCTAACTATCTTGGATGGGGCGCATAGCCGCGTTTAAGATGGTCTGTTTACCCAAGATCCTGTACGTTTTCCGCACCCTACCCGTCCCTTTCCCAAAGAAAGCCATCCTTCCCTTCACTAAAGGGCTAGATGCGCACAATCCCACATGATGAAGCATAAATCGGTAGGAGGCCTAGGGCTCCCTGATATACTTGATTACTACACTGCATCCCGCCTGACGTCGTTGCGCCACTTGTTCACGGACTACCCTACTACACCATGGGTCTCTGTTGAATCTACCCTTTCCAAAACCACTGCCCTCTCCGACCTACTGCTGGCAGACATGTGGAAACCACTGGAACTGCAGTGTTTGCCTTTGCCCACACAAGCCACGCTGACAGCTTGGCGTTCCCTTCTCACACAGCTTCCTGCCACATCCCAGTCCATACCCATTCAACTCCCAATTACCACGTTGCATACGCTACTTCCTTACACCAACGTTTCCAGATTCCAGGCAGCCGGCATTAGCACAGTAGACCAGCTCCTCCGGTCCAACTCTCTCAAATCATTCGAGTCATTACGATTAGAATTTGGCCTATCCCCACAGACACTTTTTTCTTACAACAGCATAGCAAGCTTCCTGCGTAAGCACCCCCCTCCGGTAATCAATCTCCCCCTGCAAGTGTGGAGTTTCCTCACATCCCCCTCAACCCCGATAAAAGGTATCTCGTTATTTTATAACATCCTCGGTCAAAAACTGGAGTTTTCCAAATCACCTCACATATTAGCGTGGGAGAGGGAACTACAATCATCTTTCTCCGAGACTCAGTGGAAACTTGCCATTCGTAGCTCTTACAAATCCACCCAATGTGTGAACCATTGGGAGCAAGCCCAGAAAATTCTTACTCGTTGGTACCTGACGCCGTATCGACTATCGAAGATTTATGATTCCCAAAGCCCTCTCTGCTGGCGCAACTGAGACCAAGTAGGGTCACTACTACATGTTTTCTTGTCCTGCAAGGGCCTGTCTAGTTTTTGGAGAAAGATGTTTGAGATCCTATCCACTACGACTGGCGTTCTCAAGCATCCCGATCCTGCACTGGCCCTCCTCTCGTTGGGTTTGGATTCCTTTCCGCCCTCCTTGAGGACGGTCTCTGTACATATACTGGTAGCGGCCAAGACAGTCATAGCACGTTATTGGAAACAGTCCGTTGCACCTTCACACACGGAAGCTATCCGCCTGGTGAACTTGCAGTGCTCGCTGGAAAAGGCGTACGCTTATTCTAAATCCCGGGGTCCTAGGTTTCACAATGATTGGCAAGCGTGGATACAAAGCCCATACTTCTCCCCTGCATCTGGCTGATATCGAAAATACGGCTTAGTTCTAGTTCTAGTTCTGGTATCTGAATTTACATTCCTGTGTGACTTTTGACACGGTTTACACTGTTTAATATGTTACTTTACTTGCACATGTAACATCCTACGTTTATTGTCTGCATATGTGTGCACTTTCCTTTTCTATGCTTTGATACGGCTACTTCTTGTTAAACCCAAATTTGGTTTATTGTTTTGTATTTTGTATATTTCAATAAAAATCTATTGAAAGTAAAAAAAAAGTTAAACAAAAAAATATATGAATCAGATGTGATAAATATAAGCATAAAATCATAAATACATAAAAGCAGGAAATCACATCAATAGGAGTCCATAAAGTCCATAGGTATAAAGTGCATAGAGCAATGAAAGTGCAAACATGAAGGATCACAGGTGCAACTTATGGGGACCACCCTTGCTTGCACCACACAGTGCTGGGAGAAGTATCTGAAATTCAGACTCACCAGACGCCTATGCCTAACCACTCTCATGGACAGGGCAACAACAGCATATAGTAAAATCAGATTTCCTCCAGATCTCTGTGCTGCAAAGACTCCTCTGGAAGATTTCCTGGTAAATTTATAGTGAATCTGAATTTCAGATACTTCTCCCGACACTGTGTGGTGGTGGCAAGCAAGGGTGGTCCCCATAAGTCGCACCTGTGATCCTTCATGTTTGCACTTTCATTGCTCTATGCACTTTATACCTATGGACTTTATGGACTCCTATTGATGTGATTTCATGCTTTTATGTATTTATGATTTTAGGCTTATATTTATCACATCTGATTCATATATTTTGGTATATGTTATAATCCTAAATATTTGGTAAAAGGTTATCACCATCCCTGCGCTACTGAAATTCGAATGAAAAAGCCAGTTCCTGTTTTTTCTGGATGATTTTTATTTTTTACTATAGGAAAAATGTAATTCATTTTTTATCTGCAAGGTGCTGTGCCACCCTATATGAGTGGTGGGCAATGGGCACAGTACAGTCTGTGGACCTAACATTCACTGGCAGGCAACTGCAATTATATTGCAGAGAAAAAATGAAATTACTTTTTTATCTGCAAGGTCCTGTGCCACCCTATATGAGTGGTGGGCAGTGGGCACAGTACAGTCTGTGGACCTGACACTCATTGGCAGGCAACTGCAATTATATTACAGAGGAAAAATTAAGTGACTTTTTTTTATCTGCAAGGTGCTGTGCCACCCTATATGAGTGGTGTGCACTGGCAGTGGGCACAGTTCAGTCAGTGGGCCTGACACACACTGGCAGGCAACTGCAATTATATTAAAGGGTAAAAATGTAATTCATTTTTTATCTGCAAGGTACTGTGCCACCCGATATGAGTGGTTTGCACACAGTACAGTCTGTATATATATATATATATATATATATATATATATATATATATATATATATATATAAAAAATAAAAGCAGACTGATATACCAGCCCTAAAAAGGGCTTTTTTGGGGTGCTGTCAGGATGCTGTCCTTACAGCAGGAGTGGACACAGAACACTGGCCTAGCTAATTATTTCCCTATTGATTCAGCAGCAGCAGCAGCAGCAGCACTATCCCTGCTCTAACTAACTCTGCAGCTTCAGAATGAATCTAAGATGGATGCTGTCCTTGCTTTTTTATAGGAGGTGGGAGGGTCTGGGAGGGAGGGTATGCTGATTGGCTGGAATGTGTCTGCTGACTGTGAGGTACAGGGTCAACGTTTGCTCAATGATTACGTATAGGGGGCGGACCGAACCTCGCATATGTTCGCCCGCCGAAGAGAACGCGAACAAGCGATGTTCACCGGGAACTGTTCGCCGGCGAATAGTTCGGGACATCTCTAGAGATAACTCCATTGGACTATTAACAGGAACAGATTCAAACATGTGGCGGCAGCCATCTTAACCACTTTACCACCGGAGGATTTTGCTGTCCTACGTCCAGGCCACTTTTTGCGATTCGGCACTGTGCGAATTTAACTGACAATTGCGCGGTTATGCAATGCCGTACCCAAACAAAATTTACGTCCTTTTTTTCCCACAAACAGAGCTTTCTTTTGGTGGTATTTGATCACCTGTGTGATTTTCATTTTTTGCGATATTAATAAAAAAATGCGACAATTTTGAAAAAATAACAATATTTTTCTACTTTGACAGTTAAAAAATATCCAATATATTCCATTTTTGTCATATATTTAGGCCAAAATGTATTTAGCTACATGTCTTTGCCAAAAAAATTCTCAATGAGCCTATTTTTAACTGCTTTAAGACCGGAAGATTTTCCCCCATTCCTGACCAGGCCATATTTTGCGATTCGGCACTGCGTTACTTTAACGGACAATTGCGCGGTCGTGCGATGCTGTACCCAAATTGATGTCCTTTTTTTCCCCACAAATAGAGCTTTCTTTTGGTGGTATTTGATCACCTGTGCGAATATTTACTTTTTGCGCATTAAACAAAAAAAGAGCGACAATTTTGAAAAAATAACAATATTTTTCAAATTTTTTTTTATATGAAATCCCCCCCCCCCCCCCCCCAAAATGTAAAAATCAAACATTTTTAACATTTTAGGCCAATTTGTTTTCTGCTACATATTTTTGGTAAAAAAATCGTAATAAGCGTATTTTGATTGGTTTGCGCAAAAGTTATCGCAGCTACTAACTACGGGAAATTTATGTCATTTTTATTGTTTTTTTTTTTTAACTAGTAATGGCGGCGATCTGCGATTTTTTTTGCGGGACTGCGACATTGCGGCCGACAGATCGGACCCTTGACTGACATTTTTGACACTTTTGGGGGTACCAGTGACATTACTACAGTAATCAGTGCTATACATATGCACTGTTACTGTAAAAATTACACTGGCAGGGAAGGGGTTAACTTTTATTGGTGATTAAGGGGTTAATGTATGCCTGGTGCTTACTAACGTGTGTGGGGGGAGGGGACTGTGTGACACAGGCACAGATCGCAGGTTCAGCTATGCTGAATCCTGCAATCTGTCACTGTTTGTCACTTAGGAGATCTGCCCACTTTGTTTACACAAGCGGGCGGATTTCCACACTCGATCCCCGATGATCGGGGAAGAGCGGCGGTGATCACCGCCTCTCTTCCCCTGGCCCGACTCCCGCTGTGACTGAATACAGCGGGAGCGAACCTCCGGCGGCGCGTGCATGCCGCCCACAAGAGAAGGAGTCCAGCGACATAGGTCTACGTTGCTGGACGATATCGAGCCACTTTGCCGCAGTACGGTCAACGTGACCGGTCGGCAAGTGGTTAAATTGTTTTGCCGTCGAGTGTATGGAACTGTGTGTGGGGGAAAAAATAAGACTTTCAGGAAATTCCTGAACCCCTGAACCGATCTGGGTGATTTTTGGATATGTTGTTCACCCAGATTGGGGCTATCAGGGGATGTGACTTTTGTGGGGATATATTGTATGTTGGGGTACTTTTTGGGGTTTGCAAAAATGTATGTGTTTTCTGCTTAGAGATAATTGAGCTAGTCCATTGTCTTAGTTAATTGATTCACAGGCAGAGGGGAGGGATTGTGTACACGGTATGGGAGTGATTGAGTGTAAAACTATGTTTTTATTGGATTGTGAATTTCATGTCCTGTGCCCCACAAGGTCCACCTGGGCGGTAACCTTGTGGGGGAAAACTGTATAAAAGAGCAGCTGTACCATTAAACCTAGAGTTCTACTTCACCCTTAATCTAGAGTCCTGTCTCTTATTGGGGGAATCTGCTACAAGGGATTGCTATGCTCTTCATACTCCCTTGAATAATCACTAAGCTCTTGTAAGAGCTTGTTCCTGTTCCTGCTTCACTCTCTGTGGAAAGAGAGTTCACCCACTGGAACCTGGAGCCTTGTCATAGGTCCAGGGTGGGTAGGAGATGGCGAGACCCCAACTAAGCTGCGGTGATTTGTGGGGTCTGTGGTGGTTATGGTGTCTGGTGTAGTGCTTGGAGCCCTCTGGAAGCATTAGTAGCATCCGTCAACGGAGGTACCCAGTCGGGGTGCCAGGTGATCCGTTACAGAAGACTACAATTGTTAGGCTGAAAGCTTTGGACTGTCTCTCTCAATAAAACAAAAGAATGGAAACAGTACTTAGATTCACCATATACTGTATATCTTAACCACTGAAATGTATTTACTTGAAAATTCAACTAAAATTGTAAATATGAAATTATACATTGAAATGGACTTCTGATATAGAGTTTTTCTTATTCATAAGGTCCCATCTAACAAATATGGAGTCGCTCTGAGGTTTGAAGGCTATCTATTGGTCGGACAATATACGTATGCTCCTTGTCTTCAGGGACAGTGGAACATCCTCAACAGAAGGTAACAAAGCACCACTAATTTTTTTACATGAGTACAGTAGTTAATAATAAAAATGCTCATACAGATGGGATGGACAAAGTGCCTGTGTGGCTACACAGCCTCTAAGTTCCTGGGGTTCATTACAGACGGAAGTGCACAAGTCCCATGACGCTACATCCCAAGTCTCTGCAAAGTTATTTCATGCTGGAAATATACAATTAGCATCAGGAAGAATATTATCCTTTCAGTACATAGCAGAGCGGAGAGTCTTGCCAAACTGGAGACACTAAGCAGGAGATCCAGGGCATGTGCCCTAGGTGCCCAGGCCTAGCGTTGACTATGTTCAGTTATATAGTTTGCTGTCCGAGCATGATATCATCTGATATAGGTTTATGTCAGTATTGCCATCAGTAGCATTTGTGTCTCTTCTGATGCTTGCTACCATAACTTTATTTTGTCACCTATTTAAGCACCATTTTAAAGCACCTTATTTTTACTGCTTTCCTTAACATAAACCTCATTGAAACTCACAATTACCTTCAGCCTGAATCTGGTGGTATTTCAAGGAATACTGGGCACAATTCACTAAAGGTTATTACACGCATTATGACAGTCACGGGACCACTTAACGCATGCGATATAGAAAATGTCAATATACTATCGCTCGCATGCGATACCTAACCGAAACACCAAAAACGATAATAAATAACGCATAAAATGGCGTTAAAGTCAATTCACTAAAAGAAGTAAATAAATAAATAAATAAATGCATGCTGTAATTATAGAGGAAGTAAAGTCCTGGGGAAAAAATAAATATTTTTGCACATTATGGGACACTTACCTGCAAATGAAGCCCCGTGTCGTCCCCGCTGGAGGCTGCATCTATCTTCCCCCATCTTCCTTCTGGGTCTGCGGACTCCGGCTCTGACTGGCTGGAGCCGCGTGACGACACCCCCGAGCATGCATGCGACAGCCGCCAGTCTTGGCACAGGGCTCTGAAGAAATAGCATGAGCGGCCGTTCCTTCAGAGCGCATGCGCCGATTGTGTCATGTAAATGTGTCCTAAACGGTGCATGTTTAGGAGATATTTACAGTACCTATAGGTAAGACTTATTATAGTATGACCTATAGGTACAAACTGTACCCAGGGCCAGGGGTTTACAACATTTATTTCCAAACATTTATTGGAAAATCATAAAAACCACATCACACATTATACTCACAAGAGTATGCTAAATATAAGCATAAAACCAAAGGATTCCTTCGGCTATCCAGAGACCACAGGGCCAGGATGCCTAATTGTGACAAGAAGACTTGAAGGCGTCCATATAGATGGGGCTAACGTGTTTCAAGGGAGAACCCTCTTCGTCAGAGCCATGATTGCAAATGACTTGTTAGACCCATATATACTACCCAGCAGAGTGGACAGGACCTTCCACAGAGATAGGCCCTGCCCATCTAGTACCATTCACATGCAACTACAAATATAAACAATTAATTTGTAAAATACATAAATACATAAAGTTAATTTTAACTTTAACCGCTTGCCGACCGCCGCAAGTACATATACTGCGGTGGTCAGCCCCGGCCAGGCAAAGTGACGTATATATACGTCACTAGCCTGTCACCGGCTTGTGAGCCAATAGCAGGCGAGCGCGCGCCCGCCCAGGCTCGTTCACTAAGGAGTCCTTGCGTGTGACCGGCGGACCCGATGTCCGCCGGTCACACTGCGATCGTCTGTAGAGAGGGAGAAAGGCAGGTGGCTAATGTAAACAAGCCGCCTGTCATTCTCCCCTATGTAAAAATGGAGATCAGATTGATCTCTGTTTTTACAGTAGTAGCCACAGCCAATCACAGTTAGAAGCATGCCCCTAGGACACACTTAACCCCTCCCTCTCCAATACAGTTAACCTCTTCCCTGCCAGTGTCATTTTTACAGTAACAGTGCATATGCACTGATTACTGCAGTAATGTCACTGGTAACCCCAAAAGTGTCAAAAATGTCAGTCAAGGGTCTGATCTGTCCACCGCAATGTCGCAGTCCCGCAAAAAAATCGCAGATCGCCGCCATTACTCGTTAAAAAAAAAACACCAAAAATGACAAAAATCTTTTCCTTTGTTAGTAAACGCGATAACTTTTGCGCAAACCAATCAAAATACGCTTTTTGCGATTTTTTTTTACCAAACATATGTAGCATAAAACAAATTGGCCGAAAATGTTAAAAAATTTTGATTTTTACATTTTTGTTTTTGGGAATTTCATATAAAAAACATGTGAAAAATATTGTTATTTTTGCAAAATTTACACTCTTTTTTTGTTTGTAGAGCACGATCAAAAAATCGCACAGGTGATCAAATACCACCAAAAGAAAGCTCTGTTTGTGGGAAAAAAAGGACGTCAAATTCGTTACAGCGTACAGGTACAGCGTCGCACGACCGCGCAATTGTCCGTTAAAGTCACGCAGTAAAAAATCTCAAAAAACCCCCTGGTCAGGAAGGGGGTAAAATCTTCCGGGGCTTAAGTGGTTAAAAACAGATTAAGCCTTATTAATTGGCTACAATAACCCAAATTCAATCATACCACATATATACTCTTATAATAATTAAAAAGAAAATCCGCTACAAATATTAAGCGCAGATATTTATTTATTTATTTTTAATCTTTATTTATTTCTTTTCATTATTTTCCTACATAGAAACAAATAACACAGATTACAAAAACAGAATAGCAAAATGACAAAGCATAAATCTCTATTATTACAACCAAATAAGCTGGGCGTGCAGGGCATAGAGAGAGAAAAAAAAAATGGAAAATTAAACCCATGGTCCTACCAACAAGGTACCTAAGGCACTAACCAATTTAATCAAATTAGGAAAACAGTGCATAGGGTAGCCGTTAGATATAAGCCCACATACTAAGCATATAGTGAGAGATACAATGGCCCACCTAAGGTAACCTCCACTTTAATATAGCTCGATTCCTCTAAGTTAGACAAACCAACCAAATAAAAAAGTACTACTTGAGAACACACAAAAAAAAAAAAAAAACACGATAATAGAACGTCATATAACGTCACCAGCAGGAAACCATAGAGTATACCAAATTTCCCCCCCTATAGATCTACTATACACTAAGATACAAAGATAGTAATATGGGACGTAATGATATTCAATTTTACTTAGACTATAAGAACTCGTCCAGTATAGGCCTAGTGTCCACTAATTGGAAGTAAATGGCATTTCCGGGATGCATCCACACGACTGCTCGGATACCTTAGCTGAGGTGTAATGAATCCAGGTGTTCCAAATACTATGAAATTGCTCATAGCGGTCCCTGCATTTCGCAACCCACTCCTCCGCTGCCATAATTCTGTTGACCAGGTAAATCCACTCGGATCATGCCGGGACCCGTGCTGACTTCCAGTACACCGGGATCAATCGCCTGGCCGCATTTAGCAGATGAGGTAGAACCGACTTTCGATAGTGGCGCAGAGGAATGGGTGGCACATGTAACAAGAAAAACCGCGGAAAGTCCTCTATTTCTATATCCAAGATGACCTTAATTTGTTCTCGAATATCTTGCCAGAAAGGGCGGAGCCCAGGGCACTCCCACCAAATATGGAGGAAGGAGCCCCTAAGCCCACACCCCCGCCAGCAAGAGTCCAAGAGTGCCGGAAAAATCCTAGTCAGGGCAGTCGGTACCCTATACCAGTGGTCCTCAACCCTGGTCCTCAGGGCCCACTAACAGGCCAGGTTTGCAAGATAACTGAAATACATCCCAGGTGATATAATTTGCTGCTCAGTGATTGCAGTACTCTAGTCTGCATCTCCCCAAGGTAATACTTAAAACCTGGCCTGTTAGTGGGCCCTGAGGACCGGAGTTGAGGACCACTGCCCTATACCATCTTGTTAACAGCTTATAGCTGTTCTCTTGCATCTTGGTATCCATTGAGCTTTTATGGGTAGAAGCGTATAAATGGCGCAACTGAGTCTCTGTGAATGTATGCTGCAGGTCTCTCTCCCACTCCCGAATGTACACGGGTCTTTCACCTGCATCTGGAGCCTGCAAAAGCCCATAGAGCAGCGAGATAGAACGGGTAATTGGTTTGGTTGATACGCACAATTTCTCGAACGCGGTCATAGAGGACGCGGGCCTAACCACTTGAGGAAGGCTAGTAATGAAATGGTGCGCAGATATTAAATGACCATAAATAATTGATTAAAAGTCATTATAGTTCAAATATAAAAGTCTCAATCAACATAAAAAAGTATGTATGTATCTATATGCTTTATTATACCACTGACCAGCAGGGGGATTGCCAGAGAGTCCCAACTAAACTCCAAAACCAGGTGGACGCATTAGTCGGTGGAACACACGCACACTGGCACTTCCTGGTTGCTGTGCGGGCGTGCGTCCCAACAGGGCTCTGGCGTGGCCTAGGGAAGCTGCTCTGTCCATCGGCAGAATATGACTTGTCGGGGACCTGTAGCGGTTTGGAGGCATTCGCTGCAACACCCTATGTTCTATTCTCGCTACTCCCCCCCCCCCTTTTTTTGTTTGGATGAGTGGGTGGGCATGCATCCACCTGGTTTTGGAGTTTACTTGGGACTCTCTGGCGATCCCCCTGCTGGTCAGTGGTATAATAAAGCGTATAGATACATACATACTTTTTTTTATGTTGATTGAGACTTTTATATTTAAACTATAATGACTTTTAATCAGTTATTTATGGTCAATTTATATCTGCGCTAAATATTTGTAGTGGATTTTCTTTTTAATTATTATAAGAGTATATATGTGGTACAATTGAATTTGGGTTATTGTAGCCAATTAATAAGGTTTAATCTGTTTTTAAAGTTAAAATGAACTTTATGTATTTATGTATTTTAAAAATAAATTGTTTATATTTGCAATTGCATGTGAATGGTACTAGAGGGGCAGGGCCTATCTCTGTGGGAGGGCCTGTCCACTCTGCTGGGTAATATATATGGGTCTAACAAGTCATTTGCAACCATGGCTCTGACAAAAAGGGTTCTCCCTTGAAATGCATTAGCCCCATCTACTGTATATGGATGCCTTCAAATCCTCTTGTCGCAATTAAGCATCCTGGTCCTGCGGTCTCTGGATAGCTGAAGGAATCCTTTGGTTTTATGCTTAAATTTAGCATACTCTTGGAAGTATAATGTATGATGTGTTTTTTTTGATTTTCCAATAAATGTTTTATGATATTGCACTAGGTCGGCGCGCCCTTCTCTTGTTTTCTATGCTTTCAGTTCATGTGGATACCCATCGTCCTGAGAAGGCAGCAAGACTATAGATGCCAACAATATAGCTTTCATTTTCCTTTTTTTCATGCAACATTAGAGCGCAGGTCCAATGTATTGTCTGTAGACCTCCGAGACAGGATTGTATTGAGGCACAGATCTGGGCAATGGTCCAGAAAAATTTTGGCAGCACAGTGGCCTCCATCATCTGTAAATGAAAGACGTTTGGAACCAACAGGACTCTTCCTAGAGCGGGCCGCCCAGCCAAACTGGGCAATTGGGGGAAAGGGCCTTAGTCAGGGAGGTGACTAAGAACCCGATGGCCACTCTGACAGAGTTCCAGCATTTCTCTGTGAAGAGAGCAGAACCTTCCAGAAGAACAACCAGTTCTCTACAAACCATGCCTTTATGGTAGAGTGGTCAGACGGAATCCACTCCTCAGTAAAAGGCACATGGCAGCACACCTGAAGTATGCCAAAAGGCACCTGAAGGACTCTCAGACCATGAGAAACAAAATTCTCTAGTCTTGGCCTGAATGGCAAGCGTCATATCTGGAGGTAAACAGGCATCACTCATCACCTGGCCTATACCATCCCAACAGTGAGGCATGGTGGTGACAGCATCATGCTGTGGTGATGTTTTTCAGCAGCAGGAACTGGGGACTAGTCAGGATTGAGGGAAAGATGAATCAGCAATGTACAGAGACATCCTTGATGAAAACCTGCCCCAGAGCACTCTGGCCCTCAGACTGGGGCAAAGGTTAATTTTCCAACAGGGCAACGGCCCTAAGCTCACAGCCAAGATAACAATGGAGAAGCTATGGGACAACTCTGTTAATGTCCTTGAGTGGCCCAACCAGAGCCTAGACTTGAACCTGATTGAACATCTCTGGAGAGATCTGAAAATGGCTGTGTACCGACGCTCTCCATCCAACCTGATGGCTCTTGAGAGGTCCTGCAAAGAAGAATGGGAGAAACTGCCCAAAAATAGGTGTGCCAAGCTTGTAGCATCAGACTTCAAAAGACTTGAAGCTGTAACAAGTGCCAAAGGTGCTTCAAAAAAGTATTGAGCAAAGGCTGTGAATACTTATGTATCTGTGATTTTTTTCATTTTTTTATTTTTTATTAATTTGCAAAGATTTTAAATATACTTATTTCACCATGTCATTATGGGGTATTGTTTGAGGAATTTTGAGGAAAATAATGTATTGAATCCATTTTGGAATAAGGCTGTAACATAACAAAATATGGAATAAAGTGAAGCGCTGTGAATATTTTCTGGGTACACTGTAAGTCCAAACATCTATTGAAGCTATGATGAAATAAGTAGGTGTTCATTTTTTTCATGAACTGTTTTATCTCAAATGTTAAGAGACAGAACTAAACTTATATATTTCATTTCCAGACACTCATTTCAACATTTACGAACCTAATTAGAACCTGAAATGTTATCTAAAAGCAAAAGACAAATATAAGGGGATTCAGTTCTTGGAAAAATTAAAATACAATGAAATACATACATACAAATGACTCTGTAGTGATTTTGTAGTCTTATGCTTGGCTGAAACATTTTTTCTTGACATTAAATTCAGCATCATGCCAATCGCCAATGGTTTTCAGATTTTCCTATTTCCTATATTTCCTATTTTCCTGTTAGTACATGCATATTCTGATTCTACAGTATTTGAAACTGTATACTGCACTTTAACAATTAAGCTCAGTATTCACAATCGCAGAAAAAAATATATAATAATAATATATACTAATAATATATTCTGATAGGTTACTCTAGCTCTACTTATCATTGGTTCAGGTTTCCTAAATCTGCCATGGAAGGTGTGTACGCATGCTGCACAAGGACAAAATAAAGTTTAAAACAATGTTTTAGTATAGAAAAGAACTGTGCCTAATATCTGCACACAATGGTTATAAAAGCACATACACGTGCATGTATACATTAACAACTATATTTTCCTTATACAGTTAACTATATAGCAGCATAGATATTTAAAATAATAATAGTAAAAATTAAAGCACTGGATACTTGCGATAACTTACCTTCCTTAGGTGCTTGTGATAAATTGCAATAACTTACTGCACGATGCCATGCAGTATTTTCAAACAGATAACGCATTCGAGTTCATAATGAGAGTTTCTTTGTGAATTGCAATTTTTATTTTTTTAAACTTTTTTAGATATGTTACCGCATATTCGGATGCAGTAACATATTGCCTAGTGAATTGTGCCCAATGACCTGTTTGATAATCTCAATGAATCAAGACACCTAAAAAAAATATGTATATATATATATATATATATATATATATACATATATACATATTTTATAAACAAGCAAAAAATTGGGGGAGCAGACCCTGAACATGTATATCTAAAGCCGGTGCAGCTATGGACCAAGCAACATGTATATTAAAAAAGAATAGCGCAACCATGCAAAAGAAATGACTATCAAATATGGAGACAATCCATAAATAAAAATGGGGGTTTAGTCCCACCATATGGCCATATCGTGCTCAAGCCCACCACTGCGTCAAAGTACCCCATTATCAGTGGGTCCTACACTATCCATAAAAAAGGGGTGAATCCAGCCTCTCTTACCCTTGGAGACAACACTCCTTGCTGGGAAGGTGTGCTAATGCACTGCAGGGGACTCCTCCTATATCTACTTGATAGAGGACACCAATAGAGTACAGGTGTGTGTGGGGGATGGGATGCTCAACCTCATAAGTCTGGTCAGACCGAATACATAATAAACAAGCAAAAAATTGGGGGAGCAGACCCTGAACATGTATATCTAAAGCCGGTGCAGCTATGGACCAAGCAACATGTATATTAAAAAAGAATAGCGCAACCATGCAAAAGAAATGACTATCAAATATGGAGACAATCCATAAATAAAAATGGGGGTTTAGTCCCACCATATATATATATACAGTATCTCACAAAAATGAGTACACCCCTCACATTTTTGTAAATATTCTATTTTCATGTGACAACACTGAAGAAATTACACTTTGCTACAATGTAAAGTAGTGAGTGTACAGCTTGTATAACAGTGTAAATTTGCTGTCCCCTCAAAATAACTCAACACACAGCCATTAAAGTCTAGACCGCTGGCAAAGAAAGAGTAAACTCCTAACTGAAGATGTCCAAATTGGGTCCGATTAGCCATTTTCCCTCCCCGGTGTCATGTGACTTGTTAGTGTTCCAAGGTCTCAGGTGTTAATAGGGAGCAGGTGAGTTAAATTTGGTGTTATCGCTCTCACTCTCTCATACTGGTCACTGGAAGTTCAACATGGCACTTCATGGCAAAGAGCTCTCTGAGGATCTGAAAAAAATAATTGTTTCTCTACATAATGATAGCCTAGGAAATAAGAAGATTGCCAAGACTCTGAAACTGAGCTGCAGCACGGTGGCCAAGACCATACATCGGTTTAACAGGACAGGTTCCACTCAGAACAGGCCTCGCCGTGGTCGACCAAAGAGGTTGAGTGCACATGCTCAGCATCATATCCAAAGGTTGTCTTTGGGAAATAGAGGTATGAGTGCTGCCACCATTGCTGCAGAGGTTGAAGGGGTTGGGGATCAGCTTGTCAGTGCTCAGATTATACACCGCACGCTACATCAAATTGGTCTGCATGATTGTCATCCCAGAAGGAAGCCTCTTCTAAAGATGATGCACAAGAAAGCCCAGTTTTCTGAAGCCAGGCAGACCAAGAACGTGGATTACTAGAACCATGTCCTGTGGTCTGACGAGACCAAGATAAACTTATTTGGTTCAGATGGTGTCAAGCATGTGTGGTGGCAACCAGGTGAGGAGTACAAAGACAATATGTCTTGCCTACAGTGAAGCATGGTGGTGGGAGTGTCATGGTCTGGGGCTGCATGAGTGCTGTTGGCACTTGGGAGCTGCGATTCATTTAGGGAACAATGAATGGCAACATGTACTGTGACATACTGAAGCAGAGCATGATCCCCTCCCTTCGGAGACTGGGCCCCAGGGTAATATTCCAACATGATAATGACCCCAAACACACCTCCAAGACGACCACTGCCTTGCTAAAGAAGCCGGGGGGAAAGGTGATGGACTGGCCAAGCATGTCTCCAAGCCTAAACCCTATTGAGCCTCTGTGGGGCATCCTCAAATGGAAGGTGGAGGAGCACAAGGTCTCTAACATCCACCAGCTCCGTAATGTCATGGAAGAGGACTCCAGTGGCAACCTGTGAAACTCCGGTGAACTCCATGCCCAAGAGCGTTAAGGCAGTGCTGGAAAATAATGGTGGCCACACAAAATATTGACACTTTGGGCCCAATTTGGACATTTCCACCTAGGGATGTACTCACTTTTGTTGCCAGCAGTTTAGACATTAATGGCTGTGTGTTGAGTTATTTTGAGGGGACAGCAAATTTACACTGTTATACAAGCTGTACACTCACTACTTTTCATTGCAGCAAAGTGTCATTTCTTCAGTGTTGTCACATGAAAAGATATAATAAAATATTTACAAATATTTGAGGGGTGTACTCACTTTTGATAGATACTATATGTGATGTAAATAAAATGTGCATTGGGTAAATTTATTGGATCCCTGCAAGTACATTTTATGAATTGAAAAATCAACTTTCTCTCATAAAAAAGAAAATAACGCACAGTATGAAAATATCACTTGCGTTATGCCTTTGAGAATTGAGCCTACTATGGAGTTGTACATTATATTATCTCAGCAGGGTCTGTAAATACACAGCACTCCAAAGAAATTATTAGACATAAGCACAAAAAAATGTTTTTTTTCAACCCCAGCTTATTGCCTTTAAGTGTAATGTTATTCTTTTATAATATTATATTGTTGTCAATAAAAATAGCAGGGTTGTGGGGGTTACATCATTTCCACAAAGGGTTCCTTGTTGGCTTTGTGTATCATTGTATAAAGATACTGTTTTAGTCAAACCTTTAGATAACAATTTTACGTAGGCTATTGTTGCTGCTACCTGGCCAGCATTGGGTAGGATACCTGCTGATTTGAATTAATTCTCAAAAGAGGAGACTGGCATAAAGGGTGCCTGGGCCTTTTTCTATGTTCTGTAGTCTATTATCTGACTATTCTGGTTCAATGTGACACATAGATCCTATTCTGTAAAGCATGACTTTGGTGCTCCAGTTTACCTACTATGGTGTACGGTATATTCTACCGGAGAACAAAAGTAATTTGGTGCTTTAGGTTGTGTACTAAGGGAAATCCATAAATTTTGCCACTGTAGAAATGGTCAGTTCAAGCCTGGAGGGCACTTTTTACTAAAAAGTGTAAAAGCTTCTAAAGTGACCCTGTCAACACAGGATCACTTGTAGGACGCTTAACCCAATATAGTCGTGCTCAAGTCCATAAAATGATTCCCATATATTGATTCCAAAAACAATTTCAGTGAAAAAAAAATCTTAGTGTTGCATACATTCTCCTGAATGACAAACAATAGCACTTATATGGAATTGGAAATTCCGCGCTTATGGAACTAATTAAGGCTGCGGCCTACCTCAAAATACAATAGAAAAATGGTGAGGTAAATGGCGCTGCCTATAGATAAATAGGGTATAAGTATGACCGGATGATTGTATTTTTGACTCTAACACCACAATAAATATATTGAATGTAATAAATACATATCAAAAAATCAACATTTAAAGGTGCAATCAGTGCAATAAAGTGATGTTAACTGGTGTGAATATAAAGTGCTTGGTGAAAAGTGACAAGTATGAATGTCCAATACTTGTTCAAAGTGCATCAGCAAATAATCAATAGATAAACGATTTGCAAAATAGACACTACAAAATGTGAATAAGCGCATATAATGTGTCCAGTAAATAATAAAGTGACGCAGTGTTGGTGAATCCAAAAATATAACTTATTAGTGATATCAAAAAATAAAAAATAATATAATATATAAATATTTCAGAAAATGAATTGCTATAAAATGACTTGGTGCAGTCTAGCCCAATCTTTCTAAGGATATTGCAATATGGGTTGGCCAGCAAAGTGAAATAAAGTGACTAGTGGAATATAGCTCATAAGCAATAGAAGTCCATAAGGTGATTTTTAGTGAAATGAACTCCAGATTAAGTTGCTGGGTGAATCTCGGGGTGATCCAGAAACAGCGTGCCGGGTGAGGAAAACTGGTGCTCCCCTCTCAATATTGCCCGCACTCACCAGAGCTCACTACCCCTACAGGGGTAACCAGCATGATATATATATGGGGTTCCCTCAGTCAGGTAGGGCCTGTATACCAGTATCCTCAGTGGCTGTTAATGGATCATCTCTCCCAGGTATATGGTATATTCAATGAAATCGATACAGCCTCATGTATTGTTCACATTCCATCTCTGAGCAGAGCCATGAGTAGTCAGGGTACAGCTGTCACCGGATAAGGTCACTGCTCGCAAGCATATCTTGAAAAACTATCTGCATTGATGTAAAAATCTTTATAACATAAAAAACATATGCCTAGATTCTGGGTAAGTAAAGATTTCTAAAATAACTAGTTAGCGACCACCCACCCACATTGTACTGCGGAAGAGTGGCTGATGTAGGCGCACCGCTCCCCTACTGGAACCCGCTGTGTTTGTACACAGCAGGAGCCTGTCAGCAAGTCCCAGCCAATAATTCACGGCATGGACCTGCTGATCAGCTGTGTACATTCACAGCCCAGAGCTCTGAGTTGACATTCAACACAGAGCTCTATACACAGGGAACAATCTCTGTTTCTCATCCTTGCAAATGGGGATGGGAGAAGGGAATCAGTGGGATACTCCTCTGGCTCAACTAGGTACAACTGGACACTTTGCAGAAATAAATGCCTGTTAGCACTGTCTTGACACCAGCTGGATGCCGACCAACACTTACTGACGCTTGAAAATTGCTTTATTACTGAACTGTGCTAGAACTTGACTTGTAACCCTCTGGTTAACTCAAAAGATCCTGGACTGTAGTGAGACTTGACTCTTGACACTCTGTTAAGCTCAAAAGTCGGGTTAACAGCTCCCTCCAGCCCTTCACTGACTGAGGTAGCTCCGTGTATCTGCTTGTGCTGCCGCAACTCTCAAAACTGTACACTGCACACTGCACGCTGTACACATTAACTCTTCAGGGCCCAACTGCTGGCACCCCCTTTGACACTTCAGGGTCCTCTCTCTAGGCACCCCCTCTGACACTTCAGGGTCCTTTCACTAGGCACCCCCTCTGACACTTCAGGGTCCTCTCACTAGGCACCCCCTCTGACACTTCAGGGTCCTTTCACTAGGCACCCCCTCTGACACCTCAGGGTCCTCTGGCACCCCCTTTACCGCTAGCTAGCTCCTGGATCCCTTGGACCTTCACCGGAGTGGTCCCCTCTCAGCTAGGCAGACCCCCAGGGGCAGTTACAGTACTCACAAACTTGGAATGCTTTCCTGAAACTGGGCCCCCTCAACTCCGCTGGTCCTCGGCACACCGGATCCTCTCTGCAGCTCAGCTCAGCTCTCTCTGTACCCTCAGGCAAGCCGCCCGAGACACCCAATCCTTCTGACAGGAGGAGAGACAGCCGTACTCTCCCTCCTGGGACTCTGCTTCCCGCCAAAGACGCTGCGTCATGCGCTCCCCTCTGACTTTTACCCACTCCCAGAATCCTGCGCGGCACAATCTGCCTTTCTGGGGTAGAAACAGGCCTGTATGTGCCACTGATTGGGTTTCCTCCACTGCCCAATGAGAACCCTTCTCATGGAGTCAGTGGGGAGACTCCCCAGTCTCAATACTAACACCTAGGAGACATGACAGCCCAGCTGAAAATTATGGCCCTGCTGTTAGGCAGCCAAGGCCCACTATACTTTGCCTAGCATCTACCTTGAAGGGTGCTACATAACTTTCACGCAAACCATTTTTTTTTATTGGCTATGTTTTATAGCAAAAAGTGAAAAATATTGTTATTTTTTTCAAAATATTCAATCTTTTGTGTTTATACATTGTAAAAAAGAAAAAAAAAACCTAGTGGTGATCAAATACCACAAAAAGAAAGCTCTATTTGTGAGAAAAAAAATTATATAAATTTTGTTTTGGTACAGCTTTGCATGGTCGTTAAACTGGCAGTTAAAGTAGTGCAGTGTCGAATAGCAAAAAATGTCCTGGCTCTGAAGGGAGTAAAATCTTTTAGAGCGGAAGTGGATAATGTGTAAAAAGCATCATATTCTAGTTCATTGTATCCCAATATAGCTCCATCTAGTGGCAATCTAATAAATTACCCAGTCAATGATTATGCACATGAAAAAAACTAAAAAGAGGGATGAATACTAAAAACAATAAAGCTAAAAAATTACAATTAAAAGGAGGATATGTTGATATAAAACAGGCACAAAGTTGTACCCTTGTGTGTGCATCACTTAAAAATCAGTCAAAAACAGTTTAAATCAGTTTCTATGTTTAATCAGTTTGGAGCTAAAGTATTTAACTTGTATATAGACTTTGTTTTATTTTTTTTATACCTCTTTAAGTGAGTCTCTTCCTTTCTAATGTTTGGTTACCATATCTATTCCATAACATGATAGTAAAGTGGGGTCTGTTTGAAATGTTATGTTTCTTAAACCCTTTTTTGATGTTGGTAATATGTTCATTAATTTGTTTAGACAACCTCCTGATAATGCGGCCTATGTATTTTAGTCCACATGGGCAAGAAGGTAAGTTACATATCAACTATCGGATGTAATATATTTATTTATTTCATACTTTTTTTCCTGTGGATTAATATAATTTTCCTGTTTTTTTTTTTATTCTGCATGGCTTTACAAGCCCTACACCTCTTGCATCTATAAAATACCTTCCTATCTAAAACATAACTAATTGGTTTTTAGGGAGACATTTTTTAAAATATGATCTCTTAGTAGAATTGATCCGTTTTTCTTAATACTTTTCTCTATTTCCCCATATTGAACATTGCATCCAGTAAAAAAGTCTATATCAAAATCCTGTTTAAGTCTTTCCTTCTTTTGTAATATTTCTTGTCTTTTCATCCCTTTCACCAGGTCCCTAGCTCTTTCTAACTCTGCTCTTTTGTACCCTTTTTCTTTGAACCTCTGTATCAGCATGTCTGTTTGTGCCAAAAAAGTCTGACCTTAGTCATCACATAAGGGTACAACCTTGTGTATGTTTTATATCACCATATGCTCTCTTTATTTATATTTGTATTATTATATATTATTTATTCCTCCTTTTAGGTTTATTTATGTGCATAATCATTGACTGGGCAATATTTGACATTGCCATTAGATGGAGTTATATTGGGATATAATATGCTAGAATATGGGTGTGCTGTAACACATGTTGTGTGTTTATATAGTTAATTTTCAGTCTGCTCGCATCCGGAAACACATTACCATGTTTTGACCTGCAAAATACTGTCTTTCAATAATCTGCAACATCTTGTTGTCTGCTATACCTGCTGCTTGCAATAAAGACCCACACTGAGAATCAGTGTTTTGGTGAGTTCAGCTATCTGATAAAGGCTGTCCACTGTGTTTACATCTGCTTATACAGGCCAGGCATAGAGGTCTCAGCAAGGGATAAGTCACTATTACAACAGTTGGAGTCAGAATAGTCAAAACATGTGGTAGAATTCCTACAGCCTGTATGTTTAATCTGCAATCAAGCTCAGTGCCATCCACCATCTTGTCAAAGCACATGGTCGTACAAGCTTACTGCAAGTCATCCGTGAATGATGAATAGGGTTTCTCTGCATTGGACTGCTGTTCCTCTTCTTAAAGAGACAGTAACCATTTTTTGCAAAACTTGAAAAAATGTCTAGGTAAGACTCCAAGTACTCTTTTATCACTGAATCTACATAGATACATAATTTCTCTGTCCACACAGATGTACAGGAAGCAGATTCTGCAGATATCACAGAGCAAAGTTTAAGACCCAATTGCACAATAATACCAACACAGAAACATAGAGAAAACTACGAAACCAGGAGAGATAAGTTCTCCAGCAATCTGTCAGATCTATGGGACAAAACTACATACTGCATGTCAGTCTTGCCACGCTCTAATCCAGTGGTCCTCAACCCTGGTCCTCAGGGCCCACTAACAGGCCAGGTTTGCAAGATAACTGAAATACATCCCAGGTGATACAATTTGCTGCTCAGTGATTGCAGTACTCTAGTCTGCATCTCCCGAAGGTAATACTTAAAATCTGGCCTGTTAGTGGGCCCTGAGGACCGGAGTTGAGGACCACTGCTCTAATCAACCAGATGAATTACGAAACTCTACAAATCGCCTATCTGCCGCATACAAACGCTGCCAGAGGCTGTCTGCTAAATACACAGCTTTCTTAACTCCCTTAGCGGTAACCCTGAGCGTGACTCGGGGTGGTTTTTTCATGCTAGGATTGGTATCCCCGAGTCACGCTCTGGGTAGATGTGCAGAGCCTGCAGCGGGGGTTCCTTACCTTCTCCTGGCGATTCAGCGATGATCTCCCATTGCTGTGATCGCCGCCGCTCGTCCATCGCTCTGATGACCTCCTGGTTCCGTTCCCTGCAGCAGCAATGGTGCATGGGAGCGGAACTGGGAGGGAAATTCAAAAGTTACACAAACACATAAAAAGGAGGTGATACAGTGTAATCTGAGAGGATTACACTGTATCACATTAGTATCAGAAAAATATCAAATATTATAAATTGTAAATTATAAATTATATTATTAATATATATTATATATATATATATATATTATAAATTATAAATATCAAAAAATTGTACCACTTTTGACATAATCATACCGCCAGGGAAGTTAAAGAATGCTAATATAGAAGGCTCTTTAGCTGAACTGACTAAGACAGATGAACTAAGCCAACAAAGAGATCTCTTAGTGCAAGATGCTAAGGATAAGGCGGAATTCCGTATTGCTCAACCGCAGGAGACCAGATGTCATAAATTCACATCTACTAAGCTCACAGCACATTCTTCTAGATCTTCTCGCTCTAGAAGCTCAACATTAAGCAACAAGCTAATAGAGGCAGCTGAAATGAAAGCTCAGAGCAAAACTCACCATGCTGAAATGGAAGCTCAAAGCAAAACTCTTCAAGCAGAGATGGCAGCCCGCCAAGCAAAGGGGAAGCAGGTGCCCTAGCAAGGCTAAAGGTCCTTGAAAAAGCAATGGGACTAATTTGGAATGTTCTATTCCAGCAAAAATGGAAGTTCCAGTTGAACGCACCAATGAATATGTGCTAAGGCATAGTGTTTGCAATGATACAGAATCATCTCATATACCGCCTACTAACATTACTGTTCGAACTCTCAACACAGAGACCTCCAACCTACAAAAGCCTGAGTCTCTTCAAGTCCACAGTGCACCTACACAGCAAGAGAACCCAAGGGGTTCCACAAACTGCTTTGGCACCAATTAGTGAGAGATCAGACCTGTCTGACTTTGCGAGATATATAATTCACAGTGAGCTCATTAACATTAGCCTCTCAAGATTCAATGACTGTCCAAAGAACTATAGGGCTTGGAGATCAACATTCAAAGCTGCTATTGTTGATCTTAACCTAACTGCCAAGGAGAAACTTGATTTGCTCATAAAGTACCTGGGGCCAGAATATGCAGATCATGTTAAAAGACTGAGAGCAGTACATGTTGACTCCCCACATGCAGGTCTTGCTGCTGCAAGGGCAAGACTTGAGCAAACCTATGGTAGTTCTGAAGCCATAGAAAGCTCTCTATTCAAAATACTTTCCAAAATTGGTAACAGAGATCATCGCAAGCTTCACAAACTAAGCGACCTCCTCATGGAGTTAGAGTGGGCAAAGGCAGACGCTCGTCTACCTGGGCTAAGCTTTCTGGACACTGCTCATGGTGTAAATCCAGTTGTGCCTAAATTGTCATACCACCTACAAGAGAAATGGGCACAACAAGGCTCAAGATATAATAGAGACTCCCTCCATTCTCATACTTTTGCAGGTTCATCAGTGAACAAGCCTGGATGAGAAAATATCCCAGCTTCAGCTTCAGTGAATCTAGCTTGCCTGCTTCATCATCATCATCATCATCAATGTATAATAACAAAGCAGCTAAACATAGAGACTTAAATAGAGCTGTATCTGCTAAAAAGACAAACCTTTCACCTCCTGTATCCTCTCCAGCTCACCAGAGTGGTGATAGGGATAAAGATCCTAATTGTCAGTGACCTTTTCACAGCAAACCTCACCCCCTTAAGAAATGTTGTGGGCTTAGGGCAAAGGCTGTCCAAGAACGCAGGGAGATTGTCCAGAATTTTGGAATATGCTATAGGAGCTGTGCTTCCGATGACCATTTTGCTAAAAATTGTAAAGTTGTTATCAAGTGCACAGACTACAGTAGTGACAAACACAACACATTACAGCTATGCATTCTGCGCCACTTCCAGACAATCCACAACAGCCATCTACCATGAACTCTGCACCAAATCATGGCAGGGAGCAACAAAGCCATGCTCCAGCCACTACAAACATTTCTTCTTCATGTACTGAAGTCTGTGGAGAAGGATTAGGCCATACCTGTGCCCAGGTATGTCTAGTCAAAATATATCTAAAGGATCCAACTGAGAAAACTACTAGGATGTATAATAGATAAAATTTCCTGCGCTAATATCTAAAACATGAATCAATGTAATAAAACCATACATGAAAAGCAGCTGACACAAAAGATATGAATACAGTATCTTCAAAGTACAATAGTGGAAAAGTGTTGCGCTAATCTCAATAAAAAAGGGATCAATCTGACAATATAAAATTCCACGTGAGAAATAATGTCCAAAATCAATCCAGAAGTGCAGGGAGAGAAGGATCCACCACTAAGTAGAATCACTAAACACTCTTACCAGCAGCTTAGACCCAAAAGGGTCATGCAAGGCCCAAAGTACAAGTGTGCAGACGGCAGGTGAAGTCCACTCCCCTCTCTCAACCTCCTATTGCTGTGGTCTGGAATCAGCTTTGATAGCCTCGCTGCTCTCAGAAGACATAAATAAGATTGCCCCTCATAGTGTAGCAATTCTCAATATGTTTATTAAGATAAAAAGAAAGCAGCTTACATTGTAGTATCCAAATGTCAGTGGTCAGTTGTATCACATAGACGATCGTTGGTTTCCCCACCAACAAGATGGCCGCTGCGTCCCTCGTCTGCACAATGCGTCAGCCGTCAGTAAATCCCGACGCGTTTCGTCATACAATTACATCGTCAGGGGTGTGGCTAGACGGAGACGCCGCACCAATAAATAGCCGAGGGAGGCAAAGCAGTCAGACGGTACCCGGAAATGGACGCTCTCCACAAGCGTTCCAAACACCGGAAGCCACTCACATAAACAAATGGATGTTATTAAACAGCAAGGCTTCAAAATCTTATATCTTTCCAACTTTATATTGAAATGAATATTAGGCTGCATAGATATTTATTTTGTAATAGATCTCATTCTATCACTATACAACACAGCTCAGACTGGGAAGCGGCTCCATCTAGTGGCGGGAAACCGGTAAAACAGCATTTTTATGTGTTTCACACATGTTTATATATTTATTGGTAGAAGTTCTAATGTTAGCTGGATGTGTTATACCGGTCTCCCGGCACTAGATGGAGCCGCCTCCCGGTCTGGGCTGTGTTGTATAGTGATAGAATGAGATCTATTACAAAATAAATATCTATGCAGCCTAATATTAATTTCAATATAAAATTGGAAAGATATAAGATTTTGAAGGCTTGATATTCTCAGAATACAAAAAGTGTGCCAGCATTGCAAAGGATCTGACAATGCCCCATATGCACAAAGACTTGATCTAGGCTGGGTACTAGTGGGCGATATATGCTTGAACAGGATGTGTACACCATCTGAGATCAACTCCTTTAAGATTCATGTGCTAAGAAATGGGCGCGTATCTCACTTCAGACAATGCCCTCATCATTATGAAGTAAAGGAGAAGCCGCTTGACATCATCCAGGTACCTGATGTTATTCCCATCCCCTTTGATGACAACTTAGGTAGCACAGTGTTTTGTACAACACGTGATGACAACAGAATAGCCTTGTCAGATGAAGATACAGATTTAATCGCAATAATGGACAGCAAATTCTTCAAAGATGAATCTAACAGCTGTGTTGCACCATTACCATTACTCCATGCTACAAGAGTCAGCCTTCCAAACAATCGTGAACAAGCTTTATCCAGATTCAACTCACTTCAGAGAACATTAAAGAACAGGCCTGAAATGAAAGACCATTTCATTGCCTTTATGAAAAGGATCTTTGACAATAATCACGCTGAGCCAGCTCCGCCTCTTCTAGAACATGACTAGTGCTGGTATCTGCCTTTCTTTGGAGTGTATCATCCAGGTGAACCAAAGCAAATCAGGGTAGTGTTTGACTCCAGTGCCAAGCATCATGGGGTATCCTTGAATGATGTTCTTCTCATTGGTCCTTACCTAACCAACAACCTTGTAGGAGTACTTATGAGGTTTGGAAGAGAACCAGTTGCCATAACTGCTGACATTGAACAAATATTACATTGCTTCATGGTAAGAGAAGACCATAGGAGCTTTCTAAGGTTTCTGTGGCACTGTGACGACAACAACATAAACAATAAAGTGATTGAATACTGCATGAAAGTGCATCTTCGGAAACAGTTCCTCACCTGCTTTTGCAATATATGGTCTATGAAGGACTGCTCTTGATGGTGAAAAGGAGTATGGCGTAGATGTTCGACACTTCGTTGGGAGAGACTTCTATGGGGACAAATGTCTCAAATAATTACCCACAGATGAAGAAGCAATTGACCTGCTCCAAAGGACTCAAAGTATGCTTTCTGAGGCCAACCTCAGACTCCATAAGATTGCCTCAAACAGTGCTGCTGACTGCTGTTATTAAAGCCTTGCAGCCTGGTGATCATGGCACAGGATTTAAATCTGTGAACGAACATGCCTCCTGTTCAGAGAAGTCTGGGCTTACGGTGGAACTTATTTAAAGACACTTTCAGCTTTCTAGTCAGCGCTGCAAACAAACCATTCACCAAACGTGGTGTTCTTGTCAGTGGTGAACAGTCTATACAATCCACTGGGATTTGTGGCTCCCATCACTATACAAGGTAAATCCCTATTAAGACAGCTTTCAGAGACTATTCAAGTTTGGGATGCTCCACTACCAACAGACAAATATTCAAAGTGGGAGTCCTTAAAACAATCTCTACATGCCATGTTATAAAGATGTTTATATCAATGCAGATAATAAGGATTATGTAATAATTGGTAGTATCATATAGAACACATTAAGGAAAGTCATGGTGTTATTCTATACATGAAGTCCCTTTTTTCGATATTTCTAATGTCATATTTTTTATTTTTTGTTAGTTATTAAAGTATCTGTTCTATGTAACGTCCTTGGCACAGTACACACAGCCAGTAGACATTTTTATGCACACCAAATATTTAGTTTAATAGTGAAGTATACAGATGGCAGCCATCATTTTGTAAGTCAATTTATTCACACTCCTTGGGGCATATAAGGCATCTATAAATGGTGACGTAGAGCTTCCTGAAGAAGCTGACACGGTGAAAAAGGTTGAGATAGTATTACGTCTGTCATTTCTGGTAACGTAGTGATGTCACTTTTGGGTTCCAGTTTTTGGGACGCATGCTGGCTCCAGCGAGCAGAGCGGCAGCAAACAGTGTACTGAGCAGTGTGTTGTGGTGCCGAGGTACTGGGCAGCTAATAATGGGAGTTTATTGTGGTAAATAAATACTACACTATACAGAATACATATTAATCTTTTGATGCAAATCAATTGTTTCCTGAGAGAAAGCTGATCTTGGGGAAGAGATATCTTAATAAGGGAGAATTACCTGTAGACCAGATCAACTGAGAACCCATAAATATTGGATCAAGCACAAAATGGCAGGTCATATATTGGTGGTAAGTGCAAAGGTTTTTCACACGTGGTGGAGCACTTGTTTGCTCCACCACGTGTGCTCCACCACGTGTGAAGAAAAAGGAAGACCATTGAATAGTGCACAACTGTATGCAGCACAGTGTGGGACATTTTTTTACTGAGACTGTTTTGGAATCAATACATGAGGATCATTTTATGGACTTGAGCATGACTATATTGTGTTAAGCACCATACTTTTCATATATAATTTTGTTTTGAGTATAGTGTTACAACACTTGAAGAGGGCAGCTACAGGTTTTCATACATAAAAAAATGTTTTCATTTGTATTTCATTTTTTTCGATTGTGTTTTTTCATCAGAGCAGGCGCCTACTATAATTACCCTTCATCACAGGATCATTTGTGTTTACAATATATCTGCTAAAATAGGACTGCATAAACTTTCCTTTTCCAGGGCCAGTTTCCTAAAAAGCTGTCATTTTACTGCTAGGCTTCCTCTACAGGCAATTGCCGGATGGGTGGAATACTTGTTTAACCTTGTCAGCTGTTGTGATTCATCCTGCTGACTTATACTCCGATCAGCCATAACTCTATGACCACCCACCTAATATTGAGTAGGTCCCCCTTTTGCCAACAAAATAGCCCTTTCTGCCACCAAAACAGCCCTAACCCAACAGGTTCATGGATGCCACTATACCTCTGAAGGTATGCTGTAATATCTAGCACCAAGCCGCCAGTAGCAGATCCTTTAAGTTGCAAGGTGGAGCTTCCATGGATCGGACTTGTTTTTCCAGCACATCCCACAGATGCTCTATTGGATTGGGATCTGGAGAATTTGGAGACCAAGTCAACATCTTAAACTCATTGTTGTGCTCCCCAAACCATTCTTTTTTTTTTTCCATAAACATTTTTATTAAAGATAAAAGGAGGTACATCAAATAACAGATTGAGGGTGAACATTTCAACAGAGGAATAGAAAAACAAGAATTCTCACAGAATTGGACACAGGGAATTTTACTGCAATAAGGATATTACAAAAGCTATTCAGGAAAAGAAGCAGCATTGATAGTCTTACAGTAAAATTAAAGGAATGAACAGGACCCCAACTTGGGCCATAATTGTCAGGGTTCTGAATACATGTACCCCAGTGGTATCAAAGAAAGGCTTTAGAGAATGGACATCCAGGTTGGGTGATAATGTTAAATCCTGTGGCCTAAAAGATCCACGAGACTAATACAGGGGTTCCAGTAGTATGGATGTAGTCCGTGGGGGTGCGGGTCAGTAGGCTAAATGAAGTTAGAAAGGGATAGTAAAAGCAGAAAGGACAGTGGGAAAAGACAAGAGGAGAGGCAAGGGAGGGAGGAGGGGAGAAAAAAAAAGGGGGGAATTGCTGAGGGGGAAGGTACTGCGCATATGATGGTTAATCTTACCAATCTACGCTGTGACAGTAGGCACAACCCAGATGAAGTGGTGCCATCGTCAAGAACAGAGTTGGATGTACGGTCATCAGTCTCGTACAGAGTGGGGTAACTGATTAGGCAGAGTTAATGATTTATTTGTACAGATCAGTCTTCTTGAATCGGAGCCAATCAAACCATTCGGCAGAAAATTTGGAGCTATTATCCCTCGAGACTGCAATCAGTTCCTCAACCTCCTCGATCTTATTCAGCCATTCCAGAGTCGAGGGAATCGAAGTCGAGCGCCAGTAGCATGGGACGCATAATTTAGCGGCGGTCAACATATGGCGTGCCAGGCTGGTTGTGAATGAGGAAGCAATGCGTGGAGGGTAGTTAAGTAGGAGCTGTTCCGGAGAATAAGGTATCAAGCTAGATGTGACTTTGGTCACGGTCTTGTGTATGTTTTCCCAAAAGGGTTGCAAAACCGGGCATGTCCACCAAATGTGTAGCATGGTACCAGTGTTTGCATTGCATCTCCAGCAGGTGTCAGAGACTTCCGGGGCAAATTTGTGAATTTTCGAAGGGGTCCTGTACCAGCGGGATGAGATCTTATATCCATTCTCCTCAGCAGTGACATTAATCAAAGCACGATGAGGCGAGCGACAAATGGATTCCCAGTCATTATCAGATAGGGTCAGTTGCAGGTCTTTTGACTCGAGTAAGTGGTTGTATAATTCCGAAATTATATGGCATTGAGGGCGATTTCTCTCGCAAATGCCCAAACTATTCTTAAATGATTTTTGCAGTGTGACAGGGCGCACTATCCTGCTGAAAGAGGCCACTGCCATCAGGGAATACCTTTTCCATGAAGGACTGGGTCAGCAACAATGTTTAGGTAGGTGTTACGTGTCACATAACATCCACATGAATGGCATGACCCAGAGTTTCCCAGCAGAGTATTGCCCAAAGAGTTACCCTGTCTCTGCCTGCTTGTCTTCTTCCCATACTGCATTATTATGCCATCTCTTCCCCAGGTAACTGATGCACACACATCCAGCCACCCACATGATGAAAAAGAAAACTCAATTCATCAGACCAGGCCATCTTCTACTGCTCTGTGGTCCAGTTCTGAAGTTCACATGCCCACTGTAGGTGCTTTTGGCTGTAGACATGGGTCTGTATGGCCACCCTGACTTTTTTCTGATGCATTGCCAGCTCTTTAGTTGGACCTATATCCTCGTTTTAAGGTTACTGCCAGGGTTTTGCATATGACAAATTACCTTAAAGACTTGTTGTTTTACCCCCTTCATGACCAGGCCATTTTTTGCGATATGGCACTGCCTTATTTTAACTGACAATTGCGCGGTCATGCAATGCTTTACCCAAATAATATTTGTGTCCTCTTTTTCCCACAAATATAGCTTTATTTCAGTGTTATTTGATCACCTCTGCATTTTTTATTTTTTGTGCTATAAACAAAAAAATACTGACAACTTCGGAAAAAAAAAAACGATATTTTTTACTTTCTGTTACAAAACATAACCAGTAAAAAAAAAAATCAAATGTCTTCATCAATTTAGGCCAAAATATATTCTGCTGGTTTGTGCAAGTTATAGAGTCTACAAACTATGGGATATATTTATGGAATTTTTTTTTATTTTTTACTAGTAATGGCGACGGTCAGCCGCTTATAGCAGGACTGTGATATTGCGGCTGACACATTAGACACCTAACTGACACTTCTCACCAGGCCCGGACTGGCCATAGGGCAGACGGGGCATATGCCTGGTGGGCCGAGGCCTCCGGGCGCATGTCACTTTTGTGTGTGTCCCTCCGTCCGAGTCCCGAGCTGGCCTCTCCACGGCCGATTCAGCGGAGAGGGCCGCATTATCGCTGCACTGTATATTCTTCTGGCCGACCCGGGTATGTGACTGTCCCCACTCCTAAGGCACTAGTGGCAGCCGCCGAGCTGATGCTGAGCCCAGCGCCGCTCACTGCGGCCGGCACCGCAGCCATCCAGCGTAGCTCAGGAGGGATGGAAGGAAACGAAGATGTCAGGTGACTGAAAGGGGTGGAGCTAGAGGGGACCCCTTCTGCTTGATTGGAAAGTGGGAACAGTGAGCAGCCGCACCGCAGACACCGGCACCCAAGGCCTGCAACTCTGCAAGGTAAGTAAAGGGCACAACACCGCTGGGATTTGTGGTTCTCTGGCCTCCGGCAGTCATCCCTCCCACAGCCATCCCACTGCCTGATCCCATCTCTCCCACCGCCATCCCTCTGCCTGATCCCATCTCTCCCACCGCCATCCCTCTGCCGGATCCCATCCCTCTGCATCATCCCATCTCTCCCACCGCCATCCCTCTGCCTCATCCCATCTCTCCCACCGCCATCCCTCTGCCTCATCCCATCTCTCCCACCGCCATCCCTCTGCCTCATCCCATCCCTCCCAGCACCATCCCTCTGCCTCATCCCATCTCTCCCACCACCATCCCTCTGCCTGATCCCATCCCTCCCACCGCCACCCCTCTGCCTGATCCCATCCCTCCCACCGCCATCTCTCTGCCTGATCCCATCCCTCCCACCGCCATCCCTCTGCCTGATCCCATCCCTCCCACCGCCGTCCCTCTACCTCATCCCATCTCTCCCACCGCCATCCCTCTGCCTCATCCCATCTCTCCCACCGCCATCCCTCTGACTCATCACATCCCTCCCAGCGCCATCCCTCTGCCTGATCCCATCCCTCTGCCTGATCCCATCCCTCCCACCGCCATCCCTCTGCCTGATCCTATCCCTCCCACCACCATCCCTCTGCCTCATCCCATCCCTCCCACCGCCATCCCTCTGCCTCATCCCATCTCTCCCACCGCCATCCCTCTGCCTCATCCCATCCCTCCCAGCGCCATCCCTCTGCCTCATCCCATCTCTCCCACCACCATCCCTCTGCCTGATCCCATCCCTCCCACCGCCACCCCTCTGCCTGATCCCATCCCTCCCACAGCCATCTCTCTGCCTGATCCCATCCCTCCCACCGCCATCCCTCTGCCTGATCCCATCCCTCCCACCGCCATCCCTAAGCCTCATCCCATCTCTCCCACCGCCATCCCTCTGCCTCATCCCATCTCTCCCAACGCCATCCCTCTGACTCATTCCATCCCTCCCAGCGCCATCCCTCTGCCTGATCCCATCCCTCTGCCTGATCCCATCCCTCCCACTGCCATCCCTCTGCCTGATCCTATCCCTCCCACCACCATCCCTCTGCCTCATCCCATCCCTCCCACCGCCATCCCTCTGCCTCATCCCATCTCTCCCACCGCCATCCCTCTGCCTCATCCCATCTCTCCCACCGCCATCCCACTGCCTCATCCCATCTCTTCCACCGCCATCCCTCTGCCTCATCCCATCCCTCCCACCGCCATCCCTCTGCCTGATCCCACCCCTCCCAGCGCCATCCCTCTGCCTGATCCCATCCCATCCCTCCCACCGCCATCCCTCTGCCTGATCCCATCCCTCCCACCGCCATCCCTATGCCTCATCCCATCTCTCCCACCACCATCCCTCTGCCTCATCCCATCCCTCCAACCGCCATCCCTCTGCCTGATCCCATGTCTCCCACTGCCATCCCTCTGCCTGATCCCATCCCTCTGCCTGATCCCATCCCTCCCACTGCCATCCTTCTGCCTGATCTCATCCCTCCCACCGCCATCCCTCTGTCTGATCTCCACCCCTCCCATGAGACAGTGGTGATGGGGGATAGGGATGACATTAGTAGCGGTGGTGGTGGGGAGGTGGGGATAGGGATGACATCAGTGGCAATGGTGGTGAGGATAGGGATGATATCAGTGGCAGTGAACATTGTCATTCCTATCCCCACCACCACTGTCACTGATGTCATCCTTATCCCCACCACCACTGCCACTGATGTTATCCCTATCCTTACCACTTCTCCCACTGATGTCAACCTTATCCTCAACACCGTCACTGATGTTATCTCTATCCCAACCACCAGTGATGCCAACGCTATCCCCACCACCACCGCCACTGATGTCATCCCTATCCCCACCACTGCCACTGATGTCATCCCAATCCCCACTGCCACTGATGTCATTCCTATTCCCACAGCCACTGATGTAACCCCTATCCCCACCACCACTGCCACTGATGTCACCCCTATCTCCACCACCACTGATGTCACCTCTATCCCCACCACCACTGCCACTGATGTCATCCCAATCCCCCCTACCACTGCCCCTGATGTCATCCCAATCCCCCCTACCACTGCCACTGATGTCATTCCTATTCCCACTGCCACTGATGTCATCCCTATCCCCACCTCCACTGCCACTGATGTCATCCCTATCCTACCACCACTACTGATGTCATCCCTATCCCCACTACTACCGCTGCTACTGATGTCATCCCTATCCCTCCACCACCCTACGAAACTACATGCAAATTTTGGGGGCGCCTGTGAACAAAAACCTTGATTTTACTACACGTGTAATATATCACCCTGCACACTGGAATGAGAGCAATAATTATAGGATCATTATTCATGGTTAACTCTGAACTGATGACCTCTATGATCTTTAATAGCTTTGCCAATGGAAAATATAGGGTACTGAAATGTGTTGCTATTTTCGGGCATGCATAGTCTTAAGGTTTGACATGTTGGGTATTTATTTACTTGATACAAACTCAAAATTGGGTAATATATTTTTAATGTACCCTAAAATTACCTGTTATCTCTTAGCCTGGGTTCACACTAAATACGGACTGCATCTAAATAGCAACCCGTTAATGCAAACAGATTGCGGAGTGTATGTTAGGTTAACGACACCCCACAATCGGTTTTCAAAACGCAGCGCGATTTGCAGAATCGGATCGCATGGGTGTGCATGCTAAATATAACGAAAAAACATAGAGAAACTGGTAGTTGTTTATCATTGGTCATTTTGTTTAAAAAAAAAAAAAATGTGCTGCTCAGCCTAAAATGCCCGGGCCTATTTTATGTCCCAGTCCGGGCCTGCTTCTCACACTTTTTTGGGAACCAGTGTCACCAGTACAGTAAAGAGTTGCTAAAAATATGCACTGTCACTGTACTAATGACACTGGCAGGGAAGGGGTTATATTCCATCTATTATTGTGACAAATTTCCATTATTGTATGCTGCCTATGTTGACAGTTCTATTTTGTACTAATTTGTGCTACTAATTTGTGCTACTTTTAATCCTTAGGCTCTGTGGATTACGTACGCTTAGATCCCACACTGAAAGAATCAAAGGGAAATCAAATAATATCACAATAAAATTTTCCTGTCAAGCAGCACAAACTGGCCCAGGAATACAGGCCTCCTACAGCCTCTACAATCTATCAGACCGTGAGTTGTACTGTGTAATATTAGCCTTCTTCAAAACATTTTTACAAAAGCCTGCTGTGTTTCTAAAGTCCAAACGTTGTCACATCATCTCTCTTTGTGCAGCTTGCCCTGGGGAGTACCTGTGCGAAATTGATGGTATGTGTGTTCCGTTATGCGATGGTGTTAAGGATTGTCCAAACGGGTTGGATGAGAGAAACTGTGGTGAGTAAACGGAATAAATATTTTTCATGTAGCAGAACGTAAGTGCGTATTGCCTAGCAAAAAAATGCTGTCCCTTGCTTTTCCCATCAATGTAGAAATGAGGGAAAAAAAGTCCTAATTTCCCCCAAAATTTTGTTTAAAAATTGGTAGATATGCTAGATCCTGATTAGACATTCTAACAATATTTTCCTTATCCAGAAATTCAGTTGTATCCGAGTTTGCGAATACAACAGTAACGAATTTCAACAAATCCGAATTAAACATTAGTTCATTAAACAATATTTGTTTGTTTCATTCGGATGTTTGAAACATCCAAATGAACAAATTTCTCAAATTAATTAGATAATAGCTGGTTGTTAAGGGGTGGGGCAGCCTCCTGGCCGCTGCTTCCTTAACAACCATGACTCATCTGCTGTCAGCGAAATTCCCACCTGACATTCAAATTAAAAAAAAAAAAAAAAGCAGGGTGGAGTTCCCCCATGTTGATGGGGACAAGGGTCACTGGACAGTGCTTGTGGGGGGTCTATGGGGTGGGGGGATTTTGTGAATGAATATGGGGTACACTGCATCCCTACCCATTCACTAAACAAATTTCAAAAATAATTAAAAACAAAAAGACAGTTTTGACAAGTTCTTTGTTGAAAAAAAAAAAATGTCCCCCGAAGTAAATCCAACATCAATCACAATGGACTCTGCCAACCCGAAAAAAAAAACACACGTCCACACGTCGCTTGCCTCCCAGTGTCTGACATGTTAGGTTCCCACCAATAGTAAATAAACAAAGGGGCGTGGTCCCCGATGGCAGGTAGTTGAAACACAATCAGTGTTGAAACACAGTCAGGCAGTCAATATCCTCACAAGAACTGCAGAGTATTCATAAAAACTTCTCTTTATACCCCTCTACTTTCTAGGTGCTGACCTGAAATGTGTGCCCCATTAGCACCAACTCCAAGTTAGCATCTAGAAAGTCAAAATAGACTTGGATACACACGGATTAAAATTCTGCCAGTTCAGCATGGAACGGGCGAATTTCAATCTGTGTGAGGCCCTCCTTGTTTGGCAGGAGTCTATTGGTAGATCAGCTTCTGTTGAATGGGACTGTTAGAAAGCTTTCATTCAGTCAGTGGCTACACTCAATCCGCTGCAGTGCTGATTAGTGTATTCTGACGGTGAAGGAGTCCCGCTGTCAGAATACAGTAGCACAGTGGGAAGCATTCCTCCATTCTCCTCACTTGGACACAGCCTGTTCTCCTCTATGGGTGGTTGGATGTAAACAGACCACCTGTCCCTTTACACCCAACTGCCATCCGATCCAATCTGCTGGACATATGGGAAACTGATCCTCATCCATCTGTTCTTAGCGGATCAGATGTAGGTGGGTGTAAACAGATACATATCCATTTACACCCACCACTCCATAGAGGAGAATGGAGGGTCTGATTAGGTCTGCCTGAAAAAAGGACAGACAGACTTGATCGGAACATTCGTATGAAAGGGGCTCTACATTTGTATTTCTTTTCTTAGTTGTTGCAGAGACTAATCAGAGGTGACAAAAGCATAAACAAAAAAATGTTTCTTGCCTAAAAATGGACATAAACAGAATGAATGTAACCAGATGGCATCCGTTTACATCCATTCAATTCTATTTCAATGGGTCTTGATGGAGCCTTGTCTGTTTAAAAAAACAGACCGAAACAGACATGAATGTAAACAGATGGACCAAGGGATGATCATCTGCCCACATCCCTTGGTCCATACTGTAAAACGAAATTTCTGTCTGGTTTTTCATCCATCAATAGATGGATGAAAAATGGACAGATGGTCCAATCGTGTGAAAGGGGCATTTAATTATGAAACTATTTTGGAACTAGAACAGGGTGGTTTCACAGACTTTCAGACTGTGCGCCATATCCTTGGACAGTCAACATCTGCCTTGACACATGTAATAGTGATTGGATAAAGGTAACTGAGTTACCCTGGTGACTCTAAATGCTTGGATATGTTTCTTGACAAACTAAGGAAGCTACTTGGATTAGTAGCTTCCAGCCTGTATTGAAAAAAAATAAATAAAAGTCAGCAGCTATAAATACTGTAGCTGCTGACTTTTAAAATGACACTTACCTGTCCAGGTATCCCACGCTGTTGGCACCCCTAGCTGCATCGGCTTCCGGTGCAGACGACAGCATCCTTACCGAGGGAAACAGGAAGTGAAGCCTTGCTGCTTCATAGCCTGTTTCCTACTGCGCTTTCTGAATGGTCCCGCTGTCTTCTGGGACCTGTGTGTCTCCCAGAAGGCAGCGGCGGGAAAGAGGAGGGGCCCTAAATGACGTAGGTCGCCACGGTGACCTTACACAGAAGTGAGAGCGGCTACCTGTTTTTGATAGGTGTGCGCTCCCCGCTCCCCCTCCCCCCTTGAAAAGTGCCAAATGTGGCATCGGAGGGAGGGAGGAAGCAGAAAAGCAGATCTTCCACTTTTGGGTGGAACTCTAATATTACACACCTAGTCCAGTTGACTGCAACTAGCTACTACTAGCTACAGCAGGGTCTGAATAAATGGGAACCTTCACAGAAAATCCTCTTGCCAAATAACTGCAAAAAAAAAGAAATAAAAAAAAAAAAAAAGAATTGTACATCTAAGAGTTTTTGCTTAAGTAAGGCGAAGAGCAATGTGCATAGTGCAGTGACTCAGAGTGAGCAATTTAAAGTAATCGACCTACGTAAAAGCAAAATTAACTTATATTTGTCATTGGTGATAAAAATGTGCATACTTCCAGTTCTGTTTGCACTACCTCATTGAATAAGCCCACCTTTCCAGTTCCTCTTGGTAATGATATATGTATTTATTACATAATCTATGTATCAAAACCTGTATTGAGTGTTTTAATTGTTTTTTTTTTGTCAGTGTGTCCTGCCAGTTATGAGTGCTCAGATGGGGAATGTATTAATTCTACTCAGATATGTAATGGAATTAAGGACTGTATTAATGGCACAGATGAACAGCAGTGTAACCAAGGTACCCCATACATCTTTCATGTTCTCCGGTGAATCTACAGTAACTGCTTGTGTTATATAATGAATTCCTTCCTACAGCTAATGTAGAAGCATATAAATGAAAATTAACTAAATACGAGTAATGAACACCACATGATTTTTTAAAGCAGTAGTAAACTGCAGTGGATGGAATAAAAAAATAAAATCTCCTGCAAGGCAAGGTCATAATGTGCTAGTACCTTAGAACGAAGCCCTCAAGTGCCTCTCTGTCACCGCTGAGAGGGCTGACATCTCCTCCGGTCTTCCTTTCGTCAGTGGCGCAGAATCTGACGTTTACATCACGGGCTCTGAAGGCCTGGCATTGTATGCCGGACCTCCAGAGCGCATGCGACGGTAATGTCAGTGGCTTCATGTTCCGAATCATTTGATGGGGGGGGGGGGGGTTATGGTGTGGGGATGTTTTTCAGGGGTTGGGCTTGGCCCTTTAGCTCCAGTGAAGGGTACTTTTAAGGCGTCAGCATACCAAAACATTTTGGACAATTTCATGCTCCCAGCTTTGTAGGAACAGTTTGAGAATGGTCCCTTCCTGTTATAACAAGACTGCACAACAGTGCACAAAGCAAGGTCCATAAAGACATGGATGAGCGAGTTTGGGGTGGAGGAACTTGACTGGCCTGCACAGTCCTGGCCTTTAACAACCCGATAGCACACCTTTGGGTGAATTAGAACGGAGACTGCAAGTCAGGCCTTCTTGTCCAACATTAGTGCCTGACCTCACAAATGCGCTTCTGAAAGAATGATCAAACATTCCCATAGACACACACTACTAAACCTTGTGGACAGCCTTTCCAGAAGAGCTGAAGCTGTTATAGCTGCAAAGGGTGGGCTAACTCAATATTGAACCCTACAGACCATGACTGGGATGCCATTAAAGTTCTTGTGCGTGTAAAAGCACGTGTCCCAATACTTTTGACAATAGAGTGTATATACTATTTTAGGCACATTTGATGATAACAGTCACCACCCAGATTGTCCCCAAATATTTCATGTGATTATCTCACAAAATAAACCCTACCCTACATCAAAAAAAAAACAGCTGGAAATAGGAGTCTGGATGATTTAGATTTAGAGGAAGCACTGCAGGCACATGAGCGCATATCCCTAAAATTCATAGACAAGCTTAGTCATTTTTATATTCTCTACAAAACCTGTTACATGTATGCAGGTGGAAAATTTATGCACAAATGCATGCAACAGAGCCTAAAGTGCCTACTGCCCCCAACGCCAGATTGGCATTGGATGAGTTTAGCCAAACTGCCCAAATCTTGTTGAATTTAGATAATGTATGTTTTTGGGCATGCTTCAATCTCAACAAATAGATAAAAAACTGTTTTTCCTCTCACAAGAATCGCTATTGCCAACTTGTAAATTAAAGTTCTTCTTCAAGATAATATTTTTCTTTTAATGCAATTAGTCATGGCAATAGATGTCTATAAAGTTGCCATTTGCAGTGACTCAGTCGATTCAGCATATAGCAGGGACTGAAAGTTGAAAGTACACGTCCAGCTAATGTTACTGCTGCAGTCTAGACACTAGACTAGTCAGTAGAGACTATTAACTCATGTAATTAACACATTTAATGAAATCTGTTTTGAATACCAAAACCCCTTCAAGAATGTTATTAATGAGCAATAAAATATCACAAATCTTAAGTAAATGGACTAAACAACTGAAACGAGCGATCTGCCAATTGCAACATTCATATCTTACCCTTCAATATTTTATGAAAGCTAAGAGCCCCAAAATACAAAGTACACAAGAATGCACACAAAAATGCAAAATAATTCAAATTGGTATACTAGTATAAGTGAACAGTGCTTAACTATACCACTTACAATATACAGGGGATTAGCTTTACAAAAAGTACCCATGTTTTCACCTTCCTCATTAGCATATCTGGCTTGGTGTTCTCTAAATGTAGTCAGAATGGAAGGTTTGTATTATAATCTTGTATGTACCAGTACAGGACTGTGCTGGGAGGCAGATGACATTTGCCTCCTGGGCCAGTTCTAATACTATATTTTGAGCTGTTGGGCAGTAGTATAGAGACTTCACCTTTCGGCTCCATTTACATCTGAGCGTATCGATTTTCTGGCATGTTTCGGGTGTTTTTTTAAGCTTTTTTTGCAGCTTTTTACAAGCTTTTTCTGAAGCGTATTACAAGCATTTTACAGCTTCAGGTGTTTTTGTTTAGCCAATAGAAAGCCCTGGGGGAGGAGAGGGAGAAGAGATTAAGGTTGGAAAGCTGATATTTGAGCATAAAAACGCTTGTAAAACGCTCAAGTCAGGCGTTTCTATTAAACTCTTTGGGGCCAAAAATGCTTGTAATCTGCAAAAAAAAGAAGCTCATGTACTTTTTTGAGAGAAAGGGGTTTTGCTTCAGGCAACAGAACACTCAGATGTGAACAGGGGCAATTAAAATGAATGGGATTTGTATGGTTGAGCGTTTTAGAGCTACAAGCTTCAAGAAAATCGCTCATTAACCACGAGCCAAGGGTGGCTCGTACAAGCAAAACAACCTATGGAAACATTGCTCGCTTGGTGGCAGCAAGGGGGCAAGCGAGCGAGCGCTGCCGGCAGGCGTGCTCCCGCCCCCGATCGTCAGTGGGGAAGCCGATGCGTGTGTCAGACGGCTCCGATTGCCGCCTGACACCTGCGATCGTTCCCCACTTAGAGAGGAGGACAGTCGGCTGTTGTAAACACAGCCTACCATCCTTCTCCATGGAATGGTCATAGAGCCCATGTGATCCTTCTATATAGGATCACATGTCTCTAAGGTCATTTCAGAAGCCACGCCCCCCCACCGTTAGAATCACTACCCTAGGCTCACATTTAACCCCCTGATCACCCACAGGGTTGACCCCATTCCCTGCCAGTGTCATTATTACAGTAATAGTGCATATTTTTAGCACTGATTACTATAGTAATGTCACTGGTGCTCCCAAAAGTGTCATAAATGTCAGTTAGGGGTCCGATCTGTCCGCCGCAATGTCGCAGTCCCGCAAAAAATCGCAGATTGCTGCCATTACTAGTAAAAAAAAAACAATAAAAATGACATAAATCTTTCCTGTAGTTAGTAGACGCAATAACTTTTGCACAAACCAATCAAAATACACCTATTGCCATTTTTTTTACCAAAAATATGTAGCAGAAAACAAATTGGCCTGAAATGTTAAAATTTTGTTTTTTAAATTTTTTTGAGAATGTCATAGTCACATGTCAGAATGTGAAAAAATATTGTTTTTTTTTTTTCAAAATTGTCGCTCTTTTTTTGATTATAGTGCAAAAAATAAAAATCGTACATGTGATCAAATACCACCAAAATAAAGCTCTATTTATGGGGAAAAAAATGACATCAATTTTATTTGGGTACAGTGTTGCACGACCACACAATTGTCCGTTAAAGTAACGCAGTGCCAAATCGCAAAATAGGGCCTGGTCATTAAGGGGGGCAAATCCTTCCAGTCTTAAAGTGGTTAATCAAGGTGGGAGCTGCTGTAAAGACATATGGTGGGCATTATATAGCAACCTGTTCCTTCTTTAGTGCCTGGCGAAAGGAAGCATTCCTGCAATTACTTCTTTGTGGTTCTGCAGTATCATGGGACAGAATAGAAATAACCAAAAAGGAAGCTGATGCTAGAAGATGTAAAAAACAGGTATCATAATAACCTGTTTCAATCAATCAGTGCAACACTATAGCACACTTTGCATGGTAGACTTTATTTAAAGGATAAGTTCACCTTTGTGAAAAAAATAATACCTTTTTTTAGGAGCCTGTAATCACAGGTGCAATCTCAGGCTCCTGCGGACTGTCAATGCAGCTGTCTGCCCATACCTCCTACGGGCAGACAGTTACTGAATGACAGGAAGAATCAACAATCTAGCTAGAACACTCATGAGAGCCCTGGTAGCTCTTTGAGAACTGCAAGCCATCTGCTGAAATGGCTGACAATAGTTGTAGTTCCCCCTTGACCTCTGTGAATGAATGAGGGTGCCAGGTGGGTGAGCTCTGCACTGCCATGTTTTTTTTTAATCGTGACAGCGTGTGAGGGGAGAAGATCCCCTGCCCGCTGTCACAATGTTACATGTTACACCCTGAATACAAGTGTAACATGTTACGAAAGGTGAACATATCCTTTAATTTACAGAAATCTGTCCCCACCACTTGGTTGCATTTGCCCTCCAGGCCAAAGGTTCCCATTTCCCCTGTGCTATGTATTATTTATTCCTTTGAAGGTACTTACTAAAGATATTGAAACAGTTTTGGTTGGATTTCCACTGTAAATTTAGCCGAAATCTGTACGTATAACCCTTCTTCTGAACAACCCTTCTTTTGTTTTTACCCATATAGCTGTTCCCTGTGGTTCCTTCAACTATAAATGTGCAGATGGGACCTGTGTTAAGAAGATTAACCCTGAATGTGACTCAGTCAGGGACTGCCGTGATGGTTCTGATGAAAGGAATTGCAGTAAGGAGTGTGTCTTTCTCTAAAATTATGTAATATCTTGAATTAAACATGTTTGTCACCCCTGTAGGAGCCACTGGATGATGCTACTGGATGATGCTTTTCCTCTGATGCTGCTCTGACCTTGCAAGCTCCCTGTCCCTTCTGACACTCCAGGTTTAGATATGGTTTAGCTAATCAGAGTTCAATAAACGGATCGCAAATAATACATAGCACAAAGTAAAAGGCAATAGGTACACATTTTAGTAACCACAACAGTTTCAAATATTTTAAAGTAACACAAATTGGGTTTGCAACAATATATACAAGAAGGAATCAGCAAAGGTAACTCAAACCAGATAAATATTTGGTAATAGGTAACACAAGCAAAATGTAAGTACCCAGTAGATGTCACTGGTGTTTAAAGAGGGTGCAACACTGGTTGTGGGGGAAGAAAGCCTAGTAAAGCAGCCAACAACTCCCCAGCAGCCACTGGCACAAGGCAAAATAGCCAAGTGAATGAAAGATATATATATATATATATATATATATATATATATATATATATATATATATATATATATATATATATACAAACCTAATTCCAAAAAAGTTGGGACACTGTACAAATTGTGAGTAAAAAAGGAATGGACTAATTTATAAAGCTCACAAACTTATATTTTATTCACAATATAATATAGATAACATATCAAATGTTGAAAGTGAGAGATTTTGAAATGTCTTCCTAAATATTGGCTCATTTTGGATTTCATGAGAGCTACACATTCCAAAAAAGTTGGGACAGGTAGCAATAAGAGGCCGGAGAAGTTAAATGTAAATATAAGGAACAGCAAGAGGACCAATTTGAAACTTATTAGGTCAATTGGCAACATGATTGGGTATAAAAAGAGCCTCTCAGAGTGGCAGTGTCTCTCAGAAGTCAAGATGGGCAGAGGATCACCAATTCCCCCAATGCTGCGGCGAAAAATAGTGGAGCAATATCAGAAAGGAGTTTCTCAGAGAAAAATTGCAAAGAGTTTGAAGTTATCATCATCTACAGTGCATAATATCATCCAAAGATTCAGAGAATCTGGAACAATCTATGTGTGTAAGGGTCAAGGCCAGAAAACCATACTGGATGCCCGTGATCATCGGGCCCTTAGACGGCACTGCATCACATAAAGGAATGCTACTGTAATGGAAATCACAGCATGGGCTCAGCAATACTTCCAGAAAACATTCTTGGTGAACACAATCCACCGTGCCATTCGCCGTTGTCAACTAAAACTCTATAGGCCAAAAAAGAAGCCATATCTAAACATGATCCAGAAGCGCAGGCGTTTTCGCTGGGCCAAGGCTCATTTAAAATGGACTGGGGCAAAGTGGAAAACTGTTCTGTGGTCAGACGAATCAAAATGTAAAGTTCTTTTTGGAATACTGGGATACCATGTCATCCGGACTAAAGAGGACAAGGACAACCCAAGTTGTTATCAGCGCTCAGTTCAGAAGCCTGCATCTCTGATGGTATGGGGTTGCATGAGTGCGTGTGGCATGGGCAGCTTACACATCTGGAAAGACACCATCAATGCTGAAAGGTATATCCAAGTTCTAGAACAACATATTCTCCCATCCAGACGTCATCTCTTTCAGGGAAGACCTTGCATTTTCCAACATGACAATGCCAGACCACATACTGCATCAATTACAACATCATGGCTGCGTAGAAGAAGGATCTGGGTACTGAAATGGCCAGCCTGCAGTCCAGATCTTTCACCCATAGAAAACATTTGGCGCATCATAAAGAGGAAGATGCAACAAAGAAGACCTAAGACTGTTGAGCAACTAAAAGCCTGTATTAGACAAGAATGGGACAACATTCCTATTCCTAAACTTGAGCAACTTGTCTCCTCAGTCCCCAGACGTTTGCAGACTGTTATAAAAAGAAGAGAGAATGCCATACAGTGGTAAACATGGCCTTGTCCCAACTTTTTTGAGATGTGTTGATGCCATGAAATTTAAAATCAACTTATTGTTCCCTTAAAATGATACATTTTCTCAGTTCAAACATTTGATATGTCATCTATGTTGTATGCTGAATAAAATATTGAAATTTGAAAGTTCTACATCATTGCATTCTGTTTTTATTCACAATTTGTACAGTGTCCTAACTTTTTTGGATTTGGGTTTGTATATATATATATATATATATATATCGATAGAGGAGAGGGAGCACCTTTAAATTAGCAGTGAATGTTTTTGTTTAGAAAATAGCCTTAATCCTAAAGCTGTAGATAAGATCTTCTGCTAGCAAGTTGGGGCCCTTCCAGATTTAAAAACACATCAGATCTCAATGGGGAAAAATATAATGCTGGATATCTATACTGATATGGACTGGGTAATGTGTTGGGAATGAAAGGATGCTCAGAGGTGTTCTATTGGATTTGGGTCAGGCGAGCGTGGGGGCCATTTAATGATATCAATCCCTTCATCCTCCAGGAACTGGCTGCATACTCTCGCCACATGAGGCTGGGCATTGCCATGCACCAGGAGAAACCCAGGACCCACTGCACCAGCATAGGGTCTGATAATGGATCCAAGGATTTCACTACGATACTTAATGGCAGCCAGGGTGCCTGTAGAGGTCTGTGCGTCCCTCCATGGATATGCCTCCCCAGACCATCACTGACCCACCACCAAACCAGTCATGCTAAATGATTTTACAGGCAGCATTACATTCTCCACAGCTTCTCATGACCGTTTCACATCAGTCACATGTGTTTAGGATAAACCTGCTCTCATCTGTGAAAATCACAGTGTGCCAGTGGCAGACCTGCCAATTCTGGTATTCAATAACAAATGCAAATCTAGCTCCAGGGTGCCAGGCAGTGAGCACAGGGCCCAGTAAAGGACGCCTGGGCCCTCAAGCCACCCCCATAAATTTTGTTTCTGATTGTTTGGTCAGAGGCATTTACACCAGTGGCCTGCTGGAGGTCATTTTGTAGGGCTCTGGCAGTGCTCATCCTGTTCTTCCTTGCACAAAGGAACAGATACTGGTCCTGGTGATGGGTTAAGGACCTTCTAGGGCCCTTTCCAGCTCTCCTAGTGTAACTGCCTGTCTCCTGAAATCTCCTCCATGCTCTTGAGACTCTGCTGGGAGACCAGGTATTGCCTCATGCTACCAGTAGTGATACTGACCCTAGCCAAATGCAAAACTAGTGAAAAACTGTCAGAAAAGATGAACAGGGAAAAAATGTCAGTGGCCTCCATCTGTAAAACCATTCCTATTTTGGATGTCGGCTCATTGTTGCCCATCTAGTGCACCTGTTGTTACCTTCATTAAAACTAAAGCAGCTGAAACTGAATAACAACCACCTCTGCTACTTAACTAACCAGATCAATATCCCAGGAGTTTAATTGACTTGATGCTATACTCTGATTAAAGTGTTCCTTTAATTTTTTTAACAGTGTATATACATATATACCTGTGTATATACAGTATTTCACAAAAGTGAGTACAAGCCTCACATTTTTCAAAATATTTTATTACATCTTTTCATGGGACAACAATGAAGAAATTACACTTTGCTACAATGTAAAATAGTGAGTGTACAGCTTGTATAACAGTGTAAATTTGCTGTCCCCTCAAAATAACTCAACAAACAGCCTTTAAGGTCTTAACCACTGGCAACAAAAATGAGTACACCCCTAAGTTAAAATGTCCAAATTGGACCCAATTAGCCATTTCCCCTCCCCGGTGTCATATGACTCGTTAGTGTTACAAGGCCTCAGGGGTGAATGGGGAGCAGGTGCGTTATATTTGGTGTTACCACACTCACTCTCTCCTACTGGCCACTGAAAGTTGGCATGGCACCTCATGGCAAAGAACTCTCAGAGGATCTGAAAAAAAGAATTGTTACTCTAAATAATGATGGCCTAGGCTATAAGAAGATTGCCAAGAACCTGAAACTGAGCTGCAGCACGGTGGCCAAGACCATACAGCAGTTTAACAGGACAGGTTCTGCTCAGATCAGGCCTCGCCATAGTCGACCAAAGATGTTGAGTGCACTTGCTCAGTAGAACTAATTAAAAGATAATGGTTCAAAGGACAACCTCCCCCAGCAACATCCTAGATATAGTGGATACTGGGGACAAAGTTAGGAACAAGAAACAGGGAACAAAAACCCATTGGGGATCTAACCCCAACCTAGGTAACCCCTTGCTCTCGTCCTATGGTAGAGGATTTTTAAGGCTCTGGGGTTGTCATAGATAAGTCATGTTTGTATTAAAAAATACATTTTATTAGTATCAAAACAAGAATAGTTTAAAACAATAACCTGTCAATAAAATATTAATATAACCATAATATGGTAACAGAGGGAACTGTAGGCAGTTATAGCAGATGCAGTGTTCAATACAAAAGTGCGTAGTATTTGGTCCAATAGGTTTTGCAGAGCCTAAGCTCCTTTAAATGCTTCTTCAGGGACCGCATAAAGCATACGAAAACTGTTGCCACACACTTTAAGAAAAAACACAAAAAATATACATTAATATAAAGCAAAAAATACATATTTATACATCAATTATATTTTCATCTTCATCCCTTATTAACAATATAATACAATAAGCTTACCCATTTATTTTATTACTGGAGGTGACCGACGTCTCAAACCATGAGCTATGCAGAGCAAACAAATTGCATGAAAACTGCTGCACATCCTCAAAGGCGACACAAGTCCACCAATGGAGATATACCCTTGACGGGCATCAGACTGCACTGGTACTCGCTGGCAGACAACTGTATTGGCTAAGTAGGGACCATACATACAGTCAGGTCCATAAATATTGTGACGTTGACACAATTCTAATATTTTTGGCTCTATACACCACCACAATGGATTTGAAATGAAACAAACAAGATGTGCTTTAACTGCAGACTTTTAGCTTTAATTTGAGGGTATTTACATCCAAACCAGGTGAACGGTGTAGGAATTACAACAGTTTGTATATGTGTCTCCCACTTTTTAAGGGACCAAAAGTAATGGGACAAATTAACAATCATAAATCAAACTTTCACTTTTTTAATACTTGGTTGCAAATCCTTTGCAGTCAATTACTGCCTGAAGTCTGAAACGCATAGACATCACCAGACGCTGGGTTTCATCCCTGGTGATGCTCTGCCAGGCCTCAACTGCAACTGTCTTCAGTTCCTGCTTGTTCTTGGGGCATTTTCCCTTCAGTTTTGTCTTCAGCAAGTGAAATGCATGCTCAATCGGATTCAGGTCAGGTGATTGACTTGGCCATTGCATAACATTCCACTTCTTTCCCTTAAAAAACCCTTTGGTTGCTTTCGCAGTATGCTTCGGTTCATTGTCCATCTGCACTGTGAAGCCCCGTCCAATGAGTTCTGAAGCATTTGGCTGAATATGAGCAGAAAATATTGCCCGAAACACTTCAGAATTCATCCTGCTACTTTTGTCACCAGTCACATCATCAATAAATACAAGAGAACCAGTTCCATTGGCAGCCAAACATGCCCACGCCATGACACTACCACCACCATGCTTCACTGATGAGGTGGTATGCTTTGGATCATGAGCAGTTCCTTTCCTTCTCCATACTCTTCTCTTCCCATCACTCTGGTACAAGTTGATCTTGGTCTCATCTGTCCATAGGATGTTGTTCCAAAACTGTGAAGGCTTTTTTAGATGTTGTTTGGCAAACTCTAATCTGGCCTTCCTGTTTTTGAGGCTCATCAATGGTTTACATCTTGTGGTGAACCCTATGTATTCACTCTGGTGAAGTCTTCTCCTGATTGTTGACTTTGACACACATACGCCTACCTCCTGGAGAGTGTTTTTGATCTGGCCAACTGTTGTAAAGGGTGTTTTCTTCACCAGGGAAAGAATTGTTTAGTCATCCACCACAGTTGTTTTCCATGGTCTCCAGGGTCTTTTGGTGTTGCTGAGCTCACTGGTGCGTTCTTTCTTTTTAAGGATGTTCCAAACAGTTGATTTATGCCTATAAAATGTGTAAATCACATAATAGTGCAAATGTGCATTAATTAATATGTCACCTATCTATCCACTTTATTTGTTTAATTATGCATATTTGCACATTTATATGTGATTACATGTGATTAATGCACATTTGCACTATTATTTGATTTACACATTTTATAGGAACTTTATAAGATTTTCACCTTAGGGTGAAGATGTAATAGCTGAAGTTTTATTAGTTTTTATTAGTTTCACACTTATTGTACATTTGTCACTTTATACCCATTTTGCGCTGTGCATTATCACCTTTGACATTTAAAATACTAGAATTTTTGAACAGCAGCATTTTGGGTGTGTTTCACACATTCATAGCGCAGAGATATTTTTAGGTCTCAGGGTGCCATCAAAGCCCTTAATGTACAGTCCCACCGGAAGTGACAGGGCCATAAGCCGGCCCCTTTCCGTCGCTTCCGTCATGACGGCGTACCCCGGAAGAACCATCGCGGACCACATAACAAAGATGCGGCACTCCGCCGGTCATCCGTACACGTCATCCCTCACCCGGAGACATCATTGGGTGAGTCGGGATGGCAGTGGGGAAGCAATCCCCTCCCCCCCCCAATCCCCGTTTGCACCCGAATGTATGTAACATAGGTAGCAGTCATCAGCCATGCCCCCTGCATTGTTCTCATAGTGGGACCCAGATATCCCCAGCAACAAAACATAATGCAGAAATGCAATCCATACAAAAGCAATACAATTATAAATCAAAAAAAAATCTGCATTTCATATATAATTACAAAATGCAAACAAAATATTTGTGCATGTGGGAAAAAAAAAAAGCAAACCGTTGTGATAAATCCTATATCCGCCCTATCTCAGTTCAATGGGAATGCCCATTCTAAGTAGCACAGACCCTCCTTTTCCCACTTTTCTTCACAGGAATGGTTAAAAGGACAATGCAGTATTTAAGGATTGAATTATCAAAATTTCCTCCTCTGGGATTTTTTGAATTACTTCCAAAACTGAGAAAGAAATCACGTTTGGATCGTAACTGTGATGTAGACCCACATGTTTGCCAATTGGCGTATACAGTAGCCTCACGTCAATGTAGTAAAGGTGGTCCTGTATCCACCGTGCAAATGTGCGTCTCGTCTTGCCGACGTAAATCGATCCACATTTGCACTGCATCAGGTATATCCCTCCCTCAGTCTGACAATCTGTATAAAATTTAGGCTTCAATATTCCTCCCCTGGGGAGAGAAAGGGTGTAACCCTCTCTCATCCATGGGCATTGGTCACAATCCCTGCACCGATAAGTACCCAGATTCTCAGTAGTCCCCCTCCTACAACCCATTTCTCTAGTAGAATAGTGACTATGGACTAGACAATCCCTGATGGATCGTGCTCGTCGATATACTACCTCTGGTTGTTTATGTATTATAGTATGTTTTTTGTGTTTTTTCTTGAAGTGTGTGGCAACAGTTTTCGTATGCTTTATGCGGTCCCTGAAGAAGCATTTAAAGGAGCTTAGACTCTGCAAAACACGTTGGACCAAATACTATGCACTTTTTTTTTGAACACCGTATCTGCTATAACTGCCTGCAGTTCACTCTGTTACCAGATTATGGTTGTATCAATATTTTATTGACAGGTTATTGTTTTAAACTATTCTTGTTTTGATATTAATAAAATATATGTTTTAATACAAACATGACTTATCTATGACAACCCCAGAGCCTTAAAAATCCTCTACCATAGGACGAGAGCAAGGGATTACCTAGGGTGGGGTTAGATCCCCAAAGTGTTTTTGCTCCCTGTTTATCGTTCCTAACTTTGTCTCCAGTATGCACTTGCTCAGCGTCAAATCCAGAGGTTGTCTTTGGGAAATAGATGTATGAGTGCTGCCAGCATTGCTGCAGAGGTTGAAGGGGTCGGGGGTGAGCCCGCCAGTGCTCAGACAATACGCAGCACACTGCAACAAAATGGTCTGCATGGCTGTTGTCTCAGAAGGAAGCCTCTTCTAAAGATGATGCACAAGAAAGCCCACAAACAGTTTTGCTGAAGACAAGCAGACTAAGGACATAGATTACTGGAACCATGCCCAGTGGTCTGATGAGATCAAGATAAACTTAGTTGGCTCAGATGGTGTCAAGCGTGGGTAGCGGCAACCAGATGAGGAGTACAAGGACAAGTGTGTCCTTCCTACAGTCAAGCATGGTGGTGCATAAAATATTTACAATTTGCATTTTTATGACAGCAATTTTTACCTTCAAGGTTTGCTGAATCAGTAAATATTTTAAATTGAACTCACCAGTCCAGCCGCAGGATTCTATTTAGAAACAGGAATCCAATCTTTACCCATCACAGCGAGCTTTGCCATGGCAACCTTCAAGGACTGGGTCCCCCCATGGCCTTGGACCTGTAGAGCGCCCTGCATGGAGCGCCTTTGGGGTTTGGTATTCCAAGGGTCCGTATCCCCAGGTCCAGCGCCTAAAAAGGACAGCATTACAGGCAAAACCTTGTATCTGCTTCCTGAGGCTCAGTTACCATCTTTTAAGTCCATTGACTGTTTAGGATGGATCTTATAGCTAACCCCTTATATTCAGTGATCTTTGATCAGGGTATGTAGCATATTCTTCTGTCTTCACTTTGAAGAGAAAATGTGGAGAGTCTCTCCACAGTGACCATTATCTTTAGACACTGGCGAAAAAACTGAGGCACTTCCTGTGTGGGGGTGGTTATATAGGGGTTCATCAATTTTGATTGGTTGCCAGTGTACTTCACCTAAAGGTGGCTATATAACCCATATGTTGTGATTTATGGCTCTGTGTCCTGTGATGTACGAAAAGAAATTCAGCATTCTGACCACCAAAGTAGGGAGCCATGTTTATTCTTGCTTACCACAAATGTAAGGGCCATTTTTCCCACTAACAAACAATCTTAGAGGCATTCAAAATTTCCCTTATGTTGGTGGTCATTGAAAAAAGAATGCGCTTTGCATTAGTAGTCAGTGGAACAATACTCCTTACATTGTTGGTCAGTGGGATACATGCCCCTTTCATTGGTGTTCGGTAGAGTAAAAAATGTCCTTTACATTGGTAGTCAGTGGACAAAAAAAAAAAAGCATGCCTTTTACATTGATGGCCAGTAAAAAAAATGCCCTTCCATTGATGGTCATTGGGCAAAAAAGTGCTTCCTACATTGGTGATCAGTGGGAGAAAGAATGTCCTTTACATTAGTGGTCAGTGAAAAAAAGAATGTTCCTTACATTGGTGGCCAGTGGGAAAAAATGAAATATTAGGCTGTTGGGTGAAATAGCAGTGCCTGCACTCATACTGTAATACTCTGACACTAACTGTATGTTAGGTCGAGCACTTGAGGTTCATCTCTGGTACAGGTAGTGCTACTGTTTGGTCATATTGTAAAGCTGAGCCCGGATATGAAAACTATTTGAGGAGGTAGTGGGAGCCCATATAGTGGTGTAATTTCTGCATCCAATATTGAATTCACATTTAGAACTGGCCATGTTGTCCTCCAGTAACACTCACAGGTAGGACTAGGAGTCTTCCCAGATTATTTCACTAAATTAAATAGTTAATATAGAGTTATACTGTAAAAAAAAAACATATATACTGTATATATATATATATATATATATTTTTTTTTAGTTGCTGGTGCTATATGATCCAACTTATTACAATATAAATGATCTCTTTGTCAACCTCTGTCACCCTTGTATACCCCCTATACCCCCTCACAATTTTATTTTTTAATTTCTTAATATTAATAAAACTTGTCCTTATTTCTCACAAAGATTGTGGTGTTCAAGGACTTCAAAATCGCATTATTGGAGGAACCCTGGCTCTAGAAGGAGAATGGCCTTGGCAAGCCAGTCTACAGATGCATGGAGATCACAAATGTGGTGGGACCTTGGTGGCTGATAGGTGGATTCTGACTGCGGCTCACTGCTTTGCAATGGATGGGTAATGATGATAAATGGGGCAGGGTGTAAAATGCATCTAAACTCTTTAAATGTTAGCAGGGTTAGCAGGACAAGACCTAAACGGTAACAATGCAAATGTAGAAACCAATAGTGAAATAATGAGTAGGTATGCACAAGGTTATAAATCTAACCTACTTCCAGCCTTCTCAAGATAAAAAAAAAAGAACCTCAAAACATTTTGCACTGGTCTAGCTTTTCATTGCTTTATTTCTGCTTCTGTCACTTCAATGTTGTCACCAGGACAGATAGCAGTGGAGGGAAGTTTCCCCAGCAAAGCCTCATACTGGAAAAAAAAACCTGACAAGGGTACTAACCTTCCCTTAAGCGGAACTTTACCCATACCAACTTTAAAAAAAGAATGTTCTTTAGCAAGGAACATACATTCCATATTAATAATTGTGCTACCAAAATTATCCTGTGCTGTAAATTGCCTCCAGCATTTTTTTGCCAGAGGCTGCCATTTTGCTGAAGCCCATAGCCCCTGAAGAACAGTAAATCATAAAGCTGAAATCAACCCATTGATTTAACGGTTTCAAAAAACAGTTACATTCCTGAAATGCTGGGATTTCTAACTATCACATTTGCTTGTGCCCTAAACCAAACTGTCAAACCATCAAATAGCTGGTGTCATAACCGTTCACATGTGTAGCAACATGGCAGTTGCAGATCAAACACAGGCAGCTTTATTGGCTTTAAAGGATAGGAGGATTTTATGGCTGTTAACAATTCGAATTCTACAAACTTGGCACCATGCCTCAAAATATAGTGCAACTGAGCATGTGCAAAGCAGGGTGAGTGTATTACTGGATTTTAAACAGTATAGACACTTATTTTTAGTTTTCAATGATTTTTATTGGGTTTTTTCTTTTCGGAATCAATCATTAACAAAATGTAACAGAACATAATAGATGTAGTACAAAAACAATCAAGGTTGCATGACATGTAAAACTTGGCAAAGGAAGTAAATAAAACATTTTGCTATTCACAAAGCTAACCATGGATATAATTTACATAGTCATGAAGATTCAAAACCAGGTGCACCCGACGATCATTCTGTCGGTTGTCACCTGGATGCCCTGGAAGTGTGTGGAGCACCCCCCTCCCCACCGGATCAAAAGAACTCCACAGGGTCCAGAGGTAGGAGGTGAGCACCCCAACTGAAGTTACAGTGGGGTGTAACATCCCCCGATCATAACACGGTTGAACAACTGAAAGAGAAAGAAAAAAGAATAGGAGGAAAAGGCAGTGAAAAGGGAAGTCACCAGAAAGGAATAGGGGAAAAGGGAGAGAAGAGTAGTCCAAGAGTGCTACAGGTGCTGCTATATTAGAGTGGCCTAGAAAACGTCAAGCTACAATGGAGCTGTAAGATATTGAATCCAGGGTTCCCACGTTTTATCAAATAGGGCTCTTTTGTCCAAGAGGGTTGCAGAGAGGCGTTCATTAAGCATGATCCAAGTCAACTTGTGCTTCACAAGATCAAATGGAATGGTCGGCGACTTCCACGATCTGGCAATCGCCAGTCTGGGCGCGGTAAAAATAAATGGTACCAGTTTTCTAGCTTGGTTCGGCACACTCACGAAGGAGTGTCCAAGTAGGGCGTGTTCAGGGGATTTGGGTAAATTAACTTGCGTAAGTGAATATATAAAATTATAAAACCGAATCCAGAATCGCTTTACCTTTAGGCAAGTCCACCATGTGTGTAAAACTGTACCCTGCATGCCACATCCCCTAAAGCAGGTGGAAGAGGCCCCTTCACACATGCTGCGACTCTTGTCTCGACCATGTACCATCGCATCAAAACCTTATAATTGGCCTCTATTAAGGAAGTATTTATTTATGATCTGGAAACACGTTGGGCCATCTGAAACCAACCCTCAAGATCGTGGGCTGTATGGAGGTCCTGTAGACACTTATTTTTAATGTTTTACATAACTATACCTGCAAAAGTGGCCAACCTGAAGTGATGTAGCAGGACTTCATTTTCTGACTAAGGTTCCACTTTAACTTTAAACTAGCAAAAAATGTTGTTTGTATTTGATGGAGCTACTGGAGACTAGACTGCCTGTATCACAGAAAACAATGTGATAAGAATGGAAGCCTACTGAAAACGTTCTTCTCTCAATGAAGACCTAAACATACTGTATATCAGGTTTACACTTTTGAAAATCCTAAGGCTCCATGCACACTGGGCTTAAAAAAAACATCAGTTCCCTTGGCAGAAAAAAAAACCTAATATAGAGCATTTTTGTACACAGTTTAAGTGAGTTTAGAAGAGAAGAGAGGAATGCAAACCAGAAGGATTTTTTTTCCTGCCTGTAAACGTTGAGCTCAAAATATGCCTCTAATCCCCCTAATGTGCATGGACACATAGGATTGCATTGAGCTGCTTCTACAGGCAAAACACAAAATTCCTGTAGAAGCAGCACTTTTCAAGCCAGTGTGCATAACCCCTAAATGTACCAACCCTATAGGGACTGCCAAGGTATCAAACAGGTCACTAGGCTTACCAGGGTCACAAAAACATGGATATAATTTTTGACTTTTAAATTTAAAAATATTTGCATTGTATGCTGCATATTGTGATCCTATGATGAGCCTTCACCATAGTTTCATTTTGGTCACAACATTAACTAGTCAGATTTTAGGCAGTTTGTGTGTAAGGTTTCTAAAAGTTTTACTTGTAAGAAATGCACAGGTTGGAGGGTTGGAGCTCATATGAAATTAACAACTTCCCACCCATAGGATGTACCTGTACATCCTCAGTTTTCAGTGGTTATACCGGGGCCATGGCTGCAGTTGCAGTCATGACCCCAGTATTTTTAGTTGGCGATACTCTTTCATGTAAAAGCAATCCTAGCAGCTAAATAGCCACTGGATTGCCCCCCCCCCCTCCCTTCAGCCCCCTTTTCAGGCTCTCCCATTCCACCAGGGAGCCCAGAACAAAAGCCGTACGTAGAGCCATAGATATGGCCAAGGACTGGAAGCTCTGGAACCTTGCTCTCTATGGTCTAAAATACCAGAAGCAACAAGGATCTTGTTACTTCCAGTTTTGCTCCGATGTAAACAAGCCATTACTGGCTTGTGAAAGCATCTGATCAAACCAATCTTGGTTTGATCAGATGCTTTTAAGGGCAGATGAGAGATCTAGGGTCTAATAGACTCCAGATGTCTCAGTAAAGAAAACCTGTCACTGCCCCAGCTATCACAAGGGGTATTGTGCATACCTTTGATAATAAAAAGTGGTAAAAAAAAATTGAGACAGTGTAAATGTATAGCACTGATCAGGGCCGCTGATAGGGGGGGACCACCAGCCCTCTTGTAGGGGGCCCTAGCACACAGGGGGGGCCCACACAGAGAGGGGGATTAGTGATGGACAACAATTACAGAAATCTTCCTCCAGCACCTGAATCTGATCTGTCCCTCTCCCTGCTATCAGCTTTTATCTGTTGAGAAAGAGACAGTTGTCCCTCACTAATCCCCCTCCCTTGTGTGGCCCCCCCTCCCAGCACTTATCTCTGCTCAGGAGTTTATTTGTAAATTGTAACTTTGTTTCTCTCTCTCTCTGTCTCTCTGATCACTGAGCTCCAACTGCCCAGCCTGTATATTTTTCTCATCTCATCTTCTTTTTTATTTAACATATTTTTTTTTTTTTAGATTTAGCAGGAATTATGCGAGTTATGTTATATTTGTGTCTGATAATAGTGATTTTGTTGTAATTTTAGCTAAATATATCTTTAATATTTTCTTGAGGGATACCGATTTCTAACAGCAGCCCTGGCACTGATTACTGTAGTAATGTCACTGGTAACCCCAAAAGTGTCAAAAATGTCAGTCAAGGGTCTGATCTGTCCGCCGCAATGTCGCAGTCCCGCAAAAAAAATCGCAGATCACCGCCATTACGCGTTAAGAAAAAAAACAACAAAAATGACAAAAATCTTTCCCTTAGTTAGTAAACGCAATAACTTTTGCGCAAACCAATAAAAAAACGCTTTTTGCGATTTTTTTTTACCAAACATATATCAAAAATTTAGATTTTTACATTTTTTGGGGGGGGAATTTCATATGAAAAAATGTGAAAAATATTGTTATTTTTGCAAAATTGACGCTCTTTTTTTGTTTATACTGTAGCACAAAAAGTAAAAATCGCACAGGTGATCAAATACCACCAAAAGAAAGCTCTGTTTGTGGGGAAAAAAAGGACGTCAAATTCGTTTAGGTACAGTGTCGCACGACCGCGCAATTGTCCGTTAAAGTTATGCAGTGCCGAATCGCAAAATAGGCCCTGGTCAGGAAGGGGGTAAAATCTTCCGGGGCTTAAGTGGTTAAAATGTTGCCTTTGGAGATTTTTAGGTACCATGGTTTGTTGCCATTCCACAGACACAGTTTTAAAACATGACACATTTGATATCTCTTTACTTGGCGTAACATCATCTTTTATATTTTACCAAACAATTGGGTATAATATTGTGTTTCTGTGCATTAAAGTGTACTTTTTCCAAAAGAAATTGCGTTTGAAAAACAGCTGCACAAATACTATGTGACATTAAAAGTTGCAACACTCACCATTTTATTCTTGAGGGCCTCTGCTTAAAATAATTTATAATGCTTGGGGGTTCTAAGTAATTTTCCAGCAAAAAAAAAATGCTGATTTTTACATGCAAGGTAGAAATGTCAGAATTAGCCAGGGGGGTCAGGTAGTTAAAGTTGAGCTATGAGCTTTGCCCATGAAAAATTATATGTACATTCTGTGGTCGCCAGCCACTTACCCTTTCAATCCAAATGACTTAAAACCAAAGACCATTGAAAAAAAAAAAAATTACTTACCTGGGGCCAAGCTTCTAACACTTCCAGGAGTCGAGGTTGACACCAACATGCCCAGAGCTGGACACTCAAAATCCTATAAGAATGCACTTTGGCCCATTGCATTGTGGGCATTCTCATAAAATATTGAGCTCTCTGCCATGGGGTAGGGCATGGTCACATCACCTACTCTTCACAAAAGTGCCATAAACCTGTGAGGATAGTACTACATTAAAAGCAATATAGAGTATAGAGGAATTCTCCATTAACCACTTTAGCCCCAAGCCTATTTTTGACACTTTTTGTTTACAAGTTAAAACCAGTCTTTTTTTGCTAGAAAACTACTTAAAACCCCCAAACATTATATATATATTTTTTTTAGCAAAGACTCTGGAGAATAAAATGCAATATTTTTTGTCACGCGGTATTTGCGCAGCGGTCTTTCAAACGCCATTTTTTTGGAAAAAATTACGAAAAACCACATTTCACCTCATTTAAAAAAACTAACCAGTAAACTTAGCCCATTTGTTATATATTGTGAAAGATGATGTCACGCCGAGTAAATAGATACCCAACATTTTACGGTTTAAAATTGCGCACACCCGCGGAATGGCGACAAACTACGGTCAATAAAAATCTCCATAGGCGACGCTTTAAAAAATTTTAATGGTTACCAGTTTAGAGTTAGAGTGTAGCTCTTTTTTTTTTTAATGATTGCACATGCTCTGGCAATCGTGGCAATACCTCACATGTGTTGTTTGAACAGCGATTTCATTTGCAGCACGACTTCAGTATACGTTTTCTTTCGTGCGCGAGCTAACGGCGACGAGGGCGGCTATATATTTTTTATTTTTTTCCTATTTATTTATTTATTTTTTTAATTTTAACACAGGTTTAAAAAAAAAAAAAAAATCTGATCACTTTTATTGCTGTCACAAGCAATGTAAACATCCCTTGTGACAGCAATATTCAGTGACAGGTACTCTTTATGGAGGGATCGAGGGTCTAAAAGACCCTAGACCCCTCCACTACACTTCCATGTATTCAAAACGCCAAAAACTGCATTTTTTAATACATTCACTTTTTAACCGCTTGCCGACTGCTCACAGTATATTTACTGCGGCAGTCAGCCCCTCACAGGCAGAGTGACGTAGGTCTACGTCGCTCGCCTGTGAGGCTCTGGGGAGCGAGCGTGCGCCCGCGGAGGCGCGCTCCCGCTCCCGCGCGGTCACGGACCCCCCCGCGCGTGTGACCAGCGGACCCGATGTCCGCCGGTCACTCGGCGATCGGCGGGAGAGGGAGAATGTCAGGCAGCTTGTGTAAACAAGCCACCTGTCATTCTCCTCGGTGTAAAGACACTGATCACACGGATCTACTATGTAGATCCATTGATCAGTGTCCTTACAGCTCAAGCCACAGCCAATCACAGTAGAAAGCACGCCCCTAGGGACACACACAGCCCCTCCCTCCCAAATAAAGTTAACCCCTTCACTACCAGTGTATTTTTACAGTAACAGTGCATATATATAGCACTGATTACTGTAGAAATGTCACTGGTAACCCCAAAAGTGTCAAAAATGTCAGTCAAGGGTCCGATCTGTCCGCCGCAATGTTGCAGTACTGCAAAAAAAATCGCAGATCGCCGCCATTACACGTTAAAAAAAAAAACAACAAAAATGACAAAAATCTTTCCCTTTGTTAGTAAACGCGATAACTTTTGCGCAAACCAATCAAAATACGCTTTTTGCGATTTTTTTTACCAAACATATGTAGCATAAAACAAATTGGCTGAAAATTTAAAAAAATTTTGATTTTTACATTTTTTTGGGGGGAATTTCATATAAAAAAATTTGAAAAATATTGTTATTTTTGCAAAATGTACGCTCTTTTTTTGTTTATAGCGCAAAAAGTAAAAATCGAACGGGTGATCAAATACCACCAAAAGAAAGCTCTGTTTGTGGGAAAAAAAGGACGTCAAATTCGTTTAGGTACAGCGTCGCACGACCGCGCAATTGTCCGTTAAAGTCATGCAGTGCCGAATCGCAAAATACCCCCTGGTCCTTTAGCAGGAAAATCCTCCGGGTCTTAAGTGGTTAAAACTGCCGCCTTTAGCAGCCGAGTAACCCGGATGTGACGTCATGGACGCCGCCTCCGGGTTAAGTCATCAGAGACCCGATCAAAGCCACTTCCAGCTTTGATCGGGACTCCATCCAGCCGGCGGATGCACCGGCTGGTTGCTCGGGTCACCCGGTGGGATGGAAGACCCGGACAGAGCCACGGAAGGCAGCAGGAGGGGGGGACATCCCCTCCCGCTCGCCGGGGTAACAATCGAGCGGCTCCCAAGCCACATCGGTTGTTACCGCCGGAAAGCCGACCGCCGGCTCTAAAAAACGGTACTGGGATGATGCTTCTAGCTAGAGGCATCACCCCGGTACAGCCACGCAAAGTCAGCCGACGTAGGTCTACGTGGCTGGTCGTAAAGTGGTTAATTGGTTGTATATTGTATTTTCAGAAGTTGCATTTAAAGTAAACATGTGAGGATAGAAATATGGCAGTTGCCACTACTGACTTGTTTTTATAATATTTTGATTTCATGGCTGTTACTTGATCCTTTGGTACCTACTGTGTTACCGTGGGCTGTCACATGATCCTGGCTTTGGTACATATTGTGTGTCCCCAACCTGAAACAAACATGCAACCAATAACATCTGAAATGTAAAGAGTTTCCATTCTATTACACAGGTTTACTTTAAAGCAATAGCATGAATTGATAAAGTCATAAAACTGCATTATTTGTCATAACAGTTGTTTTTTATAGTGGTAGTAGTATTTGCTGTACAAAAATGATTGTTTTGGCAAATAACTTATACAATGTAACTTGTAAATATATTCCTTAAAAAGGGTGCAGTGCTTTACACTATGTGTTGTTGCCATCTGTGCTTGTGCCAAAATAAAATACATACACTCCTGCCCATATAAATGTTATATACACCACCTATAATTAAATCATACAACAAAATGGGTTCTATTTATAAAACATTCGCTCGATGAATGTCACACATATTAGTGCATGATGCATGATTTTTCCATGTATTTTCAGTAATAGATTAAAGTAGAGCCAAAGGCAAACATTTTGAATAAAGTACGAGAGGATTATAAGCCATCATTTTTTTTTTGGTATGTGCCCCATTGGGGGATTTCCCTTTACTTCCTACCAAAAGCCAGCATAGGAAGTGAGAGGTAATCCCTCTAAAGCATGGGTGTATAGAGAAATTGTCTTGGGCCGCATATAAAATATATACTATAGTTAAGGTATATAAGTAATAAAACGCCGCCGCGCCCTTCCCGTGCTGCCGCGCCTACTGCCCCCCCCCCAAACTAATTTAACACAACTAGTGGATGATCCCCTTTGGCTGCCTCTGTAGCCATGCCCCCGACTCGACTTCCTTCCTCCCCAGCAAAAATAAATAAAATTGTCAGGGGGCAGTGGGCCGCATTGCCTGAGGTTCTGGGCCGCATGCCTGCTCTAAAGTAAGGTTGTCACCTGGGTCTGCAGAACTAGTGTCCCCATTGGAAGATTTCCCTTCTATTTCTGTTCTGGGGACATCTTAGTTTTTTTGTTCTTTTTTTCTCTTTAATTTCACTCTTAGAGATAATGGTGATCAGTACGAATAGAGAGGGTGAATCTCCCTAACTGGCATAGACAGCAATAAAAACTTAACAGGGGGTCTAATCCCTCTCCACTCCACTATTAAAAAAAAAAAAAGTTTTGCCTATAGCTATACATTAATTTTTATGAATGCCCTCTCCATCAAGTGGCCAAAATGCAGTTTATTTTCCCAAAGAAAGCAGTATTAGCCACTTGCCGACCAGCTGCCTTAGTTATACGGCGGCAGGTCGGCTCTGTTACGTTTCAGGATCCCACTCTCTCCTTAGTGCAGTACTTGTATTTTATTCGGCCATATAAGACAAAAAAAAGTGCTTTCTGTCAAAGCAGATTTATTGTAACAAGGAATAAAATGAGCTCACTCACATTGAGCAGCACTACAAGCCATGCCAGCTATGTACAGCATGCAACGATATCCATTGGCTAGCAGCCCTCTGTTCGGTAATGGTCGTAGGGTAAAGTCAACTGGCCTGCTTGTAGTGCTGCTCAATGTGAGTGAGCTGAAAAACTGAAAAAACAGGTGCTCAAGTAATCCACCACCAGTATTCACTAGCAGCTCACCTCCAGCTTTGACTCCTGTTTCACCAGAGAGTCAAAGTGCGCTGTTCCCCCTTGGGGATATCAAGAACTCTGTGTGGATTGATGGATGTCCCTGGATGTTTCAGGATCCCACTCTCTCCTTAGTGCAGTACTTGTATATTATTTGGCAATATAAGACAAAAAACAAACTATGTAGTGCTCTCTATAAAAGCAGATTTATTGTAACAAGGAATAAAATTGGCTCACTCACATTGAGCAGCACTACAAGCAGGATAGCTGACTTTACCCTACGACTATTACAGACGGCTGCTAGCCGTTGGATTTCGTTGCATGCTTTACATAGCTGTCATGGCTTGCAGTGCTGCTCAATGTGAGTGAGCTCATTTTATTCCTTGTTACAATAAATCTGCTTTTACAGAGAGCACTAGATTGTTTGTTTTTTGTCTTATATGGCCGAATAATGTACAAAGACTTTTCATTTTGTTTATTCACTGATATACACATATATATATATATATATATATATATATATATATATATATATATATATATATATATATATATATATATATATATATATATATATATATATATAAATGCATATGACTTTGGAATTTCTATTTTAGTTTTTACTTAAGTTAGCTTCATTTTGTCACAGATCATTTAATGCTTATACAATTATTTATACATATGTAGCGATTACTTTATGGATCACCAGGTGAAAATAAAAAAAAAGATGGGCCTAAAAAAAGAAAACAAATGCAGCCATCACATCTAAGAATTGGTAAGCTGCAATATAATATGTTTGCTATTGAGTTTAATATCACTGGAAGTATTTCAGAAATTGATACCACATTTTCATCACTATATGGAGCTTATGATCATAGAAATGATTCTAATACAAAAATAAAGTTGAAAATATGCCCAGCCTGCATGAATGTGTGACCTTCATCTAACAAATGGTTTATAAATAGACCCCCAGTGTATGTGTTAAATACTGTGCAAACGTTTTAGGCAGGTGTGAAGAAATGCTGTAAAGTAAGAATGCTCAAAAATTGTATATCATTGTTTATTTTTATCAATTTACAATGTGCAAAGTGAGTGAGCAAAAGAATCTAAATCAAATCAATTACCCTTTGGTACTACCCTTTGGCTTCCAACCAGCATCAGGTCTTAAGGCCCGTACACACGATAAGATTATCGAATGATCTGTCATCCGTTTTTTGTGGCATGCTAGTCTGATGTGGAAAGTGAAGATGTTATTTTCATATGAATTTTCCCGTACGACAGAATTCTACTTCAGAAGTGATGTCATGTGTTGGATTGTTTTGTATGTGTTCTTTAGTCTCTGAGCATGCCTAGTCTTGCTCTTAAGATTTTTTTCAGACGAAAACTGTATTAATGAGACGAAAATCGGATCTTGTATTACGGACGACAAAAATTTTATAGCTTGCACATCAGGATTTTGTCAGCCGAAAAGTCGGAGTTGGCTGTCGAAAGCACCATACTAACAATCCGAAAATCGGCAGATCGGTCGTTGGATGAAATTTCACTTCAGATTTTCTTATCGTGTGTACAGGCCTTTACACTTGCACACTTTTTACACTCGCACAAAGTCAGGGTTTTTGGTAGTTTTAGAGTGAGTTGTATGATTAACCAATTATACCTAGCAGGCGCTAATGATCATCAATTTCATATGTAGACTGAAACACAGTCATTAACTGAAGTAGAAACAGCTGTGTAGGCGGCTTAAACCTGGGTGAGGAACAGCCATATTCTGCTGCTAAGGTGACAGTTTCATGTCACGGATCATACACCATGGCAAGACTAAGCACAGCAACAAGACAAAAGGTAGTTATACTGCATCAGCAAAGTCTCTTCCAGGCAAAGATTTTAAAACAGACTGGAGTTTCAAGATGTGCTGTTCAAGCACTTCTGAAGAACACAAAGATTGGGCAACCTTAAGGACCGTAGACACAGTGGTCGGCCAAGGAAACCTAATGCAGCAGATGAAAGACATATTAATGCTTACTGCCCTTTGACATTGGAAGATGTCCAGCAGTATTATTAGCACAGAACTGGTGGAAACCAGTGGGACCCAGGTACACCCACCTACTGTCCAAAGACATCTGGACAGAAGTGATCCCCATAGAAGAATTGCCCCTGTACAGCGACTACAGATGGAGAAAAAAGAGGTTACTTCCAATGACAAAATGTAGTGGCTGGGTATTGGTTAAAAAAACACTTTATTAAATATAGAAAAAAAACATATCAAAATTTTATTACAAAGTTACCAACAATAGGTGGATATGTATCCCCTAGCCTTAAGGATTCACCAAAGGAAAAAGAAACATGCAGATTGATGCTTGATTAACAAACAAGCATGCAATGGGGTTTATTTACTAAAGCTAGAGAGGGCAAAATCAGTCTCCCTTATGCAGAGAAGCCAATCAGCTTCTAACCTCAGCTTGTTTAATTAGGCTTTGGCAATAAAACCTGGAAACCGATTGGCTTCTCTGCAGTAGTGACTGATTTTATCCTCTTTAACCACTTCCGGACCTGGAAGGCTTTTCCCCAAATGACCAGGCCATTTTTTGCGATACGGCACTGCGTAAATATAACTGACAATTGCGTGAACGCGCGACGCTGTACCCAAAAAAGTTGATGTCCATTTTTTCCCAGACAAATAGAGTTTTTTTTTGGTGGTATTTGATCACCTCTGCGATTTTTTATTTTTTGCACTATAAACAAAAAAAAAAACGACCATTCTGGAAAAAAACAATATTTTTTACTTTCTGTTATAAATCATTCCCAATAAAAAAGAAAAAAAATCAAATGTTTTTCTTTATTTTAGGCCAATGTGTATTCTGCTACATATTTGTGGTAAAAAAAAAACAGTGTATATTGATTGGTTTGCGCAAAAGTTATCACGTCTACACACTGGAGAAAGATTTATGTAATTTTTATTTATTTATAAAATTTTTTACTAGTAATGGTGATCAGCGATTTATAGTGGGACTGCGATATTGCGTCAGACAGATCAGATACCTAACTGACATTTTTGACACTTTTGGGGCGGACCAGTGGCATTACTACAGTAATCAGTGCTAAATATGCACTGTTACTGTACTAATGACACTGGCAGGGAAGGGGTTAACACCAGGCGCGATCAAAGGGTTAAATGTGTCCCTAGGGGATGCTTTCTAACTGTGTGGGGGATGGACTTGCTGGATGAACACAGAGACCTGTGTTCCTAAATAGGAGGAACTCAGGATCCTTGTGTTCATTACTGAAAGAACAGCGTTCTGCCGTGTTTACAAAGGCAAACCGCCAGTCTGTCTCCACAGGGAGCGATCGCAGGTGCCTGGCTGCAATCCCCCTGTACCCAATTGACACGTTTGCGCACCCCCACTAGCGGTCCCGCAAAACAAAGTATAGTTACATTGTTTCGCGGGACAGAGCCGACTTGCTGCAGTGTATGTACTGCTGGCGGTCAGCAAGTGGTTAACTTTAGCAAATATACCCCAACGACACAATAAAATAAATATTTAACATTGTGTAGATGCCAAGTGCTAATAATACACAGCGAGTGGTGCCATGGCATTTACCATTAAGTAAAGTTTAACAAAAACATCAATCAAAAAGATCAAGTAAAAGGTATCCACTCATATGTGTACAACCCCTTGGGAGCTTGAGCTAAAAGCCTATCTAGAACAGATCCTTTAGGTTCCCACCTCTGAGAAAAATGTAAATTACAGACCATAAGGTCCTAGGTTCATACGTACAGCTAGGGTAGGATACATCCAAAAATTAAAGGACAAAAAATAGGCAGAGCACGATGTATCGGTAGTGATCATCAATGAGTCTCAGATGAATCCAAGAAACACAGGGAGGTTAGAGAGTTAGTATAAAAAGGCACCAGTAAGCAGGTGTGCAGCATAAAGCAGGGTGAGGAAAAAGGGTGAGTAAGCACCAGCATTTAGATGTTCGCAAGCAGTTGGCAATATAGATAATGTAAATAGTGGAGCAAGAGCAACTTCATTCCACGATTCAAATAATGCAATCAGTCCTTAAATCGTCATGCTTTCACTCAACACCTTGGCTTGTCAGCGGCTGCCCTCCTGCAACAGTTTTGCCAATAGAATTAAAATTGTGTTTGGTCAATTCTTGTTCATACTCTACCACAGTCATTGTAAATCCATGCACCACCGCTGCTAGAGTCCGTAATCTGACATACCGCTTTCCTCTTGCATGATGCCGATTCCTGTCAATGAAGTACTGAGAACCACTATCCTTCCCGCTTGTTTGTTCCCATCAGCATGGCATAGTGCAGGTGGAGTCACGTGACGTGAAGGTATGTTGCTGATGGTTACGATGACAACACCTACTTAGGTGAGTGGTATCTGGGATAGACTAGTTTTATTGTTTCACCTGATGCTTTGAACTTTTTGGGTTTTTTCATAATTTTCATCATGGCCAAAAAAGCCATACCTCCAATGTGGAAACAAGGCTAAACAACTCAACTATGCACGAAAACATAGGAACGGGGGTGCAGGAAAATGGCAGCACGTGCTCTGGACTAATGAGTCAAAATTTGAAATATTTGATTGTAGCAGGAGGCAGTTTGCTCACCGAAGGGCTGGAGAGCGGTACAATAATAAGCAACAGTGAAGCATGGTGGAGGTGCCTCGCAAGAGTGAGGCTGCATTTCTGCAAATGGAGTTGGAGATTTGGTCAGGATCAATGCTGAGAAATACAGGCAGATACTTATCCATCATTCCATATCACCAGGGGCCAGGGCTCTGGTCCCGCCGGTGCCATCTTGCCTTCCACAGACAGCACAGCAGGTCACCACTCTCTGCACGTGGATGAAGTCTCCTGCATCCCGCTCCCGCCTTGCCTTGCTGCAACCATAGATAAAGAACAGGAGGCAATCACTAAGCCGATCCTTACAGCCATAGAGGGTTGAAAAGCTGCCCTTATGCTGCGCAGTTAGCCTCTGAATGTACACTGATCAGGTATGATCTGCAAAAGTTTAGAGGGAGACTCACAGAGGCAGAAGACTGCATTGGATCTGTGGAAGATCTTCAGGGCTCCCATTCAACTTGCTGAACTGCAGTCACAAGTTACATCCTTGGTTTATAAGGTGTAAGATGCTGAAAATCACCATCGGCAAAACAATATAAGAGTTGTGGGCCTCCCTGAGGGAGCCGGGGGTCCCAACCCAGCGCTATTTGCAGAAACATTCTTTAGGCAACTTCTCAACATGCCTGATATGCCAACTACCTATGTTGTTGAAAGGGCACACCAAGTCCCGACTGGTGCACGCGCTCCAGGAGCTCCTCCACGTCCCTTTATGGTGCACCTCCTAAACTTCAGAGATCGTGACCTGATTCTTGCTAAAGCTAGGAAACATCAGAAGCTTATCTTTGAAAATACAAAGATCATGCTCTCCCCGGATTTTTCAGCTGAAATTCAAAAGTGGAGAAGATCCTTTTACTTTTACGATGCCTAAGGGAAATAAACATCAGCTACAGCATGCTTTACCTGAGCATGCTTTGTGTTCCACGTCATAGGGTGGTTAAATTCTTTGATAACCCACTATAAGTAAGAGACTGGTTGGATACCCTGTGAGTGAGTATCGCTTTTGGGCTGTCTCTATATGCCCCCCCGAGACATGCTCTGCAGAAGATCTTCAGTTTTTTAGTTTTTTCACGATCACTTTGTTTCGGATCTGATGTTCTTACCTCACCAGCATATTCTAAAATTAACTAATTCTGAATGTGACTGGTTGTTCGCTGTTGGACAGGCATTTGTTCACCTCTCTTGTTGTGCGATACTAGAGGAATGGGTTCACAGATTCATTTTGGCAAAAGCTGTGGCCATTATCCTTAAAGCGCCTACACTGGGATCACTGCTCACAATGTTCATGCAATACGCAGAGCACAGCCTTTCTAGTTGGACAGTTTCAAACTTTTACTGTCTTAAGCCCCGTACATACGTACCGATTGTCGGCCGTAAATGTTCGGCCAACGTCCGATCAGCCGATTGTCGGCTTGTTAGTATGATGCTTCCGACAACCGACTGCGACTTTTCGGCCGAACAAAATCTGGTCTGCATGCTATAAAATTTTTGTTGGCCATCACCAGAAAGGCCGATTGTTCGTCAGTCAGTACAGATTTCGGCCGACAAAAGCCAGATGAGCAAGACTGGGCATGCTCAGAGAAGAAAAAACACACGGAAAGTTAACCATCACATGACATCACTTCTGAAGTTGGTTGTTGTTGGCCGACAAAATTCGTGTGCAGTCTTGAGTACTTTTCAACCAACACAACAGCACTGGACAAAAGACGGCCGATCGTTCGGCCGACAATCGGTGTGTGTGTACGGGGCTTTAGGCGTGGTTACGTCTCTTCAATATAGCTCAGTTCAGGGATCGGGCTGGGTGTACAGTTCGCCAAATGGCTAGTTCGAAATTACACAGCAGCAGGGAGCTTTTGTTTTTTTGGACTGTTTTTGGACTTACAGTGCAATACTTTTTTCTTGTATTTTTTGGTTCCTGATTATTTGCATGACATGTCTTCTTTGTGTGGTGCCCTAAGGTGTGAATCATCTTCTGTGTTAGCGTTTATGTTTTACTATGCTCAACAATGACGGTCATTAAATTGCAACTAGTCTTCTGGAACATCAGGGGGTTAAACGACAAATTTAAAAGAGCCCAAGTGTGTTCCAATATCTTAAGCCTTTCAGACCTCATGTGATATTGTTCCAGGAGACAGACTTGGACGGTGGCAGGGTCTTTGCAGAGGGCGCTACAGGCTACATACTCAACATATGCCCAGGGAGCCTCTATACTAGTTAGTAGGACGGTTCCATATACTATACACCCCCGGGAGCCGTTATATAATTCTGTAGCTGATTTTTTCACTTGTAAAGTGGTACTGGTAAATGTCTATATTCCTCTGCCATTTCAGGTACAGGTATTATATGATATGGCGAATAAACTGGCTCCGTTCATGCACCTCCCCCTTGTCCTAGCCTGGGGACTTTAATGCCATTTTTGATGCTATGCTTGACACCTCTAACTCATCCTGCTCTACATCCTCTGAGCTTTTAGCATGGGCCAATTCGGTGTCCCTAACAGAGTTGTGGAGATGGAAACATCCAGAGGGAGTTTGTTTTTCGCATCTTTCTAAAACCCATCGGTCCTTCTTGATGCTTCGAATAGTTTGATCCGGGGTATATCATCCAGGAGGCCTTTAGGATCATACTCCTTTATCTGTAACTATGGGATTTCCCTCACAGGTAAGGGGTAATGCATGGTTGTTGAGCCCTGGCTGGCTCGAAGAGGAGAGTGTGACATCTCAGGTGGCCCCTGCTTTCACTACATGCTGGGAGGACAACATCTCCTCGGCGACCGCTCCATTAGTTTGGGATGCCTTTAGGGCCTATTTGAGAGGACAACATATCTTGGAAACAAAAGCAACAAGACAGGATCCTAATGCTACCTTGCATTGGTTGCAGGAGCAGGATCAGAGCCCTACCCCTGACACATATGCTAAGCTGTTGGAGGCCGGGAGGCAATTGATCCTGCATCTTGCAGAGCTAACCCAAACATCCTAGGCACGGAGAGCAGAAACCCTTTTTGAGCAGGGCGATAAAAATGGCAAGTTGTTGGCCATGCGCGTGGTGGATCAGCGGGTCCAGGCAAATATCCCATGCATCCACATACCCCCCCCCCCCTTTCCCTCAGGGAGCTTGCCTCAGACCCTGAAATCATTTTTAAAGCTTTTCTCTCCTATAATAGGAATTGATATGCCCCTATACCTGCTTATAAGGTGGCTGATTTGGAGAAGCTACTCTGAGGTCTCCCTATGTAACGCTCCTGCGTTTCTTATATGGTGTGGATTTTCAGCTGCAGAAATAGTTCCACGTCAGTAGTCATGTAAGAGATATGCTGAGATACCATTCCCAACCTCAATGACTCATCATGTGTGGAAGGTCTTATTTCAGCCAGTAAATACACACAATTAGCAAGCTGGTTCCTAGAATGACTTTATGTATGTGGTAACACAATGATGAAGGTTGAGGGATAGGTTGAGTGGAGGTGGTAGGTGATAGACACTTGAAGGTGAGACAGTAGCAGATGGATGCAGGAAGGTTTAGCAATGTTGTATGGTAGCAGATGACAGAATAGCAGGTGGACATACAAAAGAGATCAACCCAGTGCAGAAAAGTAGCAGTAGTCTCAAGAGCTAGCAATCTAGTTATGCAGATGTGATAAACAGTCTTTACTATGCAGAGCTAGATAGTGTAAGCTTAGTATAAGTTTATAGAGAATTCCCCTGCGGGGTACTTAGCACTATTAGCGATACAGCCGAAGGGTGGTTCAGGAGAGGCGGATGATCCAGTAGCGGGATACAGGGATCAGCGCGGCGAGGTTCCGTCAGCAAGGTAAGCTTGCAAGCATGGAAGCTTCAAGCAAGGTTAGCATCCAGGTAAGGGTGTTTGAACGAACACATGTGAGTGAGAACCGGCGCTTTAAATAGCCATCTAGTCCGGCGCTGGGTGATGACAGCTCCAGTCTTAAAGGTGTATGCGCACCTTTTCCAAAAGTAAATGGTGGGGCGCATACACTTGTGGAAAGTGTAATTTAGGGTACCAAAGGTACCGGAACATTACAATACCCCCCCCTTAAGGCCTGCTCCTGAAGGCCTCTGGAGCTGGTTTGTCTGGGTATCTCGCATGAAAATTGCGGATTAATCTAGGGGCATGTATGTCAGAGGTGTTTAGCCAGGTGTCGTCTTGGGGCCCATAGTTCTTCCATCTAACCAAGTACTGAAGTCTTCTTCTGTAGATACGAGAATCCAGAATCTCTTTTATCTCGTATTCTTCTCCACCTTCAACTTGTACAGGAGGGGGAGGTGGAATATTAGGCCTTATTCCTTGGTCCGGAACATGGGGTTTTAGTAGCGACACATGGAAAATGGGATGGATTTTTAGGTCCATTGGCAATGTAAGCTGCACTGCAGCTTTTCCAATAAGTTTCTTGATTGGGAAAGGTCCCAAGAACAGAGGTCCAAGCTTTTTGCTAGGGATCTTCAGTCTCAAGTTTTTTGTTGAGAGCCAAATGAGGTCCCCGATAGTATACTGTGGAGAAGGTCTTCTACGAAGATCATAGTACTTCTTTTGTTGACTGTGAGCGTGTGCAATGGTAGTATTTAGTAAACCCAGAGAATCCTTTATTTGGGTAAGATAGTCTGAGGCTACTGGGTTATTTGAAGGAAGGATGCGTGGAGGGAGAATAGAGGGATGGAACCCATAGTTCAAGTAGAACGGACTCTGCTTGGTTGTACTGTGAGTTGCGTTGTTGTAGGCAAATTCTGCCAGGGGGAGAAGATCCAACCAATCATCCTGTTGGTAAGAAGTGTAACAACGTAAATACTGCTCGATGCATTGGTTGACTCTTTCAGTCTGTCCGTTGGTCTGCGGATGGTAAGGAGAAGTGAGCTTCCGCTCAATCCATAGTATGTGACATAGTTCTTGCCAGAATTTAGAAATAAATTGGGATCCACGGTCAGACAGAAGAATTTTTGGGATACCATGTAATCTGAAGACATGTTTCATCAGGAGTTCTGCCGTTTGTTTGGACGAAGGTAGTCTGCGAATAGCAATGAAATGTGCCATCTTTGTCAGATGGTCCACTGACACCAAGATGGTATTAAATCCTTTGGAAGGAGGCAATTCTACGATGAAGTCCAATGACAAAACCTCCCATGGGGTTTGGGGTATTGGTAGACTGCATAGTAGACCGGATGGTCTCGTAGTGTCAATTTTGGACCTGGCACAGACATTGCATGAAGAGACGAATTTTTGTATAGATGTTTTCATGTCAGGCCACCAGAATTGTCGAGAAATCAAATTGAAAGTCTTTGTCATACCCATATGTCCTGCCATAGGCACATCATGCGATAATTCCAAGATCTTGGTGCGTAGGGTAGGTGGTATGTAAAGTTTGTCGTTGTAGTAGAGGAAGCCTTCTGCATCAGTATTTAGTTGTGGTGGGGGTGAATCCAAACTTATACCATGCAGAACCTCTTCCTTTAAGGAACGGACAACTCCAATAATGCGTTTGTGAGGTATTATAGGAACGGAAGGGATTTCAAAGTAGTTTTCTTCAGTTAGTCGTGATAGTGCATCCGCCTTTTTGTTCTTATCTGCAGGTGTGTAGGTCACTAGGAAGTTAAACCTTAGAAAGCATAGTGACCATCGTACCTGTCGATGCGAGAGAGTTTTGCTAGTCTGAAGATATTGGAGGTTTTTATGGTCCGTGTATATAATTATTGGTAGTTGGGTGCCTTCGAGTAAATGTCGCCAATTCTCCAGAGCCAATTTTATAGCAAGCAGTTCCTTTTCACCCACGGGGTAATTTATCTCGGGACTGCTCAGGGATTTAGAAAAAAAAGCGACTGGATGAAGTGGTGAAGTGTGGGTAGGTCGTTGGGAGAGTATTGCTCCTACTGCCATGTTTGACGCATCTACCTCCAGAATGTATTGGAGGGATGGGTCTGGATGGCGTAATATGGGAGCGGAAGTAAACCTTGTCTTTAACAAGTGGAAAGCCTTATTTGCTTCTTCTGACCATTTAAATGGTATTTTTATGCTAGTGAGCTGTGTGAGGGGTCTCACAATAGCAGAAAATTTTTTTATGAACTTCCTGTAGAAATTTGAAAATCCCAGGAATCGCTGTAGCGCCTTGCGTGTAGTTGGTGTAGGCCAATCCTGAATGCAGGATATTTTACTCATGTCCATCTCGATTCCTGTTTTGGATATGATGTAGCCTAGAAAGAGTACCTCATCTTTATGGAACAAGCATTTCTTCAGCTTCACATAAAGATTATGTGCAAGCAATCTCGATAATACAAGTCTTACATGTCTTATGTGTTCAGACAGGGTCCGTGAATATATAAGTATATCGTCCAGATATACCACAACACAGACATCTAGTAAGTCTTTAAAAATATCGTTTATAAATCGTTGGAAAACTGCAGGGGCATTGCATAGGCCGAATGGCATCACAAGATATTCGAACAATCCGTATCTAGTTCTGAATGCAGTCTTCCACTCGTGTCCATCACGGATTCGAATGAGATTGTATGCTCCTTTCAGGTCTAATTTTGAAAAATAGGTAGCTCCACGCACCTGCTCAATGAGCTCAGGGATAAGCGGTAGAGGATAGCGATCTTTTATTGTGATAGCATTCAATTTCCTGTAGTCGATGATAGGTCTGAGACTTGAATCTTTATTGCGAACAAAAAAGAATCCTGCTGCTGTGGAAGAAGTGGAAGGTCTAATAAAACCTTTTTTCAAGTTCTCATCCAAATAGGTTTTGAGATGGGCAAGTTCATCCTGTGAAAGAGGATAAACATGACCGAACGGCAATTTGCTATTTGGGAGTAGATCAATGCTACAATCATAGTCTCGATGAGGAGGTAATGCTTGAGCATTTTTCTCAAGAAAAACCTCAGAAAGGTCCTGATAACATAGTGGTGCAATCTCATCTGTCACCACAGACAGAATCTTCCCGGAAAACGGGAGGTTACACGTTTCCTCGCAATAACAAGAAGGGAAGGTCAAGGACCGTTTCTTCCAATCTATGGTTGGTTGGTGTGTGTGCAACCAGGGAAGTCCCAACACAATGGGAAAGTGGGGTGATAGTATTAAATCGAAGGTAGAAGTCTCCCTATGAGACTCGTTAATAGTGACTAGAAGTGCTTGTGTCTGATCGGTGATCGGACCAGAGTTTTGTTGACTAGGGGACAGACGTTTATCTTGTGATCCGGGGATGCACAGTACAAGCAGAGATTTTCATTTCGTCTTTTGGCTTTTTCCATAGTTGATAGCGGTGGGCGTATGGTTCCTACCTCCATAGGAACGGCCAGACTCCGAGAGGAAACGGATAATGGCATTCCCATCTTTTCAGCCTTTCTTTCTCGTAGTCTTCTATCTATGGTAATACTGAGTTGTATTAATGCATCCAGGGTTTTTGGCAGATCCGCTCGGGCGAGTTCGTCCTTAACGGCTTCTGATAGGCCAAGCCTAAATTGGGTTTTCAGAGATGCATCATTCCATTCTGAATCAAGGGTCCATCTCTTGAACTCTGCGACAAAGTCTTCTACAGGCCTCCTTCCTTGTTTCAAGGATCTTAACTGAAGATCAGCAGTACTCTGCCTATTGGGGTCATCATATAGGCTAGTGAGCTCTGCCAGGAACAAGGCATAGGAGTTGAGAAGCTGGTCGTTTTTCTCAAAAAGAGAATCTGCCCAGGCTCGAGGATCGTTTGATAGGTAAGAAATAATAGTACAAACCTTAATGTGATCAGTAAGGTAGGTACGAGGTTTTAGCAAAAAAAGTAACTCACATGCGTTTTTAAATTCACGAAATTTTTTGCGATCGCCTGTAAATACCAAAGGGGGATTTATCTTGGGTTCAGGGGACTGAGCAGAGGTAAGTTGTGTCAGTCTAATTACCTGCTGCGACAGAGCCTGATTGTCTTCTTTTAATTCAGCAAGTGCGTGTATTAACGCAGATACTTGCTGTTTTAATTGTGTCACCTGAGTGGTTATTTCTGCTGAATCCATTTTTTGGTTCGTTCAATCTGTAACTCTCCTGCGTTTCTTATATGGTGTGGATTTTCAGCTGCAGAAATAGTTCCACGTCAGTAGTCATGTAAGAGATATGCTGAGATACCATTCCCAACCTCAATGACTCATCATGTGTGGAAGGTCTTATTTCAGCCAGTAAATACACACAATTAGCAAGCTGGTTCCTAGAATGACTTTATGTATGTGGTAACACAATGATGAAGGTTGAGGGATAGGTTGAGTGGAGGTGGTAGGTGATAGACACTTGAAGGTGAGACAGTAGCAGATGGATGCAGGAAGGTTTAGCAATGTTGTATGGTAGCAGATGACAGAATAGCAGGTGGACATACAAAAGAGATCAACCCAGTGCAGAAAAGTAGCAGTAGTCTCAAGAGCTAGCAATCTAGTTATGCAGATGTGATAAACAGTCTTTACTATGCAGAGCTAGATAGTGTAAGCTTAGTATAAGTTTATAGAGAATTCCCCTGCGGGGTACTTAGCACTATTAGCGATACAGCCGAAGGGTGGTTCAGGAGAGGCGGATGATCCAGTAGCGGGATACAGGGATCAGCGCGGCGAGGTTCCGTCAGCGAGGTAAGCTTGCAAGCATGGAAGCTTCAAGCAAGGTTAGCATCCAGGTAAGGGTGTTTGAACGAACACATGTGAGTGAGAACCGGCGCTTTAAATAGCCATCTAGTCCGGCGCTGGGTGATGACAGCTCCAGTCTTAAAGGTGTATGCGCACCTTTTCCAAAAGTAAATGGTGGGGCGCATACACTTGTGGAAAGTGTAATTTAGGGTACCAAAGGTACCGGAACATTACACCCTATCCCCACTCTTTTTGGCAAATGAGGTTGAGTTCCTAGATAAGGATCTCACCCTTGAATAAACTGAGCTAGATATAAGATCTTTCCCCTCACATATAGTAAGTCTCCTGGTCTTGACGGTTTCCCAGTAGAGTGGTATAGAACACATGCGGGGGCCTTGGGACCTAGACTTCAAGCTTTATATTAATTTTGCATCAAAAATTATGTCCTACCAGACTCCATGTCAGAAGCTCATGTGATTCTATTGCTGAAATTGGGTAAAGATCTTCTTGATTGTTCATTGTATAAACCTTTTGCCCTGCTCAATCAGGATTTAAAAATTCTTACTAAAATTTTAGCTACCAGGCTCTCACAGGTCATTACTGCTCTAGTGGATATAGATCAAACAGGGTTCATCCCTGGAAAATCAACCGACACTAACCTTAGGAGGCTTTTTACCCATTTACAGATCACACATGATAATGCAGGGACCTGGGTGGTGGTCTCACTGGATATGGAAAAGGCGTTTGACTCAGTTGACTGGGGCTATATGGCCTTGGTGCTGGGTCGTATGGGCTTTGGTCCTCGTTTCATGGCCTGGATCTCATTATATAGGTGTCCTAAAGCATCACTGAATATAGGTAATAGGCTTTCTGCTCCATTTGCATTAGGGAGGGGGGCGCATCAGGGTGCCCACTTTCATCCTTTTTATTTGCTCTTATGATGGAGCCAATAGCTATTGCTAAGACGCTTGCTGCTCCTGATATACCCATGCCTTGGGTGTCTCAAATTTAATATCTTGGTGTTGTCATCCCAGCCAAAATACTGGATTTCTTGGCCCTTAATCTCCATCCCATAATTCCTGCACTTAAAAGACATTTGGAGACGTGAAAACATCTACCCCTGTCATTGCTAGGAAGAATCAACTTACTTAAAATGAAGATTCCACCCATTATTTTATATTTCCTCCAAATATCAACAGAGTGGATCCCTATACTTTAAAAGGATTGAGGGCTTGTTCAGCTCCTTTCTGTGGTCTGCTTCTCACCCGAAAATAGGACTACGAGTTCTTCAGGAACCTTTAGGTCGGGGGGGGGGGGTAGCATTGCCGGATCTAAATAAGTTCTTTTTGACAAATCAGATGGTATATGCACGTACAGTATCTCACAAAAGTGAGTACACCCCTCACATTTTTCGTAAATATTTTATTATATCTTTTCATGTGACAGCACTGAAGAAATAACACTTTGCTACAATGTAAATTAGTGAGTGTACAGCTTGAATAACAGTGTACATTTACTGTCCCCTCAATATAACTCAACACACAGCCATTAATGTCTAAACCGCTGGCAACAAAAGTGAGTACACTCCTTAGTCAAAATGTCCAAATTGGTCCCAATTAGCCATTTTCCCTCCCCGGTGTCATGTGACTCGTTAGTGTTACAAGGTCCCAGGTGTGAATAGGGAGCAGTTTTGTTAAATGATTGGTGTTATCGCTCTCACTCTCTCATACTGGTCACTGGAAGTTCAACATGGCACCTCATGGCAAAGAACTCTCTGAGGATCTGAAAAAAATAATTGTTGCTGTACATAAAGATGGCCTAGGCTATTAAAGGATTGCCAAGACCCTGAAACTGAGTTACAGCACAGTGACCAAGACTTACAGCAGTTTAACAGGACAGGTTCCACTAAGAACAGGCCTCGCCATGGTCGACCAAAGAAGTTGAGTGCACGTGCTCAGCTTCATATCCAGGGGTTGTCTTTGGGAAATAGATGTATGAGTGCTGCCAGCATTGCTACAGAGGTTGAAGTGGCGGGGGGGGGGTGGGTCAGCCTGTCAGTGCTCAGACCATATGCCACACACTGCCTCAAATTGGTCTGCATGGCTGTCGTCCCAGAAGGAAGCTTCTTCTAAAGATTAACACAAGAAAGCCTGCAAAAAAACTATTTGCTGAAGACAAGCAGGCTAAGGATATGGATTACTGGAACCATGTCCTGTGGTCTGATGAGACCAAGGGTCTGATGAGACCAAGATAAAACTTATTTGGTTCAGATGGTGTCAAGCGTGTGTGGCAGCAACCAGGTGAGGAGTACAAAAACAAGTGTGTCTTGCCTACAGTCAAGCATGGTGGTAGGAGTGTCATGGTCTGGGGCTGCATGAGTGCTGCTGACACTGGGGAGCTACAGTTCATTGAGGGAACCATGAATGCCAACATGTACTGTGACATACTGAAGGAGAGCATGATCCCCTCCCTTCAGAGACTAGGCCGCAGGGCAGTATTCCAACATGATAACGACCCCAAACACACCTCCAAGATGACCACTACCTTGCTAAAGAAGCTGAGGGTAAAGGTGATGGGCTGGCCAAGCATGCCTCCAGAGCTAAACCCTATTGAGCATCTGTGGGGTATCCTTAAAACAGAAGGCGGAGAAGAGCAATGTCTCTAACATCCATCAGCTTCATGATGTCATCATGGAGGAGTGGAAGAGGAATCCAGTGGCAACTTGTGAAGCTCTGGTGAATTCCATGCCCAAGAGGTTTAAGGCAGTGCTGGAAAATAATGGTGGCCACACAAAATATTAACACATTGGTCCCAATTTGGGCATTTTCATCTAGGGGCGTACTCACTTTTGTTGCCAGCGGTTTAGACATTAATGGCTATGTGTTGAGTTATTTTGAGGGGACAGCAAATGTACACAGCTATACAAGCTGTACACTCAATACTTTACATTGTAGCAAAGTGTCTTCAGTGTTGTCACATGAAAAGATATAATAAAATATTTACAAAAATGAGGGGGGGGGGGGTACTCACTTTTGTGAGATACTGTAGATGGTTTACCAAAGATGATGGAGATGCGGCCACTGTTTTAGAGGCAGTTCTGGTGGGTTCATATGAAGGATTACATCATCTACCTATTTCGGGAATCGTAAAGCTTTAGGGCACTGACAGGTTCCATGAGGGTCATGATTAAGGGGTGGGATAGGGTGCGAAACATTATGCAGCCAGAGGGCACCACGCCACTTTGGTTCAATCACCATTTGCCCCATTGTGCCACAGTACCAGATCCTACTGTGGGGGCAGAGAAGGGAATTCGACAGTGGATGTCTGTGATACCCAATTTTCAAGGCGATGACTGGGACGATATGTGGGATTGCCCCTTGAAATATTTGGTGTCCTCCAGAGACTGCCTTATACAATATAAAATTCTCCATCGGATTTATTATACTCCGGCCAGAATTGCTAGGATGTATGTTTCTAAATCTGCGGACTGTTGGCGTTGCTGACATTCTCCAGCGGACTTCGAGCATATATACTGGCAATGCCCACTAATACAACAATTCTGGCAGGAGGTGGTTCAGACTCTTGAGGATATTACAACTCTGAGGGTGCTCCTAACTTTGGTTGTGCGTTTGCTTGCCCTAGTGGAAAAATGAGCGCCCCTCAGGGCACAAAGGACTTTGTTGTCCCTCACTTTGATCTATGCGCGTAAGGCCATCCACTTATACTGGAAGAAAGTGGAGGCACCCTCACTGAGGTACTGGAAGACCCTAATTAATAAGTCCTTACCATTTTGTAAGGCAACTTACCAAAATAGAGGCTGCCCCAAAAAATTCAAAAAGGTATGACAGAGCTGGATTTCGGACTCATCCACCCTTAACGTGGGTTGAGATGGTCATCTACGTTGAGAGATGGGGATGCCTCCTGACTGTTGTGGCAATCATGTCAAGTACCTAGACAGCTGTCTAGTGAGGACAGGTGATGTCAATATGTGGACATGGATGTGGGCTCATGTGAAGGGGACATTGTCATGCTGAAATTCTCCTAGGATGCATCTTACCTATAATTGTATGTATATACTTCTGTAGGTATTGCACTAGGGAAGGGGTGGGGGTTGGGATTATCAAGGCTGTTTTGGTTACCCTATTGTTTTTCCTTTGCACCTGGCTGTGCTTTTTGTTTTGTTCTTTTTTTTTTAGGTATTTTTTTGATACTCTGTTTTGTATGCTTTATAAACAAATCAATAAAATTATTTTGCAAAGAAAAAAAAAAAAAAAAAAGAATAAGGAGTCCTGGAAGTGATAGTTGGGCCCCCACAGCACCCTGATCTCAACATCTTGGAGTATTTCTGGGACTACATGAAAAGGCATAAGGATTTGAGGCAGCCTACATCCACATTAGATTTGTGGTTGGTTCTCCAAGATATTTGGAACAACTTACCTGCTGAGTTCCTTAAAAACTGTTTGCAAGTGTACCTAGAAGAATTAATGCTGTTTTGAAAGCAAGGGATGGTCACATCAGATACAGATAATATTTGGATGTCTCTACTGTTTATTTTTATCAATTAACAAAATGAAAAGTAAATGAACTATTAACACTTGAAAGCATCCTTATTTACAGCATTTTTTTAAAACTTTTGAACAGTAGTAGTGGAGTCCAAAAAGCAGGTTCAATCCAGTCTGTGAATATCAAACCCTGTTTACTATATATGTATCAAGAGCAGATATAAGATGTACAGTATGAGTCCAAGATCCAAATTTTAATCTAATCTGTAAACATTAAACCATGTTCACTCATCCACTCTGTATATATCAAACCGAGGTCCATGTCCATGTTCATCCAGTGCTTTATTCCTTTATTTAATTCATTTAAATCACCAAATATCATTAACCCTTATAAGGTCCTGATGTATTTGTATGCTGTTATCTTTGCTGTCCCCTTTAAAGCCCCGTACACACGCACCGATTTTTGGCCGTAAATTTTCGGGAGCGCGTTGCTGGCGGCACATGCTTGCCCCCTAGCTCCTCCCAGGGAAATGACGTACCCATACCTGGTTTTGCCTGGGAGAGCCACTCTGTCACCGTATATATACAGTATGCGGTCGGCAAGTGGTTAAAATGACAAGACACGCTATGTTTCTTTAACCCCTTTAATATGTTTTTGACATGTTCACAAATCATATGATGTCGTTGCCTGGTAGTACATCTCATATAGTGGAGCCCACAAGGACAGTCTAGTACATAGGTATTATGTTGTGAAGCATGCGATCAATCGGTTTAGGTTGTTTATAATATTTATACATTTTTATGATATTTATATGATATGCTGTATTAATTTGTGAATTGACCCTAATATAACAGTTCATTTTATGCTTTAAGTAGAAGATTCTTGTAGCATTTTTCTCTTCCACACTTAGGATAGGCTTTGACTCCATAATACCCCACCCACATTGTTATTATTATTAGTATTATTATTATACAGAATGTTCATAGCACCGATAGTTTACACAGTGCTATACAATATCAAGGAGGACAGTAAAATTATAACACAGTTTAATACTAAAGGAATAGGAGGGCCTTGCTCATGGAGCTTACAATCTAAAGAGAGGGGGAGGTGGTACAAAAGGTAATGGCTGCAGGGGACAATCTGATAGAGGTGACTCAAGTGCAGTTTTTAAAGTTTTTAGGTGGCAGTGGAGTGGGCTTCCCTGAATAAATCAGTTGTTAAGCATTGCCTAAAAGCGTACAGGATATTTTCTGACCGGACATACATGGGGTATGGAGTGAGAGAGGGAGAGATTCTGGAGAAGTCCTGGAGGCAGGAATGGGTGGAGTTAACAAGGGAGCTTGAGAGCAAGATGTTTTGGGAGGAGAAGAGAGGGTGATTTTGGCAATATGTGCAGTTGAGATTGGTGATGTAACTGGGGGCAGTGTTGTGGATGGCTTTGTATGTTGTGGTTAGTATTTTGAATTGTATACATTGGGCTTTTGGGAGCCAGAGAGGGGCAGCAGTCAGGGATCGGTTAGTAAGATGAATAAGTCTAGCAGCAGCATTCATAATAGACTGTGTAAAGGTAGGTCAGTGAGAAAGGAGTTACAGCAGTCAAGGCGGGATTTAACTGAGGAGTGAATAAGTTGTTTTCTGGTGTCGTTAGTCAGGAAGGGGGTGAATTTTGGAAATGTTGCAGAGGTTAAGACAGCAAGGTTAACCAGTGAGAGGTCAGAGACCCAGCACCCTGGAATGTGTGGAGGGACCAATGGTTGTGCTATCCATCTCAATGGTAAAGTCCAGAGGAGGGATTGGGGAGGAGGAAATGTTACAAGCTCAGTTTTAGAAAGATTGAGTTTGAGGAAGTGTGTGACATCCATACTGATATGTTGCTCAGTAAATTTGAGATACGTGAGGAGATCGAGAGGGTGAGCTGGGGAGTAGAGAGATAGATCTGGGTGTCTTCAGCGTAGAGGTGGTATTGGAAGCTGTGGGAGGTTATCAACTGGCCCAGGTAAAAGGTGTTAAGAGAAAATGGGTACCCCAACAGAAAGAGGAGTGGAGGAGATAGTGTTTTATGTGATGCTGAAAGTGCGCTGAGATAGGTAAGAGGAGAATCAGGAAAGAGCAGAGTTGCCGATGTCAATGGAGTGGAGTTTATTGAGGAGGAGCAGATGGTCAAGGTCAACTGCATAAAAGGCAGTGGAAAGATCTAAGAGTAGTAGTATGGAGTAATGGCCATTGGTTTTAGTAGGTCATCAATGAATTTTAATAGGATAGTTTTAGTGGAATGTTGTGGGCAGAAGCCAGACTGTAGGGGATTAAGAAGGTTATTGTCTGTGAGGTAGCAACTCATACATATGTGGACAAGGTGTTCAAGAAGCTTGGAGGCAAACGGAGGAAGGGAGATGGGTCTTAAGCTATCCAAACAGGTGGGGTCCAGTGAGGGTTTTTTTTTAAGTATGAGGGTAACCTGTGCATGTTTGAGCAGGGAGGAAAAGGTGCTGGTGGAGAGGTAGAGGTGGTGAAGATGTGGGTTAGAAAATGTCTAAGATATAGCAGAAAGAGGGCTGTAGTAAATGCTAAAGGACAGAGTCCAGGGGACAAGTGGTGGGGTGGGCCTCGGAAAGGAGTTTTGCAACTTCTTCAGTGGTAACAGGATCGAAGGAGGAAAGTCATGAGTGTGATATTGAACCTTCTATGTTGGTTGGAGGAGAAGGGTGGACACTGTAGATCCTATCGCAAATTGTGTAGATCTTGTTTTTGAAATGACTGGCAAACTCTTGGTCAGTAAGTAAGTTGGTGGGAAGAGGCAGTGGTGGGTGAGGTAAGGAATCAAAGGTAGAAAAGACTTGACGAGGATTGGATAAAGAGGTTTTGATGAGAGTGGTGTAGTAGGTTTGTTTAGCAGCCTGGAGGCAGGAGTTGTATTTAAGAAGGGAAAATTTGTAGAGGTTGAATCTTGCACGGATTTAGTTTTATGGGATGCTCGTTCAAGAGCATGGCTGCATCTCCTGAGACTTCTGGTGTCATCTGTTTGCCAGGGTTGTAGCAGGCAAGACCTTTTTCTGTGTATAGTTAGAGGAGCATGTGTGTCCAGGGAGGATGATAGTAAGTAAATCTTATTTTGTCATAAAGGCAGTCAATATCAGAATGAAGAAGGGAAGGGTTGAGTTAGCAAAGGTTTCTACTGGCAACTGTTTGCAGGTTGGAGACATAGGAGGTAGGGGGAGAGTGTGAAACTGATAAGGTTGTGATTGGAGAGAGGAAAGGGGGTGTTAGGGAGGTTGCAGGGAGTGCAGAGGTGGGAAACTATGGGGTTGAGGGTGTTGCCACTGGAGTGGGTTGTGGTTTGTGTCAAAGGAAAAAAGGTCAAAGGAAAGGAGGCAGACCAGTCTAAACTATAATAAAGGTGACAGCCCTCTTAGCATTTAGCCTGCAATGCCACACCCAACTCTTGCAGACTCCACCTCCTGCCTGTACTTCTATCCTAGTTAGAGATCGGAGAGAAAGCATCAGCAGGAAGAGACCCAGAAAATCTTAACTCTCTATGAATGGCTTTGCTAAGTGCTAACCAATGAGGCACTGGGGTTAAATTACTAAAGACAAGTATACTGTTCACTTTGCAAGATAATTTTCCCCAGAGCTTAGTGATTGGAGTGAAGCTTTGCTGATCTTTCATCATCCAATCCTGTGGTGATTGGGTATTCTTTGCTAAAAGAAATTCACAAAACTCTGGAGAAAATTCCCTTGCAAAATGCAACTTCCCTTGCAAAGTGAACAGCCTGTTTGTCTTTAGTAAATCAACCCCTATGTGTATTATCTGAGTATTATTTGGAATCTCTTTATCCACTATTATTGCCATGAATATTTCAGTTATTCATCAATATTTTATTGACTTCCAGGGAGTCCTTAATATAAATTATTCCTTGGACTAGCTAATATAACATCTGCATCCTTTTCTCACCAAAGTCCCATTATGTGACATCATTCTATAAATACCAAAAACAAAGAAGCAGCTGTATGTTCTCACCATGGTTCTGTACAAATGTGCTACCAAGAAATCTGAGTTCATGGTGTCATGGAGTTTTATATAATAGTACAGCCATTCCCAACACATTTACTACAAAGGAACCCCTAAAATAATTTCAGGTCTCAGGAAACTCTTCCTTAAACCATTTTAATAGTGATCAATGGCAAAAAAGGCAACCTTCACAGTGGTGGTCAGAATGCCTCCTACAGACCACTAAAAAAAGATAATTGGCATCATGCTGCTGGCATTGCTAAAAGGCGATGGTCCTGCTACAATGCAGGACTCATAAAATGGGAGGTTAATTAGTCACAGCTCATGGAACCCACCAGCAACCTCTGGAGGAACCTTAGTTGCAAATATCTGTAATAGTATGTTAAAGAGGGAGTGAACTCCCATCTCTGACTTTTACCTATAGGTTTAGCCTATAATAAGACTTACCTATAGGTACTGTAAATATCTCCTAAACATGCACCGTTTGGGAGATATTTACTGTACGTGCAGGCCGTGACGTCACCAGCGCATGCACTCTGAAGGAATGACCACCCGGTAAACGGGGGCTCCCACACGCATGCGTGGGAGTAATGCCGTAAAGGTTCCGGCCAGTCACACAGCCAGAGTCCGCAGACCCGGAAATAAGACTGGGTAAAGAAAGAAGATTAGAGGAAAAAAACACCAGCTTTAACTTGATCATTTGGCAACTCTTGCATTTGAGAGAAATGCTTGTATGGTGATTAGTAAAGGAAAAACCCTACTGAAGAGATACGTAGGCTATCATTGCTGACCTGTCCTTCTGGCAGCCTCTGTATCTTCACAGTATGTGGCTCCTTTCCTGCTTACACCAGCGTATTTTTTTTTCTTCCCACAATGCCTAAAATATAAATAATATTTTCATAAAACCACATGCATGTTATACTTTTTATCTTATTGTATTTCTTTTCATTGAATCTGTAGATTTAAATATTGAATCATTTTGAATGGTTGTAAATTTAACCAGTGGCATCACTAGAGTTAGTATCACCTGGTGCGGTATAACAAGGTGTCACCCCCCCCCCCCCGGAGCAAGGATTGAGTCAGGTGGGGGGTGGATGGAGCCGGGATGGGATCGGGGTGGTGGATGGAGCTGCGATAGTATCGGGGGAATGGATGGAGCTGGGATGGGATCTGAGTGGTGGATGGAGTTGGGATGGGATTGGGAGGGGGGGATGGAGCCCGGATGGGATCTTTGATTTGAGGGGGTGGGGATTAAAGGATATGTGCTAGGGGGTGCTTTGGGAGGGAAGAGGAATTGTGCTGGGGGGGGATCAAACTTCAAATCTCCCACCTCCTTCTAGCACAAGTCCTCTCTAACCCAAAACAAAACAGCCCCTAGCACATATCTTCTAACCCCCACCCCCCTCCCTAAAATCATTCCTGGCAGCACAATTGTTACCTGCCCATGCCCCCTCCCTTTTCCCAATCACCATGTCCCCCTACTCTGTAAGACTCCTGTTATTACAGACCTCAGCCATGGGCAGGTGTCCCTCCTCCTCCTCTCTGACTCTTCCTCCTGGCCTGTGTAGGTGAACATCAGAGCCGAGGAGGAGGCGGCTATAGTCTGATTACTTCAGCCAAAGAGAGATGTGATTGTGGGGGGCGATCGGACCCGGGCACCCTGTCTGTCTGTGCCTCACTCCCTCCTCTCCCACCCTGAGGGAATAGCAGAGATCCCAGAAGAGAAGGAGGGAGTCGCGGTACCCCTCTCAATGTGGCACCCGGTGTCAGTCCGGGGCCTGGTGTAACCCTCTGGCAGGTGTCATCCAGGTGCGGTCCACACCCCTCGCACCCCCATAGCAATGCCACTGAATTTGTATAAAATAGTAGTGCAGCGCAGTCTAAAATCCTCTGATAGATATCCCACAGAGACAAAATGCCACTGAATTGCCAGATGATTTGAACCATGTATGGGCAGGCTGAATGCACCCAAGTTGATCGATCTACAACCAGCTTGACAGATTTTACATATGATTATTGTCTGTGGATGCTATAGCCGCTAGCAATAATCACTGTGTTCTCTCGGTGGGGATGGCTTCCCCCACCGGGTAAACACAATGGCTCCACAGGAGGGATTCCCCAGTCAACACTATCTGTGTTGATGGGAGAATCAATTTTTTTTCCTGCAAGCCATGGTTGCAGGAAAAAAAATTGCATGGTCGGCCTAAGTCATTTTAAGCCAGAGCTAAATGTCCTTACCTATTGGCTTTTTCTACAATGTTCATAACTACTCAAGTACATGCACTTCTGGTACAGTCTAAATGAAGGATAGCTTTGGCTTCCCACTCTGTGTACAGGTTGCAATGCAAATTAAATTAATAAAAACAAAAATCGTAATGAATGTGACAAACATTCACCCATCCTTAACAAATTCTGACCATAGTTTGCCTAAAGGATAAGTTCACCTTTTATAACATGTTACAAATGTACTAGGATTGTACTGTATCAGGCAAAATACGATCAGAATTTGCAAACAATGGGTGAACTTATTGTCATAAAAACGCCCCAAAAAGTTTGATTAAGATAAAAAAATAAAGGGTTAAAATCCCTATCAGAGTATTTTTTTGCTTTCTGTGTCCCCCCCCCCCCCCCAAAGGAACATCGCCACCCACTTCCTGTCTGGGAGACGCAACCAAAAATGAGAAGAAATCTCCCCAAAGTGAGAAGAATTTGTGTCTTAGTTTCCACTAAAACAATCCCTGTTGGAAGACTTCCACTTTTGGATTTCCCCACATAAGATAGTGGTCACCAGGACAAATAGATGAGTGAATCTCCCCAGAGCAGACACAGACGGCAATAAAAACCCAACAAAAGGTCTAAGGGCTTCCATACTTTATCCAAAATAAAACGTGTCTAGCGGGTAGGGCAGCCCATTAAAATGATTAGGCTGCTCTACCTGCAACATGCACATGGAAACGCATGTGCCTAACTATGATCTATCACCTATCATCTGTTCTTTTTACAGTTTCTCACAATTAACACATTTATCACCCTTGATTCCATATTGCAGTTACTCTGTTGCTGAGGCCTGGACAGTGATCCTGGGGAAGTTGGATCTAAAACAAAGCAGTAACCAGAAGGAGATGGCTTTCAAATTGACGCAGTTAATCCTTCACCCATATTATGATATTGATACACAAGATTATGATATTGCACTTGCAGAGCTTGACCACCCTGTGCCTCTTACGTCTCCCCATGTGCAACCTATTTGTGTTCCTGCCAGTACCCACCATTTCCCTGTTGGTTCCACTTGCTGGGTCGCAGGTTGGGGAGCAACCTTTGAAGATGGTAAGTAACACATAGTTCTTACTTCGAGTTTTACTAAGCTGTGTATTTAAGCTGTGTACTTACTGTTTACCATGAGGCTGGGTTCACACTGGATTGCGGAGCTGCTCGTAGCAGGAGGTCCGGCGCGTCCTGTTCACCGTTTTAGGTCCGAATTCAGTCCTAATTTTTGGCAGAATTTGGACCTGAAATGAACCGGAAGACGCACACAAATTTCCTGCAAACCAATCCGCAGCTATCCCGGAGCTGTGTGAACTGGCTCCATTGAGAGCCCGTGAAAGTCTCCTGACATGCAAATTGTATGCGGAGAAAACCGTATCCAATTCACACTAGTGTGAACCCAGCCTAAAATTTTAGCTAGGATTAACTTTAGCTAAGATAATTTGTACAAATGCTGGATGAGGCCAAGTTCACACTAGCTGAGGATGCGGCTCGCAGCAGGGGGTCTGGTGTGTCCCTGTTCTCTGTTTCAGGTGAAAATCAGGTTCGAATTTGTGCCTGAATTCGGACCTGAAATTGAATCAAAGACGCACAGTACCCTTTTTCAGTGCAGACCACGGCCACTCCGGAGCTGTGTGAACCGGCTCTATTGACAGCCGGTCACAGTCTCCTGTCATGCGATTTGGATGCAGGGTAACTCGCATCCAATTCACATAAGTGTGAACCCAGGGTGAATGAGAAAAATGCATATTGAAGTAAATCTGAATAATTTAAAAGGAGCATAAACCACGGTTCAACAAAAACATCATGCTTGGTTCTGTGGATCCAAAGATATAAGCAGCTTTAGTTATAAGTTGGGCTGCAACTAACGATAATTTTTATAATCGATTAGTTAGCCAATTATTGTTTCAAATTGATTGTATAAAAACCTTATAAAACTTATTGGAGAGAGGGGGCGCAGTGAAATCATGTCCTCTCAAAAGTGGCTGGACAACTTTCACACACTGACTGTGTGTGTAATTGATCCGGCCGCTAATAGCTCTGTGCCTGCCTGCAGCAACAATGTGCCGAGTGCGCTCCTGCACCCGGCACAAGCCTAGCCTAGCTTTTCCCTTCAGTCAGTGGAGCGGAGGATACTCCCCCTGACAGGCGCTCTGTAGTCCTGGCCCGGGGTTACGTCACTTGCTGAGAGGCCGGCCGGGAGGAGCATAGAGTGCTCTGCTTCAGCCGCACCCTCGAGGAGCCGAGGAGAGAGGAAGGCACAGGCACTGTCTTCTGCAGCAGCGTGAAGCCGATAATAATTGTACATTGGTAAACTATTCAGATGGGGGGGGGGTCTGGTTGAGAGGGGGAGGTCAACTATTTAGATTGGGGGGGTCTGGCTGAGATTAGGGGGGAGGGTCTGGCTGAGAGCAGGAGGTCAACTATTTATATTGGGGGGGGGGTCTGGCTGTGAGGACGAGATCAACTATTTAGATTGGGGGTGGGGGGTCTGGCTGAGAGGTGGAGGTCAGGTATTTAGATGGGGGGGGGGGTCTGGCTGAGAGGAGGAGGTTAACCAATTGTATTTAATTTCTGAAAATCACATACAGCATGGGTCTTTGTGTTTATCACTGCCACTGGTGTTAATTTTTAAAATGCAGCATGAGGGGGTTAATGTATTGCCACTGGCCATTGATACATTAGTGACCAGTGGCAGTAAATTTACCCCTTTGTGCTGCATTAGTGGCACCAGTGTCAGTATTAACCTCTTGCCGACCGCCCGCCGCAAAAATACATATAATTAAAATGTGTGAGTGAACTCTGTTTCTATCTGAGGGAGCGTGCAAATGGCATGCTGACTGCAGGAATGTCCACCAAGATTGTCTGAGACCAGCCACCCGGAGAGCTGTTGCAAGAATCAGTTTGCATAACCAAAAAATTTCTGAACAAACTGTCATAAACCGTCTCAAGGAAGTTCATTTGCATGCTTGTCGTCCATCATCGGCGTCTCGACCTGACTGCAGTGGGCAAATGCTCACATTTAATGGCGTCTGGCACTTTGGAGAGGTATTCTCTACACGAATGAATCCCAGTTTTCTTAGGTATTTGAGTTCAGCTCATGAAAAATGGGGGCAAAAACAAGTGTTGTGTTTATAATTTTGCTCAGTATATATTTCCATGTTATTAACCACTTCAATACAGAGTCATTGTAAAATGACGTCGGCAACATTGCTTTAGCGATCCGGGCGGCCGTCATATGACGGCGCCCGGATCACCCCGCTACTGCGCGCCCCCGGGAGTGCGCAGCGCGGCGATCGGGGGTGAGGCTCGTCCCTCGGACTGAGCCCAACCCCGATCAAGGTAAACAGCCAATAAAATTGGCTGTTTACCACGTGATCGGCTGTGTCCAATCACAGCCGGTCACAAATGTCATCAGAGAACACGGTAACTAGCTGTCACCGTGTTCTCCTCCTCACACACTGATCCTGTGTGAGGAGGAGATTGTGGTAACAGCTAGTTACCAAGTACAGTGCACCCCAACCACACTGATTGCCTCCCCCAATAAAAAGTACCTGTCACTAGCCCATCAAAGTACCCGAGTACCTGTCACCAGCCCATCAGGTACTCTGATGACAGGTACTCGGGTACTCTGATGGGCTGATGACAGGTACTCTGATGGGCTGGTGACAGGTACTCTGATGGGCTGGTGACAGGTACTCGGGTACTCTGATGATGGGTACTCGGGTACTCTGATGACAGGTACTCGGGTACTCTGATGACAGGTACTCGGGTACTCTGATGACAGGTACTCTGATGACAGGTACACGGGTACTCTGATGACAGGTACTCGGGTACTCGGGTACTCTGATGACAGGTACTCGGGTACTCTGATGACGGGTACTCGGGTACTCTGATGACGGGTACTCGGGTACTCTGATGACAGGTACTCGGGTACTCTGATGACAGGTACTCTGGTACTTTGAGTACCCGTCACCGGAGTACCCGAGTACCCGTCATCGGAGTACCCGAGTACCTGTCACCTACCCATCAGAGTACCCGAGTACCTGTCACCTACCCATCAGAGTACCCGAGTACCTTCCACCTGCTCATCAGAGTACCTGACACCTGAAGTACCCGAGTACTTGCCACCTGCTCATCAGTACCCATCACTACTCATCAGTACTCATCAGTACCCATCAGTACCTATCACCTATCAGTATCAGTACTGATCATCCGTACCCATCAGTACAGTATCAGTATCACCTATCAGTATCAGTACTACTCATCAGTACCTATCACCTGCCTGTCACCTGCCCATAAGAGTACCCGAGTACCTGTCACCTGCCTATCGGAGTACTCGAGTACCTGCCACTTGCTCATCAGTACCAGAGTACCTGTCACCTGCCCAGCAAAGTACCCGAGTACCTGTCACCCTTCATACAGCCACCATGTCTAAGTCCAAAAAGGTTTATATACGTCCTCCGTTTAAACCTAAATACCGGTGTTATGGCAGCAGATAGCTGCCATAACCCTGGTATTTTTTTAAACGGTTGGCTTTCCGATAAGGGTGGTCCCAGCGGCGGATTCGCCGCGGGATCACCCTTCCGGGGTGGCGGAAGAGTTGCCCCCCCTCCCGCCGCATTCTGGTCCTTTTCCCCGCTTACCGGACCCGCCGGTAGCGGGGAAAACGATCCGGTCCCAGATCCTCACAGACAGGATGTCGAGTGAGGGCAAGCTTGCCCTCACTCGACTCTATGGTCTTGGAGGACCGGAGCTACGGCAAACGTCGTTGCCTAGCAACCAGTTTAAAGGTCCTTTTTTTTTTCATTTAATTTATTTTTTTTTTATTTTTTTTTTATTTTTTCTATCTTTTAGTGTACTTGTGAGATCTGAGAACTTTTTGACCCCAGATCTCACAAAAAAGAGGTCCTGTCGTGCCTTTTTCTATTACAAGTAATGTTTACATTTCTTGTAATAGAAATAAAAATGATCAATTTTTTTTTTTAAAAAACAGTATAAAAATAAAAAATAATAAATAAAATAAATAGTAAAAAAAAAAAAAAAAAATTAAAGCGCCCTGTCCCCGCGAGCTCACGCACAGAAGCGAACGCATACGGAAACCCCGCCCACATATGTAAACAGTGTTCAAACTACACATGTAAGGTATCGTCGCGATCGTTAGAGCAAGAGCAATAATTTGAGCCCTAGACCTCCTCTGTAACTCTAAGATAGCAACCTGTAGAAATTTTTAAAGTGTCCCCTATGGGGATTTTTAAGTACCAAAGTTTGTCACCATTCTGTGAGCGTGCGCAATTTTGAAGCATGACATGTTGGGTATCTATTTACTCGGCGTAACATTATGTTTCACATTATGGAAAACAATTGGGCTAACTTTACTGGTTTCTTATTTTTTAATTAAAAAAAGTTAATTTTTTCCCAAAAAATTGCGTTTGGAAGACCGCTGTGCAAATACGGTGTGATAAAAAATATTGCAATAATCTCCATTTTATTCTCTAGGGTCTCTGCTAAAAAAATATATATAATGTTTTGGGGTTCTAAGTAGTTTTCTAGCAAAAACAACTGATTTTAGCTTGTAAACACCAAATGTCAAAAATAGGCCTAGGCAAGTGGCTAGGATGCATGATGATGCTCCTTGGATGTTGGGCCCCTCTATATGGCTAGGCTGTGAAAAAGTCTCACACATGTGGTATTGCCATACTCAGGAGGAGTGGCAGAATGTATTTTGGGGTGTCATTTTTGCTATGTACATGCTATGTGTTAGGAATATCCTATAAATTGACAACTTTGTGTAAAAAAAAAAAGTTTTTATTTTTTTCCCACATTTTCCAAAAACTTGTGGAAAAAAATGACATGTTCAAAGGACCCATAATGCCTCATAGAATATACGTTGGAGTGTTTGCTTTGCAAAATGGGGTCATTTTGTGGACTTTTCCATTGTATTGGTTCTCTAGGGCCTTGAAAAGTGTGATAGGTAGTAAGAAAGTTTTATGTGTATTTATGCTCCTAAAACGCCTTATGGTGCTACTTGTACATGGAGTCTCTTTTTGTGGCCAGGCTGTGTAAAAGTCTCACACATGTGGTATCACCATACTCAGAAGGAGTAGCAGAATGAATTTTGGGGTGTCATTTTTGCTGTGTACATGCTATGTGTTAGAAATAGCTTATAAATTGACAACGTTTTGGGAAAAAAAAGAAAAAACATTTTTTTCTTCATTTTCCCAAGAATCGTGGGAAAAAATTATAACTTCAAAAAACTCACCATGCCTCTTACTAAATACCTTGGACTGTCTACTTTACAAAAAGAGGTCATTTGGGGGGTATTTGTACTGTCCTGACATTTCAGGGCCTCAAGAAAGGAGATAGGCCATCAGTACATCTGGTGTGATCAATTTTCAGTAATTGGTACCATAGCTTCTAGACTCAATAACTTTCACACAGACTAAATAATATACACTAATTTGGGTTAATTTTACCAGAGATATGTAGCAGTATAAATTTTGGCCCAAATGTATGAAGAAAAATTAATTTTTTGCAAAATTTTATAATAGAAACTAAAAAAAAGTGTTTTTTTTTGCAAAATTTTTGCTCTTTTTTTGCTTTATATCACGAAAAAAAAACCCCAGTTGTGATCAAATACCACCAAAAGAAAGCTCTATTTGTGTGAAAAAAATGATAAAAATTTTGTTTGGTTACAGTCTAGCATGACTGAGCAATTGTCATTCAAAGTGTGAGAGTGTTGAAAGCTGAAAATTGGTCTGGCAGGAAGGGGGTCTAACTGCTCTGTATTGAAGCTGTTAAGATTAAGTTTTCACCACATGTTGGTAACAGCCCATGCAATCCATACATACGAAGAAACCAAAACAAACAAGTTCAAAAATTAGGTTGTGTGTACTAAAATGGAATGACATAGGGAAACCGTATTGAACATGCTAACTTAAATTTATTTATTACTTTGTATAAAATACTTTGTTGGTAATGACAGCTTCGAGACACCTCTTGTATGGAGAAACTAGTCACATGCATTGCTCAGGTATGATTTTGGCCCATTCATCCACACAAACAGTCTTCAAATCTTGAAGGTTCCGTGAGCCTCTTCTATGAACTCTGATCTTTAGCTCTTTTCATAGATTTTCTATTAAATTCAAGTCAGGTGACTTGGCTGGGCCATTCTAGAAGCATTGTTTTCTTTCTTTGAAACCAATTGAGAGCTTCCTTGGCTCTATGTTTGGGAACAATGTCTAGCTGAAATGTCCACCCTCGTTTCATCTTCATAATCCTGGTAGATGGCAGCAGATTTTTATCAAGAATGTCTTGTTACTTTTTTCATCCTTCCCTCAATGATAGGAGGATTGATAGTACCATATGCTGAAAAACAGGTATGGTGTTTTTAGGGTGATATTTAGTGCTATTTGACCTCCAAACATGGTGAGTATTATGGCATCCAAAGAGTACAATTTTGGTCCCATGTGACCAGACTATATTCTCCCAGTATTTCACAGGCGTGTCTAAATGTTGTGCAGCAAACTTTAACTGAGCTTCAACATGCTTTTCATACAGGCTATGGTGGTTGAGTGCATTATTTTATTGTTTTCTTTGAAACAATTGTATCTGCTAATCCTAGGTCTTTCTAAAGCTCTCCACAAGTGGTCCTTAGTAGGGTTGAGCGGACACCTAGATGTCCGTGTTCGACGGGTTCGGCCGAACTTTAAAAAAAAGTCCGGGTCCGTGTCCCGGACTTTTACCGAACTTTTCCCGGACACCGAACCCCATTGAAGTCAATGGGGACCCGAACTTTAAGGCACTAAAATGGCTCTAAAACACCAATGGAAAGGGCTAGAGTGCTGCAAATGGCAGCAAAACGTAGTTAAGAGCATGGCAAATGCTCTGCAAACAAATGTGGATAGGGAAATAACTTAAAACAACAAAAAAAAAACCAGAAAAATAAAACAATGTTCTTCATCTCTGAAGGACGAGGCCCATATGGAGTAGGAGGGAGGTTGAGGTGGTGGTGGATGTGGCGGTGTCATAGGCGTGCGCACAGGGTGTGCCTGGTGTACCTGGGCACACCCTAATCACCTAGGGCACATAGCATTATCGCTCTGTTTGCCAGTGAGGAGATGGGAAAGATCTCCCTCGCACCTGCTCTGCTCTATTTCTCTTTGCCAGCAGGGAGAGTAATGTATCGGGGCCATGTACATGTAGGCAAACACATGCATGTGTATTTCAACTTTGGGGTGCACACCCTAATGCAATAGGCTGCGCACACCTATGGGCGGTGTAGGTGGAAGCGGTGGTGGAGGAGGACCAGGGCCGGATTAAGAGCATCATGGTCTTGGTGCTGAGGATTTTGAAGGGCCTTAAGGGCCGTGCCTTGGCATGCACCCAGAGGAGGAAGGGTGCAGCCATGCATGCCTAATTCAACATGGGATGCTGTCTCTGAAGCCCATAAACACATCCATGCATCGGCGACTGTCCCTCCTTGTCCGGCCTTCGCGCTGTGTGGGGAGGTTCTGAGGGTGCTGCCTGGGGAAGCGAGCATAGAAGCCAGACTTCTGTGTTTACAAGTGACAGAAGAGCGGTCACAGTGAATATGGCCAACCCGGGGCCTATATAAAAGGTAGGGGCCTGCATGGAGCTGCAGCTCCAATAGCCCCTACGTTAATCTGGCCCTGAGGAGGAGGACGAGGTAGCCAACACTGCTTCTTTTCACAAATTTTAAATGAGGGTACACCCCAAAAGAGTGAGAAAGAGCAAAAATGGAACAATGGCTGGGTAAGGTCGGTATCCATTGCTATTCTGCACAAGGTACGGAAAAGTCCCGTGGGATCCATGCCTGGTTCATTTTAATGAACGTGAGCTTGTCCACATTGTCTCTGGACAGGCGGCTGCGCTTGTCTGTTATAACACCCCCAGCCGTGCTAAATACCCGTTCAGATAATACACTGGATGCAGGGCACGCCAGCACCTCCAAGGCGTAAAGGGCAAGCTCAGGCCATGTGCCCAATTTGGAGACCCAGAAGTTGAAGGGGGCAGACCCCTCATTCACTACATGTAGGCGTGTGCACACATACTGCTCCACCATGTTGGTAAAATGCTGCCTCCTGCTAAGACGTTCCATCTGAGCTGCTGGTGCTGCTGTTTGTTGTGGCGTGCTGACAAAGCTTTTCCACATTTCGGCCATGCTAACCCTGCCTTCTGAGGTGCTGGCGGTGCCCTGGTTGAGTTGGCGACCTCCTCCTCCTCCTCCTCTGCCTTGTGCTTCCACTGTGGCCCCGCTGTCAGATGGGAATGCCAGCAGCATCGCGTCTACCAGCGTGCGCTTGTACTCGCGCATCTTGCGATCGCGCTCCAGTGAGTGAATTAAGGACGGTACGTTGTCCTTGTAACGGGGATCCAGCAGCGTGGCCACCCAGTAATCAGCACAAGTTAGAATGTGGGCAACTCGGCGGTCGTTGTGGAGACACTGCAGCATGTAATCGCTCATGTGTGCCAGGCTGCCCAGAGGCGACGAAAGGCTGTCCTCTGTGGGAGGTGTATCGTCCGTGTCCTCTGTATCCCCCCAGCCACGCACCAGTGATGGCCATGAGCTGGCCTGGGTGCCACCCTGCTGTGAACATGGTTCCATCTCCTCCTCCAGCTCCTCCTCCTCCTCATCCTCCTCATCCTCCAGAACTGTGCCCCTGCTGGACAATTGTGTCCCTGGCGTTTGTGTGTGCAGGAACCCACCCTCGGAGCCCCTTGCGAATGACTGCCCTGAAAGCCTTTGAAATGTTACCTCTTCATCCTCCTCCTCCTCCTCCTCATCCTGTGCCACATCCTCTTCCATCATCGCCCGAATTGTTTTTTCAAGGAGGCATAGAAGTGGGATAGTTAAGCTGAGAACGGCGTCATTGCCACTGGCCATGTTGGTGGAGTACTCAAAACAGCGCAACAAGGCACACAGGTCTCGCATGGAGGCCCAGTTATTGGTGGTGAAGTGGTGCTGTTCCGCAGAGCGACTCACGCGTGCGTGCTGCAGCTGAAACTCCACTATGGCCTGCTGCTGCTCGCACAGTCTTTGCAGCATGTGCAAGGTGGAGTTCCACCTTGTGGGCACGTCACATATGAGGCGGTGAGCGGGAAGGCCGAAGTTACGCTGCAGCCCTGCCAGGCGAGCAGCAGCAGGGTGAGAACGCCGAAAGTGCGCACAGACGGCCCGCACTTTCTGCAGCAGCTCTGACATATCAGGGTAGTTTTTAAGGAACCTCTGCACCACCAAATTCAGCACATGCGCCAGGCAAGGGATGTGCGTCAAACCGGCTAGGCCCAGAGCTGCTATGAGATTTCGCCCATTATCGCACACCACCAGGCCAGGCTTGAGGCTCGCTGGCAGAAACCACTCATTTGTCTGCTGTTCCATGCTCCTCCACAACTCCTGCGCGGTGTGTGGTTTGTCCCCCAAACAGGCAAGTTGTAAAACTGCCTGCTGTCGTTTAGCCCTGGCCGTGCTGAAGTTGGTGGTGAAGGTATTACGCTGTCCGGATGAGGAGGCGGTAGAGGATGAGGTAGCGGAGTAGGATGAGTTAGGAACAGGAGGCAAACTGAAGCACCCTGCAATCCTCGGTGGTGGAAGGACATGTGCCAAATTGCTATCCGCCTCAGGCCCATCCGCCACTGCATTTACCCAGTGTGCCGTTAGGGAGATATAATGCCCCTGACCGTGCTTACTGGTCCACGTATCGGTAGTTAGGTGGACCTTGGCACAGATGGCGTTGCGCAGTGCACACCTGATTTTTTCCCCCACTTGGTTGTGCAGGGAAGGGATGGCTTGCCTGGAAAAGTAGTGGCGGCTGGGCACGACGTACTGTGGGACAGCCACCGACATAAGCTTTTTAAAACTGGGCGTCTCCACCAGACGGAATGACAGCATTTCAAAGGCCAATAATTGTGAAATGCTGGCATTCAGGGCCAGGGATCGCGGGTGGGTAGGGGGGTACTTCCTTTTCCTCTCAAGTGTTTGGGAGATGGAAAGCTGAACGCTTCCACGGGACATTGTGGAGATGGTTGTTGGTGACCCAGGTGGTGGTGTTGCTGACAGATCGTCTGTTTGCGGGGTGGCAGGTGCCGGTATGACTACAGAGGTGGCTGGAGCGGCCGAGACTGCAGCAGAAGAGGAAGCAGGATGAGCCAGAGACGTTTCTTGGTTTTGAAGGTGTGTACTCCACTGCAGCTCGTGCTTTGCACTTAGATGCCTGATCATGCAGGTTGTGCTCAGGTTGAGAAGGTTTATGCCTCGCTTCAGGCTCTGATTGCACAGGGTGCAAACCACTCGTGTCCTGTCATCAGCACATTTTCTAAAGAACTTCCACGCTAGAGAACTCTTTTGAGCTGACTTTGGTGCGCTCGTTCCCTTGCTGCGTTGGGCAGTAGCAGGCGTAGTGTCTAGGGCACGGCCGCTCCGCTTCTGCACCCTGCTCCCTCTTCTGCTGTGCTGGTGGCTCTGTGCGACCACCGCCTCTTCCTCCAAACTACTCAGGTCACCTGCATGACCTTCATTCCATGTGGGGTCGAGGACCTCATCGTCCTCCACATCATCTTCCACCCAGTCTTCACCCCTGCCCTCCCTGTCGGTCTCCACAATGCTGAACGCCGCAGCAGTTGGCACCTGCGTTTCGTCATCATCGGAGACGTGCTGTGATGCTCCTTCCATGTACTCATCTTGAGAAATAAGTGGTTGGGCATCGCTGCACTCAATCTCTTCCACTTCTGGGGCAGGGCTAGGTGGATGGCCCTGGGAAACCCTGCTGACAGAGTCCTCAAAAAGAATAAGAGACTGCTCTATGGCTTGGGGCTCAGACTGCTTGCCTGATTTGCAAGGGGGTGAGGTGAAAGACGGTTGGACATTGGCTGCAGGTGCCAACTCTGACCTTTCTGCAGTAGACTGGGTGGGAGACAATGTGAAGGAACTGGAGGCACTGTCAGCAGCAAACCAATCTACTATCGCCTCTCTGTGTTCTGGCCTCATCACTTCTAGAGGCGTATGATGCCCTACCAAATACTGATGCAGGTTCTGTCGCCTACTCACACTTGAGGAAGGTGTTTCACTTGTGCGTGTAGCTGGCACAGATCGACCACGTCCTCTCCTTGCAACAGGAGCTCTAGCAGCAGCAACACCACGACCCAGGCCACGGCCCCTATTTGACGCTCTCCTCATATTTCTGAAATTTAAGATCTTGCCCTAGAAAGGTCTTTATTGAATAGCGGAACAAAAGAACAACAGTATCGCACGGGTGTATCTCACAGTCAAATATGCAAACTATGCCGCAATTTAATGTTTTTTACACCAAAAGGGTGTGTATTGAATAGCGGAATAGGATAAAAAACTGTGTATCTCACACGTACAAACACAGACTAGGCCCGATTAAATTTTTTCCTACCCTAAAGGGAGGATGAGGAAGAGGAGTATGGAACAGGCAGCACCCTCAAATCTTCAGAAGTATGAGATGAACCCCAAAAACTTGGAAAGGTGGATCTCACACGTACCGACACAGACTATTCCGCAAATTAATTGAGCCACAAAGGTTTTTATTGAATAGCGGAATAGGAAATATGATCAAAAAAAAGTGTATGTTTTTCACACGTACAGAAGCACACTAGGCCCCAATTACTATTGTTTGTACACCTAAAAGGATGGATGAGGAGGAGGAGGAGTATAGAACAGGCAGCACCCTCAAAGCTTCAGAAGTATGAGATGAACCCCAAAAACTTGGAAAGGTGGATCTCACACGTACCGACACAGACTATTCCGCAATTTAATTGAGCCCCAAAGGTTTTTATTGAATAGCGGAATAGGAAATATGATCAAAAAAAGTGTATGTTTTTCACACGTACAGAAGCACACTAGGCCCCAATTACTATTGTTTGTACACCTAAAAGGATGGATGAGGAAGAGGAGGAGTATAGAACAGGCAGCACCCTCAAAGCTTCAGAAGTATGAGATGAACCCCAAAAACTTGGAAAGGTGGATCTCACACGTACAGACACAGACTATTCCGCAATTTAATTGAGCCCCAAAGGTTTTTATTGAATAGCGGAATAGGAAATATGATCAAAAAAAAGTGTATGTTTTTCACACGTACAGAAGCACACTAGGCCCCAATTACTATTGTTTGTACACCTAAAAGGATGGATGAGGAGGAGGAGGAGGAGGAGGAGTATAGAACAGGCAGCACCCTCAAAGCTTCAGAAGTATGAGATGAACCCCAAAAACTTGGAAAGGTGGATCTCACACGTACCGACACAGTCTATCATGCAATTTAATTGAGCCCCAAAGGTTTTTATTAAATAGCGGAATAGGAAATATGATCAAAAAAAAGTGTATGTTTTTCACACGTACAGAAGCACACTAGGCCCCAATTACTATTGTTTGTACACCTAAAAGGATGGATGAGGAAGAGGAGGAGGAGGAGTATAGAACAGGCAGCACCCTCAAAGCTTCAGAAGTATGAGATGAACCCCAAAAACTTGGAAAGGTGGATCTCACACGTACCGACACAGACTATTCCGCAATTTAATTGAGCCCCAAAGGTTTTTATTGAATAGCGGAATAGGAAATATGATCAAAAAAAAGTGTATGTTTTTCACACGTACAGAAGCACACTAGGCCCCAATTACTATTGTTTGTACACCTAAAAGGATGGATGAGGAGGAGGAGGAGGAGGAGTATAGAACAGGCAGCACCCTCAAAGCTTCAGAAGTATGAGATGAACCCCAAAAACTTGGAAAGGTGGATCTCACACGTACCGACACAGACTATTCCGCAATTTAATTGAGCCCCAAAGGTTTTTATTGAATAGCGGAATAGGAAATATGATCAAAAAAAAGTGTATGTTTTTCACACGTACAGAAGCACACTAGGCCCCAATTACTATTGTTTATACACCTAAAAGGATGGATGAGGAAGAGGAGGAGGAGGAGTATAGAACAGGCAGCACCCTCAAAGCTTCAGAAGTATGAGATGAACCCCAAAAACTTGGAAAGGTGGATCTCACACGTACCGACACAGACTATTCCGCAATTTAATTGAGCCCCAAAGGTTTTTATTGAATAACGGAATAGGAAATATGATCCAAAAAAGTGTATGTTTTTCACACGTACAGAAGCACACTAGGCCCCAATTACTATTGTTTGTACACCTAAAAGGATGGATGAGGAGGAGGAGGAGGAGGAGTATAGAACAGGCAGCACCCTCAAAGCTTCAGAAGTATGAGATGAACCCCAAAAACTTGGAAAGGTGGATCTCACACGTACCGACACAGACTATTCCGCAATTTAATTGAGCCCCAAAGGTTTTTATTGAATAGCGGAATAGGAAATATGATCAAAAAAAAGTGTATGTTTTTCACACGTACAGAAGCACACTAGGCCCCAATTACTATTGTTTGTACACCTAAAAGGATGGATGAGGAGGAGGAGGAGGAGGAGTATAGAACAGGCAGCACCCTCAAAGCTTCAGAAGTATGAGATGAACCCCAAAAACTTGGAAAGGTGGATCTCACACGTACCGACACAGACTATTCCGCAATTTAATTGAGCCCCAAAGGTTTTTATTGAATAACGGAAAAGGAAATATGATCAAAAAAAGTGTATGTTTTTCACACGTACAGAAGTACACTAGGCCCCAATTACTATTGTTTGTACACCTAAAAGGATGGATGAGGAGGAGGAGGAGGAGTATAGAACAGGCAGCACCCTCAAAGCTTCAGAAGTATGAGATTTTGTTCACTGTACCCCACAAAGATTGTGTTCACTGTACCCCACAAAGATTGTGTTCACTGTACCCCACAAAGGTTTTGTTCACTGCACCCCACAAAGATTGTGTTCACTGTACCCCACAAAGGTTTTGTTCACTGCACCCCACAAAGATTGTGTTCACTGTACCCCACAAAGATTGTGTTCACTGCACCCCAAAAGGATTGTCTTCTCTGCACCCCACAAAGATTGTGTTCACTGTACCCCACAAAGGTTTTGTTCACTGTACCCCACAAAGATTGTGTTCACTGCACTCCAAAAGGATTGTCTTCACTGCACCCCACAAAGATTGTGTTCACTGTACCCCACAAAGGTTTTGTTCACTGCACCCCACAAAGATTGTGGTCACTGTACCCCACAAAGGTTTTGTTCACTGCACCCCACAAAGATTGTGTTCACTGTACCCCCCAAAGATTTTGTTCACTGCACCCCACAAGGATTGTTTGTCTTCACTGCACCCCACAAGGATTGTCTTCACTGCACCCCACAAGGATTGTCTTCACTGCACCCCACAAAGATTGTGTTCACTGCACCCCACAAAGGTTTTGTTCACTGCACCCCACAAAGATTGTGTTCACTGCACCCCACAAAGATTGTGTTCACTGTACCCCACAAAGATTGTGTTCACTGCACCCCAAAAGGATTGTCTTCTCTGCACCCCACAAAGATTGTGTTCACTGTACCCCACAAAGGTTTTGTTCACTGCACCCCACAAAGATTGTGTTCACTGTACCCCACAAAGGTTTTGTTCACTGCACCCCACAAAGATTGTGTTCACTGTACCCCACAAAGATTGTGTTCACTGTACCCCACAAAGGTTTTGTTCACTGCACCCCACAAAGATTGTGTTCACTGTACCCCACAAAGGTTGTGTTCACTGCACCCCACAAAGATTGTGTTCACTGCACCCCACAAAGATTGTGTTCACTGTACCCCACAAAGGTTTTGTTCACTGCACCCCCCAAAGATTTTGTTCACTGCACCCCACAAGGATTGTTTGTCTTCACTGCACCCCACAAGGATTGTCTTCACTGCACCCCACAAGGATTGTCTTCACTGCACCCCACAAAGATTGTGTTCACTGCACCCCACAAAGGTTTTGTTCACTGCACCCCACAAAGATTGTGTTCACTGTACCCCACAAAGATTGTGTTCACTGCACCCCAAAAGGATTGTCTTCTCTGCACCCCACAAAGATTGTGTTCACTGTACCCCACAAAGGTTTTGTTCACTGCACCCCACAAAGATTGTGTTCACTGTACCCCACAAAGGTTTTGTTCACTGCACCCCACAAAGATTGTGTTCACTGTACCCCACAAAGATTGTGTTCACTGTACCCCACAAAGGTTTTGTTCACTGCACCCCACAAAGATTGTGTTCACTGCACCCCACAAGGATTGTCTTCACTGCACCCCACAAAGATTGTGTTCACTGTACCCCACAAAGATTTTGTTCACTGCACCCCACAAAGATTGTGTTCACTGTACCCCACAAAGATTTTGTTCACTGCACTCCAAAAGGATTGTCTTCACTGCACCCCACAAAGATTGTGTTCACTGTACCCCACAAAGGTTTTGTTCACTGCACCCCACAAAGATTGTGTTCACTGTACCCCACAAAGGTTTTGTTCACTGCACCCCACAAAGATTGTGTTCACTGTACCCCACAAAGATTGTGTTCACTGTACCCCACAAAGGTTTTGTTCACTGCACCCCACAAAGATTGTGTTCACTGTACCCCACAAAGGTTGTGTTCACTGCACCCCACAAAGGTTTTGTTCACTGCACCCCACAAAGATTGTGTTCACTGCACCCCACAAAGATTGTGTTCACTGTACCCCACAAAGGTTTTGTTCACTGCACCCCACAAAGATTGTGTTCACTGTACCCCACAAAGATTGTGTTCACTGCACTCCAAAAGGATTGCCTTCACTGCACCCCACAAAGATTGTGTTCACTGTACCCCACAAAGGTTTTGTTCACTGCACCCCACAAAGATTGTGTTCACTGTACCCCACAAAGGTTTTGTTCACTGCACCCCACAAAGATTGTTTTCACTGTACCCCCCAAAGATTTTGTTCACTGCACCCCACAAGGATTGTCTTCACTGCACCCCACAAGGATTGTCTTCACTGCACCCCACAAAGATTGTGTTCACTGCACCCCACAAAGGTTTTGTTCACTGCACCCCACAAAGATTGTGTTCACTGTACCCCCCCAAAGATTTTGTTCACTGCACCCCACAAGGATTGTCTTCTCTGCACCCCACAAAGATTGTGTTCACTGTACCCCCCAAAGATTTTGTTCACTGCACCCCACAAGGATTGTCTTCACTGCACCCCACAAGGATTGTCTTCACTGCACCCCACAAAGATTGTGTTCACTGTACCCCCACAAAGGTTTTGTTCACTGCACCCCACAAAGATTTTGTTCACTGCACTCCAAAAGGATTGTGTTCACTGCACCCCAAAAAGATTGTGTTCACTGCAGCCCACACACAGAAAAATGGATGTGGATCACTGACACCTGCCTATCTCCTATCCCACACCACACAGCAATATCGATTGTAGTTTGTAGAACACACTTTCCCTAAAATTCAGCAGACTCTGTCCCTAACAGGATTGAGAAGAGATCGTAGATCAGGAGAACTAAGTGCAGACCCCACCCCACACAGCAATATCGATTGTAGTTTGTAGAACACACTGACCCTATAATTCAGCAGACTCTATCCCTAAAATGCCTACAACTCGCCCTGCCTAAACACTCCGACCTGTCCCTCAATTCTATCCGGACACAAATGGTTTTTTCCTGCCTATCTTTCCCTAATCAGCAGCCAGCACGTTGATGTGTGCTCTGTCCCTGATCTAAGCAGCATAATGACGCCGCTGCGGTTGCCTCGAACTTATAAAGACTTGGTCACATGCTTCAGACGGCCAATCAGCCAATCACAGCTACTGAGACATTTGCAGGCATGGCTGGGATGGCTTAAGGCACACCAGTTAAACGATTGTTGATTGGCTGTTGAAAGCCCGCCATGAAAAGAGCGCCAAAGCATGCAAAACCCGGAAATAAAACGACCGAACACGGATTTTTACCCGAATATACAGTAAAGTGTCCGTGTTCGTGTTCGGGTAACAAAAATCCAATTATTCGGTACGAACACGAATAATACAGTCCATGTTCGCTCAACACTAGTCCTTAGTTCTTGGGCAACTCTCCTGATAATTCTTTGCATTCCTCTGTCAGAAATCTTGCGAGGAGCACCTGGTCATGGCTGGTTTATGGTGAAATGATGCTCTTTCTACTTCCGAAATATTGCCCCAACAGTGCTCACTGGAAGTTTAGAAATCCTTCTGTAACCAAAGCCATCAGTATGTTTTGCAACAATAGGATTGCAAAGGTCTTGAGAGAGCTCTTTGCTTTTTACCCATCATGGGATGTTTCTTGTGTGACACCTTGGTAATGAGGCACCTTTTAATAGACCATTAGTTGAGACTGAACCAGCTGATATTAATTTGCAGGGGGCAGGATTGATTTGTAATTACTGATCGATTTCAGCTGGTATCTTGGCTTTCCATGCCTTTTTGCACCACCCTTTTTTCATGTGTCAATACTTTTTCCCTGTGTCATTCCATTTTATTGGGAATAAAAAAGGTGTATTTCTGCGTTGTAGTGGGGCGGCAGCTAGCACAGATAAGTAATATACCAAACGTATAAACAATCTTAAGAAAAAGTGTGTAGCGCCAAAAGTGGAAATTGATTATAAATGGATAACACATTCAAATAAAGTCCAAAAAAGTGCTAAAGTGAAAAAAAAATATGTATAAGTCTAATTTTGAATGAAAACCAACAATAAAAAACCAATATAGTGAAAAATATAGATTTAAATGCACAGTCCCATGACAGGATCCACAATATAAACGTATTGGTGAAAAAAACAAAGTTCAGTGCACAAAAAATTGGTGGTGACTTGAAAAGTGAAGAAATTTGAATATTACATAAGACCAATAAAAATAGTATTTTTAATACAGAAATGTTGGCTTGTTGAAAAGTATGTCCATGTACAGTATAGTATGCACTCAATACTTGGTTGGAGCTCCTTTTGCATAAATGACTGCATCAATGCGGCATGGAATGGAGGCGATCAGTCTGTGGCACTGCTGAGGTGTTATGGAAGCGACTTTAAACTCATCTGCATTGTTGGGTCTGGTGTCTCTCATCTTCCTCTTGACAATACCCCACAGATTCTCTATGAGGTTTAGGTCAGGCTAGTTTGCTGACCAATTAAGCACAGTGATACCATGATCCTTAAACCAGGTACAGTATTGGTAATTTGGCAATGTGGCCAGGTACCAAGTCCTGCTGGAAAATGAAATCAGCATCTCCATAAAGTTTCTCAGTAGAGGGAAGCATGAAGCGCTCTAGAATTTCCTGGTCGAGGGCTGCGTTGGCTTTGGACTTGATAAAACACAGTAGACCAACACCAGCAGATGACATGGCTCCCCAAATCATGCAACTTGGATTCTGTGCATCTCCACTCTTGATTTCCAAACGAAATGCAAAATTTTCCACAGTCCGTAAAGATTTGGGGAGCCATGCCATCTGCTGGTGTTGGTCCACTGTGTTTTATCAAGTCCAAAACCAGTGCAGGAAATTCTAGAGCACTTTATGCTTCCTACTGCTGACTACCTTTTTGGAGATGTTTATATGGCTTTAATCATCAACATTAAAGAAAGAAATGCTTGAAACATATTTGTTTCTGATATATATCACTTCACTTTTTGAATTGAATTACTGAAATAAATAAGCATTTTGATGATATTCTAATTTATGCGATGCACCTGTATATCATGTATACAGTATCTCACAAAAGTGAGTACACCCCTTACATTTTTGTAAATATTTTATTATATCTTTTCATTTGATAAGACTAAAGAAATGATACTTTGCTACAATGTAAAGTAGCTTGTATAACAGTGTACATTTACTGTCCCCTCAAAATAACTCAACACACAGCCATTAATGTCTAAACTGTTGGCAACAAAAGTGAGTATACCCCTAAGTTAAAATGTCTCAGGTGTGAAGGGGGAACATGTGTGTTCTATTTGGTGTTATCGCTCTCACTCTCTCATACTGGTTACTGGAAGTTCAACATGGCACCTCATGGCAAAGAACTCTCTGAGGACCTGAAAAAAAGAACTGTTGCTCTACATAAAGATGGCCAAGGCTATAAGAAGATTGCCAAGACCCTGAAACTGATCTGCAGCACGGTGGCCAAGACCATACAGCGATTTAACAGGACAGGTTCCACTCAGAACAGGCCAAGCCATGGTCGATCAAAGAAGTTGAGTGCACGTGCTCAGCGTCATATCCAGATGTTAAATTGGTCTGCATGGCTGTCATCCTAGATGGAAGCCTCTTCTAAAGATTGTGCACAAGAAAGCCCATAAACAGTTTGCTGAAGACAAGCAGACTAAGGACATGGATTACTGGAACCATGTCCTGTGGTCTGATGAGACCAAGATAAACTTATTTGGCTCAGATGGTGTCAAGGGTGTGTGGTGGCACCCAGGTGAGGAGTATAAAGTGTATCGCCTACAGTCAAGCATGGTGGTGGGAGTGTCACGGTCTGAGGCTGCATGAGTGCTGCCAGCACTGGGGAGCTACAGTTCATTGAGGGAACCATGAATGCCAACATGTATTGTGACATACTGAAGCAGACCATGATCCTCTCACATTCCGAGACTGCGCCGCACGGCAGTATTTCGACATGATAACAAACCCCAAACACACCTCCAAGACGACCACTACCTTGCTAAAGAAGGTAAGGGTAAAGGTGATGGACAGGCCAAGCATTTTTCCAAACCTAAACCCTATTGAGCATCTGTGGGGCATCCTCAAACGGAAGGTGGAGGAGTGCAAGGTCTCTCACATCCACCAGCTCCATGTCATCATGGAGGAGTGGAAGAGGACTCCAGTGGCAACCTGTGAAGCTCTGGTGAAATCCATGCCCAAGAGGGTTAAGGCAGTGCTGGAAAATAATGGTGGCCACACAAAATATTGACACTTTGGGCCCAATTTGGACATTGTTACTTAGGGGTGTACTCACTTTTGTTGCCAGCGGTATAGACATTAATGGCTGTGTGTTGAGTTATTTTGAGGGGACAGCTAATTTACACTGTTATACAAGCTGTACACTCACTACCTTACATTGTAGCGAAGTATAATTTCTTCAGTGTTGTCACATGAAAAGATATAATAAAATATTGAGTTAGATATGAAGCTATATGAAGGGTGGAGGGTGGGGGGGGGGGGGGGGGATCGGTGGAGGATATATAAATCTTTTATATCAAAGAAGTACAAAAGGCTGAGACTTTTTTGCATGGATATGATCATTTTAAGTATAATGCACAAAAGTGATAAGCTTTTACTTTAAATGTAGTTGTAATTCGGTATATTACCTCCAGTCTATCAGCCTCCAGCTTCTCTGGGTTCAGATGCTGATCTTCCCTGCACAGAGCCCTTAACGTGATTGAAGACATTTTTTTTTTTTTTTTTTTTAAACAACAAACATGTCATACTTACTGTACCTGCTCTGTAATGGTTTTGCACAGAGCAGCCCAGATTATATTCTACTGGGGTCCCCCTGTTGGTGCTTCTGGCTCCTCCTGCCTTCAGAGTACCCCAATAGCAAGCTGTGAAGTATACTATAGAGTCCCCCTATAGCAAGATAAAAAAATTTCTGCCTTTAAAACCACTCACTTCCTTCTCGTCACCAGGACTACAAGGCATTGCTCCTCACACATTCATAAGTTCTCAGGCACTTACTGACTGTATGTGTGCTGCACTGTATTTTCGGATATGTAAACAAATAATGCATTCTGTTTGCAGCTAATGGGCTGACCAACTAATCCATGGGTGTCCAACCTTTTGGCTTCTCTGGGCCACATTGAGTGTAGAGAAATTTTCTCGGGCCGCATATAAAATATATACTATAGTTAAGGTATATAAGTAATAAAATGCCGCCGCGCCCTTCCCGCGCCGCCATGCCCCCTGCACTAATTTAACACAACTAGAGGATGATCAGATGAAATGGAATCAGTATACAGAGGTTTACTTCTTCTGAGAGATAATGAAGGAACACTGTAACCACCATGACCACTTCAGTTATTTGAAGTGGTCATGGTGGTAGGAGTCAGGAACACTGCACATGCAACCCCCCCCCCCCACCTTCCGAGGCAGCCTCTGCCTACCTGTAAGAATATTTAATAATAATATCTCGCGCTCGTACTTCATTATGTCAGAATATTTATACTGCTCTGAATATAACAGTGTCTATTTATGTCAATAAGCAAAGATCTATGAGGAAGGAGAATCTTCACCTATTTCCACAAATCAATATGTAGTGAATTATTTTTAATTGATTAATTTCTTTTTAAAAGCATATACCAATCTCAGTGAGTACAGTCTACAGTATGGAATATATATAAAATATTTATTCTCAAGACATGTAATCACAATATATGATCAAACAAGAAGTGACACAAAAAGATAACTCTTACATAAATACTAACTTCAAACAATCAATGCAATGTGATGTTTAGCTTAATAATGAAAGTGAAACTGAAACAAAGTGAAAGCAATACGAAAGCAAGATTACCATTTCTCCAGGTATAGCATAAACCATAGGTATGTGTTCTATATAAACAGACCACAATTGTCTGCGAATCACATGGCCTAAAGTCATTCCACTGCAGATGGAGTGAGAATAAGCCATGCAAAACGGAAGACTTAAAATTGCAAATAATGCACTAAATCTGATATTAATAAAAATGTATAAAAACAAAAACCAGCTTTTTAGAGACAAAATCTACCATGGTTTATACGGCTGGGATTGTAATCTTATTACCCTTAAATATGCAATATAAAACATATAAGGAAGGAATAAACAATATTGAATAATATCAAATAATACAACAAGGCATATTTACCACACTTAAGATGGCGGCTAACTTCAAATGGTCGTTACCAGAGTCCTAAGATGGATGCCAGTGAGGGAGGAGTTTCGTTTGGCGTTCCTCAAAGTTTCAGATGAATGATGGAGCAAGATGGAGTATGTCTGGATGAGTATATAAATGGATGTAGTAGTGTGTGTGATGTATGTGTGATGTCTGTTGGGCAATGTAATGTCTGTCCTCTCTCATATCTGGGTTGTTCTTTTATATGGTATGAACAAAGGGCTATAAAAATCACCATAAGTTAAACCCAGAGGGATGAAACATTATCCCCATTGGTCGGGATATTCTATACCTTAACTGGTGAGGTCATAGACACACCTCTCCTGATAATTCAATACTTTGTATAATAAAATTAAAGGATAATTTCTCTATATTTAAGATTAACTATAAAAGCACAACATAAAACTTTGTCCATACTCTCAGTACATACATAAATGTCCATCTGTATCTCCATCATTCACCCTGGCAAGTAATGCCATTTCAATAATTATATTTTTAATACAATATATATATTTATATTGGAAATATCTCAACTATCCCAAGACTGCACCTGGTATTATCTCCACAGGAGGCAGTATTGTACTGTTCATTAAATTTTGTGTTTAACAATACGTCACAACATACAATGGCCTACTATTAAAGATGACCTTTTTGACCTATGGCCAGTGAAAATCCATTACTTATTTGAATATGCCATAGGCTGACAGACATTTAGTCTGGATTGGAAGATCTATTCCTTAGTCCATTCTAAAGCAACGCTTATATAAACACTCCTACCACATGCCTTAAAATGAAGTAATTTAAGTGGAATTACTTTTACCTAAGTAAGATTTGTTATTTAGCAAAAATATAAACCCAACATGTGATATAACATTCCTAAATATATATGTATATGCCTTGCATAATATAATGACATAATTATGGATAATATCTTCTCGCACATAATAATGTATCT